>NW_009953956.1:1090325-1104260 GCF_000747805.2 Chaetura pelagica
CCTCTTGATATCATCTCTAGTTTCTGTGGCATTTGCTGTCTCTTTTCAACTGCATCAAGGCTTTTAGTCCCATCAGCCCTTCAGTTTCCCAGCAGAGCTCTGCACCTGCCTCTGCAGCACAGAGAAGTTGGCAATATGGTAGCATAGGGGTAAGGTAGATTTGAAAGCATTTTCACTTAAATGGATTTGATTTTATCATTCTAAATGGACGTGTTGCTCTTATCAGGTGCTTTGTAGCTGTAAAGAGAAATGGGATTCAACCATCCTGCCAAAGTTAAGGGGAGAGCTCTGGATTTTAAATACTTTGGGTTTTGTTCTAAGCATTAGACCATTTTCCTTTTCCTCCTGCATTTACAGGGAAACATTTGTTCAATGCTACCCTGACAAAAGTGCAACACCAACTTTGCCTTAAAATTCAGAACCCGAAGTAGATCAATCTTGCAATTTCTCTCTTAACTTTAAGACTTGTCAGGCTTGATTATTCTCAATTCAGTTTGACAGTTCTAGGCTAAAGAGACATCAATTACCTTTTGAAATTGCCCTCTCTGCTGCAGGATTAGCTCCATTTCTGCTGCCTTGGGAACAGGGGATATTTTGGAGGCAGGGGGTGTCCTCCAGGTGCTGCAGATAACCAGCTTTTATTGCACTTGACCAGCTGCCTTGGTGATGGTTTGGTGGCAACAGTGTCTTAGTCCTTCTTGACCACATTAGGTAGTCATTTTAATTATGAAGAAAGACTGTTTGGGGAGGGGTGATTGGTGCCATTTCACTCCTCTTTCAGTGTGTGCATCCAGGCAATGTGGTATTTTAGTATCACACTTATTCTGGGAAACGTGTAGAAATCCCAAAGACCATCACTGCAGGCAGTTCTGTTATGTGCTGTGCAGAAAAACACTTCCCAGTTGCAGAAGTGACTTCAGAATTTTCTCTTCCTCGTTGGAATGTGACCAAGAGTTTGGATTTTGCTTGGCTTTTTTTTTGTTTGCTTGTTTAATTCTTCTAATTCTCGTTATTTATTTTTTTAAAAAAAGTAAAGTAAAAATAGGGGAGAGCAGGAGAAGTGTAGACTGGGCTTCTCCAGGGCCTGGTTTAGCATTAGATGATTAAAATTGCCTGCTGGAGGATCCCTCTAGAGCATCTCCTGTGCCTAAAATGGCTTCATTAATCAATACCCCTCCACTTCTGTGGGGGCCTAGGAGGGTAACAGAGACAGAGCTCCAGGTTTTGTTTATAACAAGTAATTAGCTGAAGAGGTTTGGGTTTGAGCAAAAGCCAGAAGTTCTGATGTTCCTCCATGTCACTTATTCAATAATGTCACCTGTATCTAACACGTTCTGCTGCCACAACTCCCCCCTTCTTCCCCAATCAGGCTTTTGTGCATATTTTCAGTGACAGTGGGTGAACTGATACTAGAGACGTTGCAATTTAATTTCTAACTAGAAAACAGAGGATGTGACTGCAAAGCAAATACTGTGACCTGACAACAGAACTGTCCTAGATTCTCACATCTTGTTTTGAGAATTTTATGACAGCCTTATTGCCCCAGGGTACAACATAATCACTTTGCAGCTCACTGATAGTACTGATAGCAGCCTTTTAGCATCTGTACTGAATGTGTTTTCATCCCTACTGCATGTAAGAGCACTTCTTCCTTCTTCAAATGCAAAGCAAAAAACCAAAAGCAACCCATCTCAAAGTGGGTAGAATCACATTAATTTAAATTTTGAACGTAAACTTGCTTTGAAAATTGACAATCTTTCCACCCCCTCAGCAACCAAACTCTTCATTGATGGTTCTGTTGCTCAGTCTTTGATGAGCATTAGCTCTGGATGACATCATCATAGCTGGCTCTATTGTGATGTTTGCCAAGAAAGCTTCTGGATGTCTGATCCACTGGAGATTCATTTGCAGAAGTTCCTGGTGGCACCAGGAGAGGTGCTGAGGGGCTGCAGGATCTCCCTGGCATTGAGTCAGGTCCTGCATGGAGCATTCTGGGTGCTGCACTCTCAGGCTGATGGGGCTGACAGTGTAGATAGATTATAGTAGACATAGGTAGTCATGGTAGCCTCTCTAGTCTACTAGGTGTAGTAGACATAGCTATGTGGTCCTATTGACATGTGTGTGCAGATAAAATAAATGGTTATTGCTCTGTTTTTTCCTTTAAAGTCATTGGTGCAAGGCCTGACAATCAGTGTTTCAGATGCCTAGAGATGTAGTCTTTTTTCCCAAAGGTGCTTTCAGTGGCTCATTTCTGGACTGAATCAGACACCTTGGTAAATAGCTCAGTAGCTGGGTAAAGAGACAACGTTCCCACTTTGACTCTTGTCTCCCCAGAAACAGCACTTGGACCATCCAGGAGCACTTTCTGTGCTGGCTCTGCCTGGAATCTAATTGCCTTTCACCTCCATTTTGAGGAGCTTTGGCCACAGTTGAGATAATACCCAGGAAGACCTTTTTCTCCTTGGCCCAGCCAGCCCTCCTCAGAGCTGCCTCTTCCCCCTTTCCCCTGTGGATGATAAGAGACAACATTTCCCAATGTTCCCATGGTACCCCAGGCCCTCAGTGCCCTGACAGCCTTGGGCAGAGGTTAGAAATGAGCCATTGCTGCATGTGTGCTGTGTCTGTCACCAAAGAGGGACTTTCATGTCTCAATGCTTCTGTTTTCTATCACCTTGATTAAAATAGAACCTTCTCCTGCCTGTGACCAGCACAGTGTTTTCTTCTCTTTTCTTGATGCTTGGATTAAATGCACTTTATAATAGATGTAGATGTATTTACAGACAGATAGATATAGGTATGTTTCAGGGATTTGCAGAAAAATTTTGGGAAAAAATGTCCTTAAATTAATAAGCAGAAGATAAGTAATGCAACATTGTATTCCTATCAATAGGTCTTTATTTCTTTACAAAAATCCCATTTTTGCTTTCATTTCTCACCAGTGCAGGCAGAGCATCACTCTGGGAGCCCCTTTGCAGATGATTGTCAGTGATATTTTTATGCTGAAATGGCTCAAAAAAAGAGTAGACCTCCTGTTCTGCTACCAGAAAAGTAATGAAAACAAAGAGATGGAAGAGCAGATTGTTGATAATCTCAACCTTTTTTTTTTCATGATGATCTGCTGTTTCCTGTCTGTGGGTTTAGTGGATCTACTTATCTTGTAGTGATCAGATCTCTCATAATTTATCTGAATTTCTGACTTTCAAGTCAGAAATTGGGAGGGGGGTGCAGCTGTTCTTTTCCTTTCTGCTTTTTCCTTTCACTATCTTCTTTTTTTTGGGGGGAAGTGCAGTGATAGATGCTGTCCCAAGAAGTTTAAATCTATTTTAATTTTAACCTATATATACTATGCCTTGAGTAGTTATGAGTGGGAAAGTCATTTTGAATCTTTCCCATTAACCTCAGCAGGAGAGAAGTCTGGCCCAGAGTGCTCTTGCACACATGTGTGCTGGGATGCATTAACCACTCCTGGACATCTTGGATCCACCTGCCCCAGTGCTGCAGAAACACCACTTTTGGGTCTGAAAAGCAGTGACTATATCTGCTCTAGCAGAAGCAGGGGAAGAGCATTTTAACTGTTAAATTTCAGAACCATCACTGGTGTCACATAAAAATCCTCACTCTCTTCCACCACCCTGAAACTAATGGTACATATTAAAATGGCTCAAGTGGTTCCAGAGCAGCTCAAGAACCTGTGGGCACCACCTGGGCATAAAGAGGGCCCAGAGGAAGCAAAACATTCAAGAAGAACATGGTTCACTTAGCTTAAACACATTTAGAAATTCCTGTTTCCATCTGGACTCCCTGTAGCACTGTGGGTAGAGAAAACCCTGGGCAGTGCTGGTGGGACCAAGCAGGGCAGGCTCCAAGACCATCTGTCCCTCAGTAAGCCAGGAAGCACTTTGGTGTCAGCTGCAGAGCAACAGACCCATGTCATCTCCAGAGGAGCTGCCCATGGGCTGGGCAGAGCAGCTGGTTGCAGAGGGAAAGCAGGAGAATGAAGAAAAAAATAAATAAAAGAAGATGGAATTGGAGTTTTCCACCCCGTACCCATTTCTGGTGGTTTGGGACCTGAAGGCTACCCTGGAAAAAAGCAGGAAGGTGTGAGAAAGCATTTTCCAGCTGGGAAAAAAGAATCTGGAGAGTTGTAAAGCATGGATGCTGTGGCTCAAAAGGTGAGCTGGCCTGGAGGTGGGATGCTGGGGAGGGGAGGAGGGGTGGTGTGTCCATCATGCAAGGAGGGGAAGCTTTGCTGGGTGCAGAAATACATTTTTAAAAACAACCATGCAATTTTGACTGACTGAGCTGCTTCTTTGTTTTGTGATGTCTGGATGGAGATTCATCTCTTCAGTGGGATTTAGTTCCTTTTCTGTCTTCATCCACAATGTCCCATGGCATTTCACTCATTGCTGCTGACAAATGTCTCCCAGGCAGGGAGATCCTGTCAGACAGACACAAGCTACGTTGGCTTTGTTGTGACCTTTGGTGGAAGCTGGCAGGAGAAGGACCATTATCTGCAGTTGTCTGATGTTAAAAACATTCCTCTTCAAGCTGCAAAATAATTAACTTGATGATCAGTGTTTATGCAGTGCTTTGTTTCTGGGGACACCAGTTTTTGACAGGTCCTTTCTCAGGAGTGTGTGCAGACCTGAAGAGCTTGAGCTGCCCTCCAACATCAACCAGGTGCAGTTAGTGACCTTTTTTCTTATTTCTTAGGATGCAAAGTGCAACCTGCTCCTCAGACCAAATAGGAATTCACAGGCACAAGCACTTTTACACACTAATGTGTTCTTGGTCGTGAGTTGCAACAAGAACCAGGTGTGACCTTTCCCTGATGCTGCTTCTGCCATGAACCCACTTACTTCATCATCCTTTCTCCCCTCCTTGTTCTCCCCCAGCGCTGAAATGTCACCTTGTCCCTTCTGCCTCGTTCCCCTCTTCTTCCTCCTTTGCTGTGTGAATCAACTTGGGAGATGTCTCCAGAGGGCAACAAAGACCTTTTGGCATTTCTAAACAAGGTCCTGTTCCCACAGCAAGGAGCTGGCAATATTCCCCAGCTCATGGAGAGCTGTCAGGAAGGCTCCTTCTCCTGTCTGCGAATGGCCACAGGCTTGTGTGTCTCCACAGGCTCTTGTGCAGCTGCCTCATGGCAAGCTTGTTGTGAGAGCAGACATTTGGCAAAGTAATTAAAAGTTGGGGACACTTTATGACTGTCATCACAGGTAGCACGTTGTGCTATTTGACTGTTTCATTCAGGCACTGTGGGAAATGTCTCCATTTTCCAGCGCTTCCTGGAATAATTGCTGTTATTGTTGCTGCCAGAGTTTGAAGTCTCTCTTTTGTACCTTGTATTTTTTTTTGTATTTCTGTGCATTCGTTGTTTTTTGTTGGAATTAGTGTATTCAGCACAGGCCCATGCTCAGGCTGTTGAGAATGATCATCTGCACAAAGAAATGTGAATCAAGCTGACACCAATATTTTTAGGATGTCACTTTCACATGCTTTACCCGAGCTGGGGACAAAATGCCCTTTATTTCTCATCTGAGGATGTTTCCCTATGACATTGCTTTTTTAATTTGACTTTCTCATTGTGATTCTTTCTCTTGAATCATTTGATAGACAGTGAAAGTCCAGATTACTGCTACCACTACTGAAATCCTAGAATTTTCCATGATCATTGAACCTGCAGCCAACGAAACATCATCTCATAGAAAGCCATAAGCTCTCCCCCCCTGTTCTCCTGACCCAGAAGCTGTCTGCTGCCTGTTCCAGAAGAAGACCTGAGGACTGAAAAACTGTACTTTCCAAGGGTAATCACTTTATTTTGTACTTCTCTAGCTGAAATCAGTGTCAGAACACATGTCCACCCCCATTTCTGTGGTCAGAGGCAGTGAACTAGAGCGGGAAAAGAATGGGCCATACCTGCTTGCTGTGGAATCCTTCATGGGCCCTATTCTAGGAACAAGTTTCAGTTGGTTCTCTGAGAATATCTCATTCTTAGAACTGAACTGAAGTCTTTTTGAGAGTGTTTTTGCAGTTCTCTGCCACTGCAGGGAAGGGTTGTGGAAGATGTAGTTGCTTTGGCTTAAAGAAATTCCAAGTAAACAGATGCAAATATGGCTGAACTTTACAAATTAAAGGTCCTTTCTAACCAAAATGATACTATGATTCCATGAAATGCTGTAAACAAATCAAACAAGTGTTATAAACAAGCTCAAAGCATTTAAATGATCCTAATTATGAAAATAATGCAAGCTCTGCTAAGAGGTAGGTACTATTGCAAAATAAATGATAGAGTGCAAGACAAATCACACAGTCTGAGGCAAGTGCAAAGGACTCTATCATATAGAACACTTGCTTGAAATTATAATCTCAAATCATTTAAGCATTTCATTTCCAATTGCATATTTTGCAGGCATTTCCCAAAATTCTTGAAATCCTCAGCTGTCTGATAAAATAATCTGCTTCAGAAATATGTCTGTAACACACAGCCCACACGTTTCTTGACACAGTCTCCCTTGCTCTTCCACTTAAATCCTTTTTGGGGGCCAAAGACAGGACTGTGATGTACACAATAAATATTGATTCCACAGAACACAGGAGAGAACAGCTCTATGAAGTTCTAAAGTCTTAATTGCTGATGGGATTTTCCATGGGCAAAGGGTGGACAAAGGAGCACACAGAGTTTTCCAGCAGCATCCCCCAGGGCAGTAGAATCACCTTTTGTTTTCCAAGGATGTTTCCATCCAGGCATTTTTTCTGCAGGAGAAGGAAGATAAAGGAAACCTGTGACTTTTTAGGGTGTTTAACCAGCATCTAGAATTCTCCCCAGAAACTCTTGATGTCTTTGACCTGCTAACCCTGCCTGCCTGGGAATCAGCACAGATTGCTTCTTCATTATTGTTTTATATTTCACTGCCTCACTCTCCCTGACAAATGTGTAGGGGAGTTTATTTGCAGAAAGGCTGAGGAGACAAAGTGGTTATAAAAAAAAGAATAAAAAAGAAAATCCCCTATGGCTTGCCCAACAAATGTGAAAGTCTTTTATCTGGTTACGTGACGTTCAGTCCATTTCCTTGCTGAGCTTCTTCACAAAACAGAGAGAAACTGCAGAATTCCTGTCCCAGCTCACGGATGCCTGGGTTGGTTTTGTACCCTTTGCCACAGGATCTGGCACTCCTGGGGAAACTGGTTCTCTCCCCTGGATTGGAAAACTTCTCATGGAGCTTTCTGGTGGGATATACCCTGCTGGTGGCATGGAGCTCTTGCAGGGGATTTCAGTTCATTCCTTTGGGAGAAAAAGAGGTAAAAGTGACTTGCCTGGCTCAGCAATGACTGTGGTGCTGGTGCTGAGCAGAATTAGGGCAGGTTCCCCTTGCAGCTGCCTTGGCAGTGGTCAGTGGTGCTGGCTGGGTTTTTTTAGAGTGCCTAAACTATAAATAATGCTACAAGCAGAACACAATGTGCAAAATAGTAATATTTTCTTTCCTTTTTATTTTTTGAACCAGGCTGGTTGGTAATGGGGCACATCAACTTCTGTATTTTCCCCAGTCTCATCAGATGTGAACTCAAATAGTCTGGTATCTTTACCTCTAATGTGATTAATTATTTCTACCATTTTTCTCCTGAAACATTGCTTAGTGGAAACCTCATTCAAATCAAGCCAGAGCTGAAATACTAAATGAAAATGTAGAAGCAGTTGCACTTAAAATATATATACATCCAAAATCATTTGGATGCAATTTCCCAGAAGTGTGATTTTCTTTGTGCAGTCTTGGGAGGACCTGACTGGGTTTTTAGCAGCATGTTGTGCTAGCTGGATGGAACCATCTCTGCCCAGGCTGGCAGTGACCTAGCAAAAAACCTGTGCTCCTCTAAGGCTCCAGATGATTTTCTGATGTGCAAAAATTTAGACTTGTAGATTTCAGCCATAAAAAGAAAAATTAGCATTAAGAACGGAAGACTCAATTATAATTTGCAGTTATATTTAACAAGAAAGATGCAATATAAATTAGTAGGAATGTGAATAAACACAATTCAATAAATACAAGAAGAAAGGTACTTACATCCTCCAGTCTGTGGAGTTTATAGCCTCCCGCAATGTAATTATGGCTGAATGAGTATGAGCACAATAAAGTGTAGGAAGTCACCCAGCAATGAATGATAACAGTGTTTGTCATTCTAATGATGTAGAGAAGCAGAGCTGGAATGCTGAGCATAATCCCACCATTTGTGTAAGAGGGAGGAGAGTGGAAGGGTCTTTGGTTTTGTGGGAATTTTTTAAGTGAGGGACTGGAACGCCAGCCAGAGACTGGAAAATAACCAAGCCAGGATGCTCCTGGGCTGGCACTGTTGCAATCTGCTATTTAAACACCTTTTTTCCTTCTATTTTCCAGGCACATGAACTGCAGGATCCCAATGATTCCTCTAACATCCCTGCTGGCTCCTTTTGGAGCCTGGTACAGGAGCAGAGGTGTGAGCAGGGTACAAGGAATCAAGGCTCAGAGCAGAACAGATTCTTTGCTGACCTTGGCTGGTCGAGCAGCCTCTGCAATTGAAGACAGACACTCCCAAAGGCCTGGTAACTTGGGGTTTAAATCCTGCAGGGATTTCAGCCTCTCTTTACAGCAGCAAGACTTGGCTCTTTCAGAGCAGGGTGTGCAGATCATGCCCTGGGAGGCTCGAGCACAGGATGCAGTTGTAGCAGCTATTGCAGAGCTTGACATTTCTGTGTGTTTCCTCTGTTGCTTCCCAGCCTGTGACCTAAATTATGAGTAGAAAATATTAAGCCTGGATTTTAACTTAGGAGCTGACTACACCCACAGGAGAAATTAAAGCAAGGTGTTGTCTTTTGATGGAAGGAAAGCAAGCAGTGAAACTGTACTGGATTCTTTGTTTAAACTGCTGCCAGAAACAGGAAATTTTGAGCCATATTCTATTCTTCTTTATTGTTCTTTCTCCACTAAAACCTGTCTCATAACCCCACCATGTTTAGGCACAGCCCTGTTTTGGCTTGTTGGTTTGTTATGTTGCAATAAAATGTCAATTAACGTTAATTCCCTCCTGCTTTCTATTAAACCTGTTTTCCCCCAAGCCAACATTTGCCAGCTCTTACTGGAATTTCTTCCCCATAAATTGTTGTGTGCATTGTCATGATTGTGATACCAGATAAAGCCTTGGGAAAAGAATGTGGCAGAAATCTGACTTCTTGGTGAAGCACAAGCCCTGAAGTGCTCATGATGGTGAGGAAGTGCAAGCAGAGACTGTTCCTGTGCCCCACCATCCATCTCTGGCTGCTTTGTTGCTACCTGCTGCCCACCAGTGCTCCTTCTGTAAGTACTGAATGTGTTTTTTCTTAAAATAGAAAAAAAAAAAAGAAAAGAGTAGATTTGCAAATATTGAAGCTAAAGAAATGCTCTCAGTCCTCGAATAATCCTGCCTCCTTTGATTATAGATCCTTTGTCCTTCCTCAGCCAGCTCTTTCACCTCCTGATCCTGTACCAGGAGACTTAAACCTCATGCCCTTTGCTGAGGAGTGAGCTGCTCCAGCTGTCACCCACCTTCACTCTTTCAGGGGTGATTTGGCTGATGTTGACTGAGGAGGCATTTTACAGGGGGTTTAGCTCCATGAAAGTTCAGCTAATACTATAAAAGAGTTAATTGACTTCTGCAGGTTACACTCCAAGTTGATCTTCTGTCAGGATTTTTCCCCTAGACAAGGTGATAATCTTGTGTCTGAGGCCAAACATCTCAAATACATTTCAGTGATCCCATGGAGTGGTTTCCCGGGCAACTGTAACATCTTCACCCCCAGCAGGGTGCAGGGCTTGCCTGGCCAGCTTCTCTTCGTGCTAGAGACCCTGCAGTCAGCACATGGGCCTGGCCAGGCTTGGTGGAGGCTAAAAAGTAAATATGGTTTGGATGAGTTTGGGATATTTTTCTGCAAATTAAGGTCAGTCATAGGTCTAGTGTTGTCCAGAGTAAAGAGCATTTGATAGCTGAGGTTGGAAAGATACATAGCCTGGTCACAGCCTGCCAGGGAGGGCTGGATGGGTGATGCTATGAACACAGGGAAACACACTGCTCAGGTCTAGGGATGGGAGGGGGAACCTAGAACTGCCCCTTTCTGAAGAGAAATATTAGTGGTGCAGGGAGAGGAAAAGACCATGTGGCTAAAAAGGAGGGAAGGGATGAAGGGGAGAAATAAAAGATCATTTTATGCAGGGGAAAAAACATAGTAAATGCATTTTGTTCTTGCACTGAGTTTGCTCTTGTGGAATGGGTGGTGAGGAACTGGGATGGGTTGCCAAGGGAGGTTGTTGATGCCCCATCCCTGGAGGTTTTTAAGGTCAGGTTGGACGAGGTTTTGTGCAACCTAGTTTAGTGGGAGGGTTCCCTGCTCATGGCAAGGGGGCTGGAACTTGGTGATCTTTGAGGTCCCTTCCAACCTTAGTGATTCTGTGATTTAGGTCATGATCCAGGGCTGGCATTTTGCAAGGCAGAGAAGGTCCTCACCATTACTTGTTGAGTACCAAAGGTACCTGGGTCCCACCTCTGTGTCTCTCTTGCCTGTAGACTGAGACAGACTCATAATTTGATTTTATCTTCCTACCAGCAAATTTGAAAGCATGGGCATAGTCAGGTTGTGAAGCTTGTTCTAGGGTTCAGGGCCTTTTTCTTTTCTGTTTAGTAGGTCATTATGGAGAAGACCCTTCTTATCAAAAGGCTTTTGTGGAAAAAGCCTCTAAAGAGGCTGCAATATCCTGGTTTAAGTGGCACAGACAGGTAGAAAACAGCAGGGAGTTAAAAGAGCATGAAGAACAGATGGATGCTCTGCATTTTGGAGAAAAAAAGGTGTGTCCCCTCACCTCCTACAAATGATGACTGCTGTTCCAGATGTAGCCACTTACATCCTAAAGGTGCTTTAAGTCTCACTTCACAAATTTAAAGTGGCATCTTACCCTTCTCCAGAAATGCCAAGAGCTGATCTGTGCAAGAGCTGAGTTCTCCCTTGCAAATGTTGCCTGTTCAGAAGGCAACGAGCCGCCCCTGAGCTGTGACTTGGATGTTTGCTGATGATTCAGTGCCAAGAGAGAGGCACCTTCCCCTCTCTCTCTGCTGATCACAGCAGGACTGTTTGTAGCTGAACCGAGGCTGTCGACAGATGTTTTGCGCCCAGCTGACCTGTTTTCCACCCTGATGGTCACTCCAGATTGCATAAAAACCTGCTCAGGTGTGAGCAGCCCACCCTTTCCTGTGCTGTCTGGAGGTGGTGAGTGTCCTGAGGAGCATCTGGCATCTTCCATGTCCCTCACTGACCTTGCAGTGACTACAGCTCTGCAGGTGTCTGTGTCCCACTTTTTTGCCTCCCCAATGTCACGGTTCTATCGGGTCAGGTGTGGTACCAGGGCTGCCTTTGCCCAATGTCATTCCCCTTTTTCCATTCCCAAATGCCATAGTGCTTGTGGGTATGACATCTCAAGGACTTAGCAGGAAGAATAGATTTGTTCTGCCATTCTGTAGATGAAAAGATTCAGACTTGCTTGAGCCAGAATATTCTGTTGGCATCCTACCATGACCAAAAATATCAGATATTTTTTCCTCCTCTTTCTTACCCATATCCACTGGAGAACCTGAGATGCAGTACAATAACATACCTAAAAAAATTATGCCCTTCAAAGCCACCAACTTTTTCTCCCTGTTTCCTACTGCTTATACTATTTATGTTAGCTTTCCTTGGCTCCTTTAAAGCTTGATCCCTTTAAAGTTTGATCTCCCCTTCTTAAGTCACATCAGACTTTCCTGCATCCTTTTCTCCCCGCTCTCCTCAAAAAAAAACTTTGCCCTTTTTTGTCTATCTCTTTTCTCTTTCTTGCTTCTATTTCAACAGCAATTCAGGCTTTCTCAGATCAGGGAGATCTTTGTTGCATCTGAGCAGAAATTGGGTTTCAGCTTTGACAGGTGTCTTTTTAGCGCAGCACTGACATCTTCTCTGAGGCAGCAACTTCCTGCAGGACCCACTTGAGAGATCTCTGAGTACATAAATCATGTTGGCGGGCACAAATAAGCCAAGCAAAAATGTTAATTACCACCCTTTTCAGTTGCTTAGTCTGCCCTTAATGGGTTGAGTGGGTTTTGTCGGCTCCGCTTCCTTGTCTTGTTGTGGTTTTAGTTTCTCCAGATAAACTACCAAATGGCTTTAACATTTGGTGGTGGTGCATGGAGAGCAACAACAGCTTGGCTTTCATGTTGCTGTGCTTCATGCAGCTTGGCTCCTTCTGAAGGCACGTGGAGGAATCTGCCAGAAATGCCAGAGGAATGAGAAGTCTTTTCTGCCACGTGTAGAGATGGGGTTGGTTTTTTGCCCAGTCGCCCCAGCTGACGGCCCATGGGTGCTTGTGCCTTTGGCAGAGGGTCTGGGAGGTGCCACGTGCTGTGGAGGTGCCACGTGTGTGGAGATGTGGTGGGAGGTGACAGCGTTTGGCTCCACAGGCTGAGGTTTGATGTCACTGCCCAAGCTGATGCAGTCAGCAGCTCTGCCCCGTGCCAGGAGCAGGGGCTGGCAGAGCAGGAAGCTCAGGCTGTCTCTGCCCACACCCTCTGTCTGTGTCGTCTGCAACCAGGAAAGAGAACCTGTGTAATTATAGATGATGATTTAGACTTTAAAATCCTGGGGAGGGTGACTATGACACAGCCAACAAATCCTGTCTGAGGTAGGATCAAAAATGTGACTTTGAAGCTGATTCCCACTGCTGGCACGGGGTGCAGCCCCATCCCCTGGGCTGTGAGGGTGACGTGCTCAGCTCCGAGGGTGCAGAAGTGCTTTGAAACCAGGTGTAACCCAGACCCCCAGTTTCATGTTGTCTGCAGGTTCACAGGTCTTATGTAGCCTCACACCACTTTGCTTCCCACACACCTCCCAGCTGCTGATACCTGTCCAGATAAAGTCCTGGAGCTGGGGGCAGGAGGGGCCACGCTGCTTCTTGCTTTACTGCCTTTTTTGTTTCCATTTTCTCCTCCTGGATCAAACCTGTGAGTCAGAAGCTGGAGCCTTAACTCTTGTGAAGGGAGGCTTAGAGGGGAACAAAGAGTGGAATTGCATTGAAAATTAGGTGTCAAAAGGAGCCTGGTGTGTTTTAAGTGAGGGCTTCTGCAAGGCCACCTCAATGAGCCTAAGGCATCCTCCCCAGGGAGCACTTCTGTGCCATCACCTCTGTGACATAGGAGCAGAGTAAATAACCCAGAGGAGAGGAACCAGCCCACTGGCACGAGTGCCATGTGCTCATGGAGAGGCTGGTCAGTCACTGCCTGGTCCTATATCCAAGGGCAGGAGGTGAGAGCTGAGCTTCCCCCACCTGCATCCTTTGGCCTTATGCCCCCTTCAGCCAGAGACATGGTCTTTCTGGGTCATCACCAAGTTCAGTGGGTTTAGAAACAGTCATGGCAGGGAAATGTGCTGAAATAGCCAAGTGTGCATGTACTGCAACTTGTTAGCTCCCTCGTGCCTCTGTAGATGGGATCTCAGTGGTGCAAGTGAAGGGTTTGATTGTGTCCCCTTGCTGGTGGTGTGAGCACAGCCATAAGGACTGAAGAGATAAACTTGCTTTCTGACTTCTGTTTTTCTTCTGTCTTTGTGGTGTCTTGCTGGGATTTTCTATTATCACTGAGTCAGAAACAGGTTTCTAGCCTGTGAGAAGGATTAATTTCCATTTTGCACCTTGCTTTGATCTCAAAGCAAGCCACCCTGGCTCCTTGGTTTCTTGATGTTCTTGAAAAGAAGGAGAACTCTGAGCTCAGAGAAAAGTATCCAGGCACCTTTCTCAAAAGGTTCTTTCATTTTGAAGGTGTTGATGCCTCAGCAGAGCCACACAAGGCCAGTGCAAACACTTGAGGTTTGCTACTGTGGGGGGGGGGGGGGGGGGGGGGAGAAAAGACACT
>NW_009953956.1:1104301-1109771 GCF_000747805.2 Chaetura pelagica
GGGGGGGGGGAGGGAAAAAACATCTTCTGAAGCTTATAGGCCAATTAATTTTATTAAATATCAAGACTCAATGGTCTTATCAACCAGCTTTGTTTTCTGCTTCATGTAGTTTTGGTGGGGAAACCAAACAAGAGCTGCAGCACAAGGCAAGCTGGAGGGGAGAGGTGACGTTGGCTTTGCAGGGAAGTGGATGATATTGCTGCTAATTTATTTACATGACATGCAAATATTATGGATGCTGGGAATTCTTATTGTGGTACTTAATGATTCACCTGACCTCCCATACCTGCCAGTGACTCTTAGCTGGGGGTAAGGCCTCAGACTGGGTGCCCTGGAGACAGAGTAGAAGACAGAAATGTCAATTGCCACTTGTTCTGTTAGACCTGATTCATCCAAACCTGAAGTGAGAATATCTTGACTGTACCTAAATCTCCATGTGCACTTTCTGCATGCAAATCAGAGTTGTGGTGTGTGCAAATGCATCCTGGATAGCTGGAAAAAATAAACTCGCAGAAGTGAGAGCTTGAATCTTTGCTCTGCTCAAATGCCACTTCTGTGTGTCTCAGAGGTGGACAAAGCCCTGGAGACCAGCTCTGGGTTGGTGATGTCTCAATAACTTCTCCTCACCTGACCTCAGTCTGTAGAAACTGCTCTTGGATCCTGTCTCAGGGTCAGGTCCTAAGGACCACAGTCTGCCATAGGTGACTTTTAGGAAGAACTGGAAATGGGAAGCAGGCTGAAGAATTTTGCTGAGAAAGATCTTACTGTGAGGATTTATAGTACAAACATGAATGCAATACCTGCAGACCCTCAACCCTTGTTTTCTTCCTAGCATTCAGATCAGGTGCAATTGGTTTTGCAAAGTGTCTGGGAGATTTGCTGCCATATGGACTCCTTCCCTTTCCCACCCACTGTGTGAAATGTAGAAATAGAGCTGTCTTCCCCTAGTCCCCTGGGAACTTCTTAGTGTCTTCATCTGGCTGTCCTCTCACCACCTACCTGTTCATGCTGAAGGTGCTGACAGATAAAGGCTCCGGGCACCTCTCATGTCCAGAGCTTATGAGCTAGAAATGGGGCTAAATCCACTGTTTCAATGGGATGTGAGAATGTTAAGCACAGGAGGCACTGAGCAGGCATGGTGGGCAGGGCAGCAGGGACTCCAACAACTCATGACTTTAAGTCAATAATGTACCAAAGGTTACATGGGGAGTCTGGGCTACAAGAACCACATTAAACACAGAAAACATGAACTTTAGTCACAAGGCATTTCTTGTCCCTCATCTTCCACAAATATTGTGAACTCTGTATTAAACTGGAGTGAAACTGAATGCAGGTACAATGAAAGCTGACACTGAACTACTCTGAAGCAGAATCCAACCCCAGGTGCTTCTTACTGCAGCAGAAACATGGGCTAATCCACTTACTGGGGGGAGTTGGAGGTCCTGGATGAGCTGGAATGGGAAGTTCCACTCAAATGAAAGGATTTTCTCTCTGAGTAAGAGGACACATATTGAATATTCATACAGTTTAATACTCTCTTGATGGTTTTTATAAATGAATTGCTTACTGTGGTGATTAAATGAGGCTAATTTATATTTCTCTAGTCCTGTTGGTCCTGAAGAATCCTAAAGTACTTTACCAGGAGCTACAAATGTGTTTTTAAAAGTAATTTAAGAGTCACTGAATTGTATCAACCACTGACACGATCAGCACAAGTACAGTGACAATGCAAAAATATCCAGCCATGGCCTGAGATCAAACTATGAATTTTTGTAGAGAAAGTGCTGAAGCTCTTACATGCCACTGTGTTTTTTTCTGGCCTTAGCTGAAGGCCTCTGTGCTTTCTGCCTTCTGGAATGAAATGCATCTATGTCAGAAGACTGAATGTTCTGGGTGAAGTTGCCATCATTTGTAACAACTCAGGTCTCCCCAAAGACTCACACAGAGTTCCCTTCTGGAGCCCCTACACGTTGCTTTTTCAGTGTAAACACTGAAGGGAACACCATGTTTGAGGCTGCTGAGTCACTGCTGTGCAGACCTAACACTGGGTGGCTGTCAAAAAACCCACCCTCAGCACCTTCATTCTAAGATGAAAAAAAAAGTTGAATGTGATGTTTTTCAACACTCTCTCGCTTGGGTGGTCTGATGTTCCCAGGCTTGGGGAGACTCTGCTGCTTTTGCAGTGCTCCATAGAAACAAACCACAGGATCCCCTCAGACACTGAGCAATTAAATTAAATTTGTTGCAGTAACAAAGAATGCTTTTAGACATTCAACATTTGCTATGTTAATGGAGATGAACAGAATTTATTCATCCTGCTGAAGATTTGGTTGAATAAACTGCTCATAGACTGAGATGTATCTGCATGCAAGAGAAGAAATCAATGTCCAAAGAACTTCAGTTCTAAAAATAAAAAACACTTAAAAACTTGGTGTATGAAAAACTCAGCATATAAAAACAAAAAAGGGGGGGGGAGGGATATTAAGAAAAAGCTTTATAAATTATTATGTATTGTTGTGTGTATTGTAGCTGCTCAGTCTATAAGGTTATTTGAGGAACTTTCTACTTCAAGTGCACTTTCCCTGTTTCCCCCTTGCAGCCAGGCTTTGCAAAGTCTTAATATGATATGTGGGAAGTGGTAAAACAATTCTTGGAACGTATTTTTGAAAGCTTTAGACCTTTGACCATGTTTGCTATGATGATACAGACTTAACAGTGAACCCACTGGAGGGACATTTTGATGGAACACTTGACATGAAAGGGACTGGTGGTTTCAAAATGGCAGCTGAGCTTGTCTTCCTGCCATTTTCCTATTTAACAAGAAGAAAAGGCCAAACAAGGATCAATGAGTCACAGCAAAATCAGTTTTGGTGACATTTTCACTCCTGAACTCTGGTATAAAATGGTCATCTAAGAAAGAACTGAAAGGATATGTGAGGAATTTGGCAGTCTGGCTGCACGTGCATACGTAGACACTCCGGAGTCAGAAATGATCAGGTGAGGACACTGCAGATTGCTGTGTGCACACAGCAAACATACCACTTGGGTGCTGGTGTGGGTGCACGGAGGCTTGCTTGGTTTTGTCTGAATTTTTAAATGATCTCATTTTTTTTCTCTGAAGTCTCTGCAGGTTAAGCTTTGGATTCATTCTTTGGATCTCAATGATATTTGTGTGCTCGGGTTACCCAGTCGTCCATTCCATGGTAAGTCATGTTCCCTACTTACTGGAAGAACAGGGGCTTCATTTCTTTTAAATAGTTATTTTAGTTAGTTAGTTTGCTTGCTTGCTTGCTTGTTTCTTAGTTATTGTTTTTTTATATAAAATAAGTTTGCATTAAACCTATTGGTTAAATATCATTATCTAATTTTCCTGGAGTGTAGCTCAATTTTTGCTTTAGTTACCAATAAAATATGCAAGTCTTTAAAATAATCACATGGGAAATCTAGTGCATATTTACTGTAGAGTGTGGGGAGTTTTTGCTGAAATTGAAATATTGTGTGGAAAAGAGAAAAGCATCGGTCTCCTCTCCCCTTCACCTTCCTTGTCTGTATCAAACAGGTACAAGAAGATATAGATGTGTTAATTAGACTTATTGCTGGCTTGTTTATTAACCAATAGCTTTATTTGCCACTGCTGATGTGGAGGTAAAGGAGAAATTCCTACTTTAAGTTATGGAAAATTATTGCATAGAATTAGTAATACAAATGGGATTGAACTAAGAAGTAATAGAGAACAGCCCATAAAAGCAAAGTGACCAGGTTACTTAAGTAGTGTCAATATCTTTCCCTTTGGGCTCTCGGGCAGGTGACTGGGGCAGTTTGCTGGTCAAACTCTCCACACACCATCTGCACTTTGCCATCGTGGAAGGAGAGATTTTATTTCTAATGATCCTTGATTTCCCTGCCCCTGAGAGTCTCCTTTAGGCTCCCTCTTCCTTTATTGCTGTAAAACCAGCTCTGGGAGCCACGGTTCAGATTTCTTTATTTCCTCTGATGTGTTTGGCATCATTATCTTTCCACGAAGGTGGAAATGGTGGCTACTGGTGCAGCTGTTTATTTTACTGATGTGAAGGTCCCCTTAGCCTTAAGCTACCCATTGCCTCGTTCCTCTGCATGTTTTACTTCTGTAAATGCTGAATCATCTTTCATTTCTGCTCACGGATAGTTTAGACACAGCTTGATCTGCCCGTCCACATTTTTTAGGGGGTCTCTTTATGACAACGATATCATAGGTAAAAAGAGTTTAATTAATTCAATGAATACCTTGCATGTCAAAATAACACCCCTTTATCCAGCAGTCTGTGTCCCTGTGTAGGTTGTGAGACAGCAGCTAAAAATTCAAAGGGGGATTTCTCTTTCTTGCAGAAAGTATTTCTTCTTGTTAGGGAGAAACTTCAGGCTGGGGAAAAAAAATCCTGGTCATCAACCTTTTATAGGCACAGAATGGAAAAAATGCCAAATACCAAACAGTACTAATGAAAGTAACAGCACACTGAGTTAAAACTAATTCCAGTGAAGCTGATGGCAGTTTTACCATCAGTTCCAGCCAGGGCAGGTGCTTGGCTTTGCCCTTGGCCCTTGGCTTTGCATGCAAATATTGCCCAGGCAAGAATGATGCATGGCCAGTTTTGGCAGGATGGCAGAATATTCCTTTTAGATAGAGAATCAGGAAGCTGGTAAATCAGAATGTGAGGAAAGATGCACAGAACAGCTGTAGATGTGATGAGTTTCCTCCTAAATTCAATGTTATTTTAAATGCAACTTAAATTTGTAAAACCTTTTGGTGTCGTTTACATGTTTATCCTGTCAAGTGCAGGGAAGAGAAATGTGTGCATAAAGCTATCTGCATTTAAATCCAGGCTTTTCAGCATTCCCATTGCTGTGTTATATTATTAAACTTAGCCTTAACTACTACCATAAGTAGTCATAACTACTAGAAAGCTTCCTCCCCCAAATTTCTGCTTTGCAGGTATTTTTATTCTCTCCTGCCTGTCATTTAAACTCGATTACTTTAGTCAAGTCACAAGATGCTGTCTCATTGTGAGCTGAAAAAAAATCTCACTTTACAGCAATAAACATGTGTGCTGCTCTAAGGAAGTGGTGTCACATGTCACACCTGGTCACCATCAGGGAAAACAATTCATTTCGTGCCCTAAACATATGAATATTTTACACCTGAAGTATCACAGTTGAGTTTGATAGAAAGCTATGAAAATACCTGATTTTTAAGATGACAAAACCTTAGCAAGTAACAGTTTGTCCTTGCCATTCTAAGCATAAATTTGGGTTGTGTTTCTGCTTTGCTTTTTGTACTGAGGAAGTCCTGGCAAATACACAAATTCATAATTCTACCTTTTTTTCTCTCTCTCTCTTTTCTCTTTTATTATTTTTTTTTCTCTTCAGAGCAGCAATCCTTTTTATTTGAATTGCCAGCTGTATGGAAAAGCTGATTACTGCCTCGTCCTGCTGA
>NW_009953956.1:1109870-1144165 GCF_000747805.2 Chaetura pelagica
TGCTGAACAACTGCTTAGCCAAGGTGGGCAGGAATGAAGAACTGGCTTTTTTAAAGCCTTACCTGAAGGTGCCTTCCAATAAAAGGTCCTTCCGCAACGGAGTTGGATCAGGAATTAAAAAAACTTCCTTTCGAAGAGCAAAGTCATAACCAAATGTTCAAAAAAAACCCACCCCTGATTTTAGCACCTGATGTTTAACTTTGTGCTTAGCACCGTTTTAATGCTTTTCTAGGATAAAACCAACAGAGACAAATGTACCCGTGTCTTCATTGTGTAAACAGGTGTTTATTTCAAAGAGCACAAGCCAAGGGGAGCAGATGGGTTTGCTCAGAAAGGGCTTTGTTCCCAAAGTTACAGTACCATAAAGTTTTGTATGGGAATGGCTGTTTTCATTTGGTTCACTCCCCTTCTTTGTAAAGCTGCAGATTTAATCATCTTGCTCTTGATTCATGCAAAAAATTACTCCTGGGCTCTGAATAGTTGTGGTCCCTGACACCCCTCCTCGCTGCCATCCTTGCCTCTGTGCCACCAGCAAGGCAAGGCATGGCATGGCTCTGCTTTCCCATCCCAAAACACATGGGATTGAAGAAAGCCAATTTTAACACAGTTTTAAAGTACATTCCATTTCAGATTTCCTGTGATAGGAAGGGCCACTGGTGAAAGGCAGACTCAGGCCCTACTCGTAACTTCTAGTTTCAAGCCAGTTACTTAAAATGAATTCAACCTTTTGAGATGTGTCATCTCTTTTCCAGAAGAGTCCTGGGGAATCACTCTTAAGTCAGGGTATCAGGGCAGCTCCTCTTGCCTCAATTAGTTGACTTGTGTAGGCAAAACACATCTGATGAAACGTGCCCAAGGCAGTTTCTGCTCCTCTGCTACAGTTGTGGTGCAGTGATGAACAACAGGCTTTGGGTCTGGTTGTGGGTTGCTCGTTGTAGTTTTTTTAATTGCTTGTAAAAGAGTAAGTCCTTTGGTCTGAAAATCTGTGAATGTGGTGTGTAGGGGAGGTCATCTGCTGAGTTACATGTGTGTGAATTCTACCTTGTGGCTATTTCCTCCCAGTGCAGTGTAACAAGCTGTGACGTTGGCTTGAAAATGTGGCCACGTGTCCCTGCGGTGTGTTTTGAGTTCCAAGCCAAGATCATAATAAATCAGTCTATGGATGCTTTTTAATATTTCCCTCTTAAATATCATAACCCAGGAGATCACCATTAAACCAAAATAAGGCCTGATTGTCATCCTCCCTTCCATGGTGCCCATTCCCGTGTCCTTCAGCACTGATCCCATGGAGAACAGGGACTTGAGCAGGGAGCTGTGCCTGTGCCATAGTGTCTTCCTGGCCTGCAGCTGCCTAATTTCTGGCTGATTTGAGGAGATCAAACACACTTCTGCCTGCATTTGTCCACACTGAACTGTTTAAAGCATTGTGTTTTGTAAAGCTGCTTAAACATTTACTCTCCTTTTGGGTACTGTTGGTGTCTGGGTTGTGTAAGCTCTTGCAGCTCTTACTCAAAGGACACCTAGAAACTTTGCAAATGGAGAAGGAAATGGCAGGTAATTATTATTCTCATGCACTTTGACATGTGTAATGTCTGGGTGGAAGGAAGCCTAGGCCAGCCAAGGCAGGGGCTTGTTCTGGAATGTTTGGATTTCAGCCATGGCAGGTGCCCTGCAAAGGCAATTTTCCTACTCCATCCCTCTCCAGCTCTGTCCTGATCAGCCCAGGGAGTGACATTTTGATGCCTTTGGGCCATGAAAAACTGAAGGGCTAGGAAGGACTCCTGGCCTGTGGCTGCTGAGCTTGTGGGTAAGAGCTGCCAGGACTGGTATGGACCTGCTGAAGGTGGGACCCAACTGCAGAGTCCCAACAGTATTTCAGGGAAACCAGTAACATGGATTTCATTCTGCCCTTGTGCATCCCTGGAGGGCCTCTGCTCTGCTCCTTATAGCTTGTGTCACCACCCAACTCTTTTTTCAAGGAAGAAAAAAAAAATCTCTAAAGAAGTCCAGATTTATCTTTTCCCTGGGCCTTCACATCCATTTTAGTTAACCTTTTTCTACATAATCAAATACATTTCAGCTTTGGTAGCTTATGATAAACAAGATTGTCTGTGAGCCATTTATTGTGCAGGTATCTGAGCAGCTCATTAGTGACGTGGCATTGCCTTGGAGCAGGGGGTGCTCAGGAGGGATGGAGAGTCAGGATCCTGCCTGCACAGACCTTCTTCCCTTGTTGTTTTTGTGGGTTTTTTTAGACCTGCGAGAAAAACAGCTTCTTGGCTACAGAAAAAAGCCCATTATTTATGATTTAGCCATTCCCTGACAAGCCACTCCACCTTGAGGGATGTTCATACACAAAAAAGATGGTACAAGGAGGCCACCCAGAGCCATAAGTCTTGCACTCACCTAAATCACACCCAGCAAGCCTGGAAAATGTAGATTATCCAGCTGATTTACAGAAGTGGTTCTGTCACTGGTGGCCTGATCTTGCCATCACCACCCACCCAAGGCACTTATCCTGCCTTTGACATGAAACACTCTACTCTCTTCTGAACTTTAAAAGGGGCTTTATCTCGGGAAGAACAGAGAGTGACCTTCGTGATCTCTGTCAGAAAATAAGGATCTGAGGGTGCCATTGCTGAGCACATTAATTTTTATGCTGACAGAAACTGGAAACATGACATGAAATGTCTTTTTTCTCAGTGCAAAGAGGACATCAGGATGGACAGTAGGATTGCAGCATAATTAATGTGCTGCAGTGAATTATATTCCTGTCTGGAGAAACAGGGATTCATTACTCTGGAAAGACATTTTGTTGACTTTGTTTGCTATTTTTCTTGGCTAACCTAAGGAAAGGGATAAATAAGCTGATAGGGTGGGAAGAGTAATGCTTTGTCTAGGGATTGAGGTGGAAGTTGGGAATGCCTTGACCAGTCTTGGCATGTGGCAGTAACTCAGTCTGTGACCTTAGATGACTCACTTCATTTCTACTCAGTTTCTCCACTGGAAAAATAAGAAGCATATTCAACAAGTGAACAAGCAGTGTCATGAGTGAGGGATTTGGGAAGTGTTTTGGAAGTGTTGGGGCATAGAAGGGTGGTCTGTGCAGCTGGTGCAGTGTCCTGGGGCTGGGAGAAGGTCAGGAGCTCCTCTGCCCCATCTAGCCTCACCTCCAGCACGGGACTGAGCACCCCAATACTCATGTTCTTTTTCTAACCTCCCTCTGGATTTCTTAGACAAGCCAGTCCCCAGGTTTACCAGCTGCTTTCATGCTTTCTGCATTACTCCAGCTACTGCAAACCAGGTGGGTGAGATCTTTCTTCCCCTAGGAGGCTGAGTGAGAGCCACCCTCCACACTTGCTCTTTCACAGTGCAGCTGCTACGGTTTATTCAATCTGGAGGCAGGAACAGTGTGTATTTTCCTCTTTTTTGATCATACATCCTTTGGTAAAACAAATTAAAATGCATTCAAAGGACATGCAGAATCCCTGAACCAGCAGGGATTCCTTTTACCCTTCTTTTCTCTAACTTGCAGCTACCTTTGGAGGCTTTGGACGTAAGTTTCCACTAGTAGGTCTTTGGGCTTTGAGAGCCACCTTGGAGCACAGCAGTTACTTTTTTTGGCAGCAAGCCTGTCCTGGGCCTTGCAGGGCTGCTGCTGCATCCCCATCCCACCCCTGGAAGGGCACCTTGCAAAGGGCCACGAGCATTCTTGCACATTGTCTGCTGCTCCTCTGGTCCCCAGAATCCATCTCTGCCTTTCAAGGAGGCAGCTGAGGTCACCACGAGGTGAAAATGGAAAGAACAAATCCAATAAAAACAGGAACAAGTGAAACCTGCCTGAAGACAGGAGGAGGAATTCACCTTTTTTTTTCTTCTTTGCAGACTATTGGCAAGAAAGGCAATTAAGTAGCCTGATGTAATAGCATCTAATTCAC
The DNA here is from genome assembly GCF_000747805.2 of Chaetura pelagica. Lineage (NCBI taxonomy): Eukaryota > Metazoa > Chordata > Aves > Apodiformes > Apodidae > Chaetura > Chaetura pelagica. The sequence continues at coordinate 1,113,809 of NW_009953956.1, forward strand.
TTGCAGGACTGAAAATTACTTGTTGTAATGACTTACCAATACTTGGGTTTCTGATTACCAAGCATACATTAAAGTGGGTGTATATATCCTGTTAGATTTCCTAATTTGCTATTATTTGCCTGTAGCTGGTAATTTATTGCTTTAAGATACTGGAAGAAAGGAAGGAAAAAGTCTCCTGCTGCTTTTAGCTCTGGATATAATTTTGACCTTAAGAAAGAACAAGAGAGATATGAGAGAGTGTATTAGATGTTATTATTACCGTAATAAAATACAGATAAAAATCATAGTGCAGAAAGACTCTAAGACAACTATTAAGCATTTGTCATATAAAGAAAATCAGAGTTTAACTTATCAGATATTCTGGCACTTTAAAGATTCATCATGAAAAATTACTTCTAACAGTGAAGCATTTATGCAATATGTCATTGATGAGCTTCAACGTTTAAAGAGTTTGGGAAAAGATTTTAAAAATGTCATAGCTGGGCTTTTTTATTAGTCTGACAGAATGTTTTGCTAGATTGGAATTTATTTTTCATAGTGAAACAGTGTGGCATCATGGTCTTTTAGAGAAAACAAACTGGGCTCCTTGTGCTGCCCTCTACATTGAGGTGGGCAGTGAGCACAACCAAACTGGGAATGGGCATTGTTGGCTGAAGGAATGATAGAGCTGTACATCAGACTGCACTCTGGTCATTGCTTTTAGAGCCAGGGGGAATTTTTTCCACCTTTGTGGTGATGGAAAAGCTTTTTCTTCTAATACTCGACTGAATTTGAAGTCACTGGGTGGATTAGGCTTCAAATTAAGTGTCCCTTAAAAGCTTGATCAGCTGAGACCTGTCTTCTCCAGGTGTTCAGAATGAACCATTTGGAGGACAGATAAGGGCTGAGGGTGGTAAGAAATGAGCTATCAAGTGCAGCTCTCCAGACATCATCCACAACTCATTGAAGTCAAGAGAAAGCTGCTGAGCACCTTCAGCAGGCTCTGGACCAGACACCTGGGAGGTCAAGGTGAGAGCTTTTCCTGTTTGCTTCTCATGGCCTGGCTGGATGACTCCAGTGAATCTCTATGACAACCCTCCAGCACCTCACAGCACCTAGGAGCACTGAGGGCTTTTTCTTCCCAAAAAACATCCTCAGTGGTATTTGTGGTTCATACTTACTGTCTCTTCCAGCCCACTGGATCTCCATTTGCAGACCAGAATATCACTGGCATTTCAAAACCATGAGCCAGTGCTGGAGCTGGGAGCTCCATGAGAAGCCCAAGCCCCTGCAGCTGGCTCTGGACCTTCAGTAGCAGCCACTGCATTGTCATTAATAACATGACACTTGGTTGAGGCAAAGGTCTACAAGGATGAGTGTGTAAATTTATTGTTAAAACACAGAGATGTAAGCACAGGACTGAGCATCATTCTGGAGTGATTTCAGTTCCCCCCATTTTTTTTGTTGTTTTTTTTTTTAAATAAAAACAGTAGCAAGTAGATGATGATTATACATAAAAGTCATGAAGCAAATGAAAAGAACAAATGCATCTCAACTTGATTCAAGATACAGGGGGAAAGGGAGACCATGTACAAGTGAAAATGACCATCGGAGGAAAATGTATAGAATCCCAGACTGGTTTGGGTTGGAAAGGACCTTAAAGCTCATCTAGATCCAACCCCTCTGCATGGGCAGGGACACCTCCCACCAGCCCAGGTTGCTCCAAGCCCCATCCAACCTGCCCTTCAACACTGCCAGGGATGGGGCAGCCACAGCTTCTCTGGGCAACCTGGGCCAGGGTCTCACCATCCTTATAGTGGAGAATTTCCTCCTAATGCCTAAGGGAATGGAGGGGCAGGGAAGGGTAAGTAGGGGAAAAAGTTGAAGAAGGTCAAAGAAGGACAAAAAAGTGGAAGAGAAGTTAAAGGAGGGGAAAGAAAAAGTCAAGAAAGGTCAATAAAGGACAAAAAAAAAAGTTTGAAGATAGGTTAAAGGAGGGCAAAGATGTGGAAGGAAGGGACAAGGATTTGCTCTTCTTTGCTTACGTTAAAGGAGGGGAAAGAAAAGTCAAGGAAGGTCAAAAAAGGACCAAAAAAAAAAAAGTTTGAAGATGGGTTACAGGAGGGCAAAGATGTGCAAGGAAGGGACAAGGATTTGCTCTTCTTTGCTATTTCATTGCTAATCCCCTGCAGTGCTGTTGTAGTGTATTTTTAAGTGACCTGGAGTCATGAAATCTTTTCCAAGGAGCCATCTTGATGGAGCTCCTTTTCCATGCAGAGGTTTCCATGCTTGAGCCCATCTGTGATGTCTGAGAGGTCTTTTTCCACATGCTCTGCAAGCCCATTCTGCACGGGGTTGGGAAGCCATCAGGTGAGCTCAGGTGAGGGGTTGGGAAGCCATCCACGCATCAGGTGAGCTCAGGTGAGTGCAGAGGGAGGTCAGACATACACTCCATGAGCAGACATCTCCTGTCAGGCTCTCAACTTAGCCATCTGAATTTTGGACCACGTCCTACTGTTTCTGTTAACAGTGTTCTTGAAGCCCCTGAGTGGCAGTTGTGGTAACATTGCCCACCATCTGGAAACGTGTCCAAGATCTCACATGTTCTCAGTTTGAAGCCAGAAGGGTTTTTGCTACACTTCTCCATATTTTGGGTAAAAGAACCTGGTTTCTTGGACAAATGTGCTTTTTGGTTTCCCCATGTTATGACAAGGATTGTGTTAGATTCTGCTGCTCTTCTCCTTTTTTAGTCATAACCCAGTCTGGAAATCATTCCTTCCTGCTGGCAAGGTGAATCTTGCAGCTTCCTAGATGTTGGGAGCAGCAGAGGCAGCAGCACATTTTCTGCTGCTCAGTGATGCCTGGAAAAGTGCATCCTGTTGAATTGGCACTTCAGTTCACGTTTCTCAGTTTTAAATTCATTTTCTCATTCCAAATATGGCAAAGTTATTATTGCACAGGACACCATGGTACATCAGGAAGGATGCTAAGTCATTCACTTAATTAGGCAGCAATTGGTGCTGGCTGGAGAGCACCATAATGTGGAGAAGCAACGTGTAAGTCAAGGGGATGAGTGATTTGGTTTCATGGTTTGGCATCAGAAGTGATGCTGAGCTGGGGCTGGCCTGGAGCTCTGGACTGCCATGGTGTTGTCTACCTTTGAGATGTGCAGGAGAGTTACAACTGTTGTATTTCTGTATCTTTTATTAAAATAGCACGTTGAGAAGAAAACAAACTTTACTTAATACACGTTTTATATTCTGTCTTATCTCTGGTTCCTTTTGGGTGTGCAATCTGATCAGGTCCATTCATTAATGAGGGTCCTACAGTCACTTGAGGCCAATGGACTGGAGGAGCTTACAGAGCAATTTAAGGACAAATCCTGATTGCTGAACATAATGAAGTGTGCTAACCCAGGCATGGAGATCCTGTTGATTAAACAGCCTTAAATGAAAGAAGACAAATGACCCATGTGGGTGGAATTGATGTAATTGGTCTATGAAAAGATACTTATAAACCAAAGGGAAAAAAATTGCTCTCTTCCCACTCACAAACATGGGCAGTTATTTATATTTTAATGTGCCAGTCTGCAAATACAGTCAATAATGTACCCAGCTTTTCCTGGACGTGCCTAACTGCTAGCAGCTGGGTGAGCCACTGGGTCAGAGCACAGTCTCCACTTCAAGTCGATGCAACTCAGGCACCAGGCCACTACAGGGCTTTGAAAAGCCCAACCAGTTTCTCTGGTTTTGTTTTTGTCTAAATTTCAGCCACTAAACCCTTGCTTTTGAAGTCCCTGATGCAAGGCTGTGTCAGCAAAGGGCATCTTTCCAGCCCAGGAAAAGGGAGTGCATGAGAGGGAGATGTACAGCAGGTTCAGGTCTGCTCTGGGGCAGTTAGTTTGGACTTGGTAGAGTTGGGTTGATGGTTGGTAGACTTAGGTTATGGTTGGGCTTGATGGTCTTACAGGTCTTTTCCAACCACAATGATTCTGTGTTTCTGTTTCAGGAGTTTGCTGTCTTGCACATAAAGCATCGTGCCTGTGTGTGTAGCTGGGGATTAGGACTTTACAAATCACTCATGATCAGCAAATAAGGTGTCATTTCTGTGCTGGTGGTAAGGAGAGGAGTTGCATTTCTCTGCACTGTGCTCTCAGGATGAAGTCCAGTCTCTCTCACTGCCTGGCCCAGGCTGTTCCCCTGTCACCTGCTCTGAACCTTTGCCTGGAAAGCTGTTTAATTAACAAATCCATAGATGCTACAGCTCTTAAATAAAAACTAGATGTTTTGGTCACTAGCCTAATGGGGCTATTTTTCTAAGCCATATTCAATTATTTCACTTTTTATTTATGTAAAACACCTTCTATTTTAGATACAGTCATTAAAACCCCAGCAGTTTTAAGGGTCTCATGGCTGAAGACAGTTTCATTTGACACGTTAATTGGAAATTGTTTGTTCCAGTGCTTGCAGAGTTAGTGTGGGAATGTCTGAGGGAGTTATTCATTACCATGACACCGTTTGCATTAGTTGGTTACAGCTCCTGCCCTACAGGATGGAGAACAGAGCAGGGACGTGGTCCTGGCCCCCAACACCCACCTCTGTGCTGCTGCAGGACAGAATTCCTGGTGGTAAGTTTGGCTTCACAAACCCACCTCCCCTCCCTTGTGTCCCAGCTTGATGCTGATCTGTTTGTGACAGCAGCAGAATCTCTCTTTCCAGTTGCTGCCAGTAGCTTTTTTACTTGCTGGCAACTTATTGTTTTTCAGTCTGTTTCCAAAAAATGCAGAAATGTTATTTTGTGCAAACCACACAAGTCTCATGCTGGCGTTTGCCAGTGGTGACACCAAGTGATATTTCAGTGGTTTGGGTGTTTTCAGTGACCCCACTGCAGCTGTGTGTGTTCCTCAATGCCTTATGAAGAACAGCAATGGTCAGGGACAGCAATGAGGCAAATCCTTGTTTGGGACTAACTGGACAGCACTGGGAGGAAACAGCAAGCACAACCACTCTCCAGGGGGGATGGAAACTCTTGTTCCTTAGAGTTCCTCTTAAAATTCTTGACCTTCAGGAAGTGATTCAATGTTATCATAAATAAACAATGACTTTCACCTGGGAGAGTGCAGAGATTCTTCTCAAGCTGTTCATATTTTTATGCTGTGGAGCTGCAGAGGCACAAGCCCAGGACAGCCAAGCCCAGGCAGGGATGCAGAACAACTGACATGAGCTTTGCCAAAAAAAACCCCACCCATTTTAAAAACAGGACCATTTCTCCTTTTCCTACAGGAAGCTTCTCCACATTCCCTGTGTCACCTTGGGCAGGACTATTTCTGCACTTGGATCTTATCCCCAAAAAAACATGATCTGGTCCTTTTTCCTTTCCTCTGTTGCATCAGTGTGATTTTCTGCTGCTGGGGCTGGTACCCCCTCTTCATTTGGAACTTACACAGGGTCTGCCCAGTGCAGATTAATTGGACAAGGCAGCACTACCGTGGTGCAAACAATAACTAATTGTGGGGAGGATGGGATCTGCAGAGGAGAAAGGACAGGTTAAAATTGGATCTCTGAGCTATTCCCCTCTTTTGGGGGTGTTGTTTTGCTCTGCATGCTTGCACAAGAAAAAAAAAGGTAGCAGGGAGATAAAAGCCTGTGACGTGTGTATAGTTTGTTCTTTCCTCATTTTCGTGATCACAAGCTTAGCTTTTAAAATTTGATGGAGCTGGAGATGGGAGATGTGGTGCTTTTTTTTCTCCCCTCAGCTTGCCGTTGCTGCAGGTTAGCATCCCATAATTATTGTTGTCATAAAGATGAATGCCATCCTAAAAAAAGTTGGAAGCTAACAGCACCTCAGCTTTGATATATGAATATTGCCACTTTGAATGCTGGAATGGCATTATAGATGTTTTATGGTTTTATGACCATGAGACATTTCCAAGTATCTGAATCAGAAATACATTTCCTACAGGTTTTAAAGCAACTTTTGGTCTTTGATGATTTTTTATTATTGTTATTATTATTTTCTTGGCATGTCTTGGGATTTCAAAATGCTTCTTGAAGTGAATTTAAAGAGATTGCAGAATTTTGGAGCTACTCATCATAAAATTGAGGTGCAGAGTAGTCACCTTTAGCCACAACTGCTTCACTACCCCACAATGTCAAGGAAGGGCTGCATTGTATTAATTCCCTCCAATTCCCACTGGAAATCCCCCAGCCTTCAGAGATTGCTGTTGCCATGTGGAATAGTTCACGTCTGACACCTTCCCTGAGCTGTGCACCCTCCCAGCCACACAAAGCCCATGCAAATGGGATGTGGGAGAGAAGATATTCACAGGATTTTTAAACTGAAAAGAAAGCAGCATTTTGCTTGGAAGGCGTTTCTCCTCCCGGCCCCAGCCTGGCAGGCAGCTCTGCTCGGAGAGCTGCTTAAATTGGGCTGGGAAAAAAAGCAGCAGGAAAAAGGAAGGCTGCCCTCTAATGTCTGCAGAGCCAGAGGGAGGGGAGAGAAACCGCAGCGAAAGGATGTGGAGAGAACTGGGGCTGTAACTTCTCCAGATGAACAGGTTTGAGTAGAAAAGCAGGCAGAGGAACAGGTGAAAATGTCGGGATTTTGAAAGCGACAAATGGAGCTGAGATGGCAGGAGGCAGTGAAAGCAAAACTGTGTCTCTGCCCATGGCAGGGGGAGCGGATCTGGATGATCTTCAGGTCCCTTCCAGCCCAAACCTCTCTATGATTCTATGATATGATTCTATTTGTTTTGAAATTCCTCCCCTGGAGAAGGACTCAGCCATTCCCTCAGCCTTTCAGTGGTGTGCACGTCTAGGAGAGACAGGCTGGACAAGGTCTTCAGGTCTGTTTTAGCAGCCAAAGTCAGCTGGCACAGGGTGGCATAGAGCAACACCTGAACTGCCCTGTGTCACCATCACTGTCTAGAAAAGAGAACTCAGGGTGTTCTGAGGTTGAGTGCATGAGGAAAACAATGAGATTGCACAGGTTCTTGAGTGATAGGACAGTGCAAACATCTCATCAACATCGTAACTTCATGCTTATGGGCTGCAAATTGTCACTCAAACTAACCAGGGTCCAGCAAGGACTTTGCAGAAGGTTCTTGACACCTACAACAGCTGCCTTAAGTTACACCATCCTACTGGTGTCAGCTCCTCTAGCTGCTTATGTTCTTACAGAAGATGCTTTGGGAGGTGAAGCAAGGCAGTACCACCACTTACAGTCATTTATGGTGTGACTACCAGTTCACAGGCTGGCTTCCCTCTACCCCAGGGCCATGGCTACTTGACCATGGAGAAGAATTTAGGGAATAAATGTGCCATGTCTTTCCATAAACACTCCTGGCTGCAGAGCTTAATTTATGATCATTCAGCTCGTAGGGATGTGCACATGGAAAGAACAGGGAGGTGGATGCAAATTCAAACAGGATTGAGACACCAATCACCTACTTGTTCACTGAGAAATATTTACAAACTTGAGGAAGGAATGATAAAAAGTGCCTCCTGGGGGGCTTTATGGGTAAATTTTATTCCAAATATTTGCACTCTGTGCAGAAACTCTTCACTCATCAAGTATTGAAAGAGCCCAGGAATGAACCAAACCCCAGAGGGGCTGAAATGGGGCTGGCCAGAAAACTCCAGACAGGTTTCCATTGGAAAATGCCAGCTCATAAAAAATGAAGTAATCTGTCAAAATCAATCAATCCTGACAAAGTCATGGGAAGGAAGGTTTCTTGCCAGCTTGCCTGCCAAGCTGCCAGCCCGTTCTCCATCAGACGGACAACGTTCCTGGGCTGCTCCTGCCCCAGCCCTGGAAGCAGTGAGGAGCCTCAGAGCCATTGAAATGAAATGTCACTTTGACCTTTCTGTTAAACTGAGTGTTTTCATTTGTGAAGGGATATATGCACGTGGGCTTGGTTTTTCCCATTTAATAATGTGGGTTTTTCTAATCTCAGGATTCCTTGCACTGGCATTTCTGGAATGAGAAGCAAAACCAAGCTGAAAGGTAATGGCCACAACCTATAGAAAAGATCTCTCAGTCTAACAAAGCTCCTAAGTGTGTGTCTCTAAATAACTAGCACATTTACTGAAGCTAATAACCATTTATTCTTTGTTTTTTCAGTGATTCTCAGATAATACAAAGCAAGCTGAGTGCTCATGGTGCTAAAAAGAGAGAGAAGTGCCCAGCCTTGGAGAGCTGCCATCCCAATTGGCCATTCCCAAACTGCAGTGCAGGTATTTATGGTGGGTTGGGAGTCCTTCCTAAACCTCATTTTCTCCTACATGGAAAAACTGGCCCTGCAGCTACTGCACCTGCACTGATCTAGGTGCAAGGGGGGGGTGTAGAGGGAGAACATGAGCGTGGGATCACAAAGGTTGGGCTCCAGAGCTGCTGGCCATGCTGGCTCTGCACCCAAGCTGCTGAAGGTGTTTCTGCATTAAAAAATAGCTCCTTTTTATTTATTCTTTTTACTTTTTCCCCCCCATCTTAGCTATAGCATGATGTGTTTCCCAGACATACAGGAGGTGTTCCGACAAGCATTGGCATCAGCTTTGGGTACATCTGTGTAGGCTTAAGATGCCTGGTAGCAGATGGAGCTGGTGCAGATGGCGTGGCTGGCACATACGGGGAGGAGTGTTTGATCCCTCCGAGTGGGAGGGTGATGTTATTCTCCATCAGAGGGGTCAGAATAGCTTTCCTTTAGCACTTGGTATCCTCAGTACCTGTTACTTCAGGATGGATAAATGTGCAAATATCACAAGTCAAGGCTCATTGCTGGAAGCCTGGTTGGGGGGGGACGGGCATGTGAGAGGTGTTTCCAGACAAGGCAATCTGTGTCCTGGAAGTTATTTCTGATAAATGCTGAATAATTGCTATTTCTTTTCAATATAAACCATCAGGAGAAGTGAAGCTCTCCCCCACACAGCTATGGGCTGCTTTAAATTAAGATTCAGGACAGCAATGGGAACTCACCATCCCTGAGTATGTGGGGAGAGCAAGGAAATAATTGCAGTGCTCTCCTCACCCAGAAACAATTTCTACAATGCCCAGTAGTGGATAGAAACCAATATGAAATCTGTCAAGGTTTTGTTTTGTTCTTAACATCTCTGTTCAAAATCTACACTAACTGGCAGGGAGAAGCAAGGACCCCTCAGACAAAGCAGTGTTCTGGCAGCAGAAAACAGCAACCAAGCTTGAAAGGGAAATAAGCCAGATCTGTGCTCTCTGACACTGTGTAAGCTGTTAAAAGCAGAGTATTCCATGGCAGTGACTGAGAGCTTTTATTTCTTGTCTGGATTTTCTTAGAATTTTAATGGGGGGAACCAAGGAACAAGTCAGATTCTTCCAGTGGAAAAGCTGAAAGTGGTTTTATCTTTTCCTCATGAAAACACTGCCACCAGCTGGTTAACGGGGGGGCTTGGCTGGGGTTTAGCAGGATAAAATAATCACTTTCTTTTCAAACCCACAGCTAAGCTGGAAGTGATATTTTCACTTGATATATTTTCAGACTAGAGAGCACTGACTCTCTGTGCCCTCCATGACTTTTTCAACTACAGGTACATAATGACACTGCAATTAATGCTTTTTACCTTAGACATGTTGTTAAGCAAAGCCTGGGGACAAAGCTCAGCTCAGCAGAGGAACGTGGCCACTACCTGAGGCATTTTTACCCTCTTCCACCTCCATGACCTGGTGTGACCATCTCGGACCCCACCGTGGCTCAGCCACCTCCAGGTGTTGTAAGTGACTATTTTACAATTAGTAGTAACATGATTTGAATGGAGGCATTTGGAATAACTGGGAATGAACGTGGCTCTTCTGATTCAGGGTTTTTTACTTGGTGTCTGGTGTTTTGTTGAGTCACTGCTCCTAAGGGCTCGGATACAACCTGACAGCTCCATGTTACGACGGCTGCAAACAGCTGTGGGTCTTGGTGCCAAAACTTCTGGGTGGTGCCACAAATGTCATCAGCTCTTTACTGGTGATGTTGCTCGAGCAGCAGCGGCGGCTCCGACACTCGGGCAGGTTTGACATTTCAATCGCCAGGTTGGTTTTCCCTCCTGTGCTGGAGACGGTTCGTGTGCTCAAAACTAGCCTTTCAGGTTCTCTGCAGACTCAGGAAAAATGCAGCTCAGCTTTTAAAAGTTGCCATAACAATCACAGAGAAAAGAAATCTTGTAAATGGAGGTTGAGGCTTGGAGGCATAATTCCCTGCTCGGGAGGGATTTGCAATTGATCTTGTGTCCAGGAGAAAGTGGATATATTACAGCCTCAGAAGTTGCCAGTCCAATAGTAAATGTGTTTCATATTACAGTACAACATTTTCCTTACAACTGACAATCTCCTTTGGCCCTACACTCAGGCAATGACTTTTTGGATTTGTTCTGTGGGGTTTTTTTAAGCTCTTTCAGCAATTTGAAGCCATCAGGAATTTCAGGGCTCCAAACCCCCTGCTGAGCTTGGACATGGAGAGAGTATTTGATACCCCCAAGCCTGTGTCTGTGCTCTGCCCTCTCCTGCACCAGGAGGAAAGGATAATCCCAGGCTTTTGGCACATTTTCTCACCTTATTGGCTCTAAATGCCAATGATTGTTTTAATTTGTAACTGGCGGCATCAAATGCTCATTTTCAAATGAAGAAGCAAAATGGCACATTCTTTACCTGAGCTATAAAACATGCCCATGTGGCCCTCTCTGGTTTGCCATGGAAGCTGCACTGGAAAGCTGGGTGGGTTGGATGGGATCTGCTGTCTGTCCTCCTGCTCCCAGGTGCTTCAGTGGGGAAGTGGGAGGCACAGCTGGCTCAGGCCCCTGCAGGAGGTTGTGCCAGGCAGGGAAAACCCTCCATCCTACAGAGTTTTCCCAAAAATACAATGTGAAAACAGTGACAGACCTACTGGATGCACGAGTGCTTGCATCACTCCTCTGTAAAAACTCATTTTTTCCATGGCACAGAAGTTTCCTTTGGTTAATTTCCCAGCTTAAATTGAATTCACCCTGTAATTTCCTCCTGTGTGTTTCAGCACTGTCACACTGTGGAACCCTATCCATAATTAAGGCTGAATTAATATTCCCACTGAAGCCAGCCTCAGGTCCCTGCATCTCACAGTTCAACAGTGGATCCTGCTTCCAGCTTCAGCACAGGGAATATTTAAAGGACAATTGAATTTTCTTTGTAAATCCACAAGGAAATGTTACTGCTTAGCTCAGAGTAGGTGCTGGAGCATAGTCTTGTTTGGGGCTTGGTGTGGTGGCCTTGGTCCTTCAGGCTTGGTGGACTCTCCTTTCTTATCAGCAGACCAAGGGGCAGGGTGTACACCTTGGGGAGGCTCTTTGAACTCCTTTGTTACCTTCACAAATGAAACAAAGGTTCAATTACTGAAAACAGCAGCATCCCTTTCTTTTGTACAGCCAAGAGTGGGAGAGTCTGTTATTGATTTCTTCATGTCAGTAGCACAGCAAAAAACATTGCAATAGAGACAGCATTTTTATTTGTTTTGAAGCATGCACACAAGTGCATGTCAGTAGCACAGCAAAAAAACATTGCAATAGAGACACCATTTTTATTTGTTTTGAAGCATGCACACAAGCATAGAAAAATTTAAAATGAAGCCCCAAACATCCTGTTTTGAAATAGAACTTTCAGGAGATCCAAATCTGCAGACATTCCTGTAGATGGAGTTTCTGTCCATGGATGAAAGCTCACCTGTAAATGAAATCTGTCTTACATGTGAAGCCAAGAGGCAAAGATCCAGAACACCAGGGCTCAGACATTGCTCTGCACCTTTAAGAGAATATGTTCAAATCTCTCAGAGTCAGCTTATCAGCCATTACAATGTGGTTGATTGTTACCTCACAGAGGCAGTCTTGCTGAGGAGCAGACCTGGGACTGCCATGGCTAAAAACAAGTTGGCACGTTGGTTTCTACCAGAGTTCAGGTTAGTTCTTAACATCTGAGACGTGCCTGATTGTCTTGAGAGCTCATTAGGCTCAATCTAATAGCACTTGTAGTCAGCAGAAAGCTGAATTAACTATGGACTTCACACCACATAGGTACCTTCACTAATGTCAGTGAGGAGATCTTCTTAACTTAAAAACAGTTCCAAGTTTGCATGTAAAATATTCACTGCTAGTACTCATAGATTGGGATCTTAATGTTCTATTTGTACCTGTTTTGTATTTTAGATAAAACTTTCCATTAGTAAAGGTGAGAAACAAGAAAATAAATCAGTTTAAAAGTCAAAACTTTTAAAATTCATTAGATGCATGAACCATTAGTGGGAGAAAATTCACATGCTGCCTTTTTTTCTTGCCTAGGCTACAGGTTTCTGCCGAGTTTTGCCTCTTACCTTAATACTACCAAGACTGAAAATAATTCATGTCATTGGTTTTAACAAGAGGTAGTGATAAAATTTTAAATTACTCCAGGTTTTCTACAAGCATTAGTGTTTCAACCCAGCAGCCCACGAGCCCTGCTTGAGGCTTCCTGTGATGTATTATTCTCCTCAAACAAGCATGTGCTGCAACCTTCCGTGATGTGAGACCAAATTAATTGCTCCTGTTGTTCCTTGGAAACTAACATTCCTCTAATGATCCAATCTCTCATTAGGCAACACTGAAATACTGGGTTTTGCTAAAGAGTGGTTTGCCCAGGGAGGACCTCCTTGGCATCTGATCTGTTGTGAGCTGTCAGCAGGCACAGCACCTCAAAACATCAGCAAATTGGAACTGTTTTGTCTGTGCACCTTCCACCCACTAAGTGTGTCCTGTTCTTCACATCTGTTAAAATGCCTCAGCAGAAAATTGCTGCTCAGCAATAACAACAAAACAAGCACTTTTGAGCCCATTTGTATAATTGGCTGCAAAATTTTCCTCTGGGATGGAATTCTGGACAGAACATTTTACAGCATTCCTCCAGATGATGCCATCTTCTCCCAGGAGTCCCATTGATCTCTGTAGACCTCTTGGAAAAGTGAGGTTGTGTCAGTGGAGAGAAGCAGGGAGCCAAGCCCAGTGCTTTGCTGAGGATGCTTGGGGACACTGGGGACAGGCACAGGGTGGCTGCAGAAGAGTTAAAACTCCTGGATGGAGGCTCTCATCCAGGAGGAGGAATTCCTTAGTGGACTGGACTGTAGCCCAGTAGAGAGGAGGATTAAGCTCCAGGGAACCAATGTCACTCTATTCCCAGATGTCAGACTTCACACAGAGATTTAGGGTAATTTGGAAAATACCCGTTGCCCTCACAGGGCCACGTGATTCACCCCATCTTTCCAGACATGACTTTAGGACTGGGAGTTTCAGATAGGTGGCTTTAGGGAGAGGGGGGTGGGGCATAATCTCTAAACCTAGTGGTTTCTGAAGAGGTTGGACTTGGGATGGGCACAGGACAGGTGGCACCTCTGGAGGCTGCATGGACATCACCTCACCACAGACAGTATTTTTGATGAGATCCTGGCCCAGGTTGCCCAGGGAAGCTGTGGCTGCCCCATCCCTGGAGGTGTTCCAGGCCAGGTTGGATGGGGCTTGGAGCAACCTGGGCTGGTGGGAGGTGTCCCTGCCCATGCAGGGGGGTTGGAACTGGATGATCTTTAGGGTCCCTTCCAACCCAAACCATTCTCTGATGCTAAGATTTCCCTGCATTACTGCTGACGAGAGGTGGGATGGAGCTGCAGGTGCAAACACAGGAACCTGCAGAGGGACACAGGTCAGAAGGAGGGGTAGTGTTACTGAAAACTGAAATAGAAAGATATCACCTTTTTTTTTTTACTGTTAGTCTGGCTTTCTCTGTTGGGTCTATTTTGAGATCTGATACATAAATGAATATATAATGCCTGCAGAAATTAAGGATCCAGATCTGATTCTGAAGTGAAAAGTTATTCCAGAATTAAACCCTCCCAAATTTAAATCTTTTCAATGTACAATTCATTACAGGGAGATATTCAGACACCTGCCTTTTTCCTGCATCCAGAGAGGTCATTCCAGATTCTGACATTGCTACTCAATTGGAGTGTTTCCTATCAATAAAAGATAATTGAATATTTGAAGTCATTTAATCAGCTGAAATCTGACTCAGGAAATGACATGGATCCATCTAAACTGAAAACATGTGTGTGTGACTGGTTGTTTTTGGCAGATATGTGATTTTTTGCTGTTGTGGGGCTGCTTTGTTTTGCTGGATGCTGGTGGCCAGGGTGGTCTGAGCCCCCTGGGAGCTCCTGAAGTGTCTCAGGGTAATGAGACTTTTAAGCTTGGGACTGGGGCTGGTGCAGCCACCACCAACCCTTCACTTTGGTCGTGGGTCTGCCTGGAAAGTCCACACATACATGGGGCTGAATTAAACCCCTTTGGATTGAGCGTGCTGATCCTTTAGTTGATCCCGAAGGATTTTGGCTCAAATCCCAGGACAGCAACACAAGTTATGCAATATTGACTGTTTAATATTCATGTTTCTGTACCCATCTCATTAACTGTCCTTGCGTTGTCTCCCCGATGCACAGGCTAATTGGCTGCTTCTCATTTTACAAAGAGAATATGTTGACCTTCAGTCAGATTCAAACAGATACTTTAGGGTAAGATTTAGAAAGCTCATCCTGGAAAAAAATGAAACTTGTAGGGTGTCAGGCATCACAAACATCTTTATTTTCTCTCTATTTCTGAGGCTTGACTTCTCAGCAGCATCAACACCTGCAAGAAAAGCTGTTTCCCCAATGTTCTTGGCAGATTTTCTGCTCAGGATTATTTCAGATTGCAATGTTTTGCTTGCTGTTAAGATGTAAATAAACCCATAGGCTCCTATTCCCCTTTGATAAATGAATTAATAGAAGAAAAGATGAAGCAGTCACTCTTAAAAATGTCTGCATACATTACACAGTTGTGAAGCTTCCTGAAGGTTGCTCATGCAAAGATGAGAGTGATTGGCTTTCAGCAGGTTGCCAGCATTAGGTTCTTAGCTGGATTCATATTCCCAAGTCCTCCTCATGGATACATGGTCACTTCTAAAAGTGGAACAAGAAAATATCTCCATATTGAAGAATAATGATGGGCCAGAAGCACATCTGATGGGACATCTGTTCAGCAGAGACCTCTGCAAACAGAGCTGTCACTTCTGTAACAGATTCTTGACAAGTCCAGAGCAAATCTTCTGACAGCAAATCAACTTCTGGATGATGTGAGCCAAACAGTGAAAAATGTTTTCTGTTGACTCAGTCAAAGGTTTTCTACATTGTTAATGAACTCTGCTCTTTCAGTCTTTAGAAGAGCTCTTTCTGTCTTCTTCAGCATATCCTTTGTGCTCCCATTGCAGGAATTTGTTAGTGCAGGAATCATCTGTTAACTCTCACTCATCTAACTCTGCTGAAAAGCATTTTGTAGACAATAATGGGCTCTGGATCAGCACCTTTAAATTATACCTCTGGAATGAAAATGTTTTCATGGAAGAAATTATTCACCATCTCCCAGGCTAACACCACCCACTGGTTTCTGTCCTGTTTCCCATGGTAACCTTGGAGCCTTTAGAAAAAAGGGAAAAACTACCCAAGGGGGAAAATAACAAGAAGAATAGAAAATAGGCTTGTGCCACCACTTGTTTCCCAGTGACTAAGCAGTGTGTAATTTCATCATGTCTTTCTGACCCAGGCCAGACTGCTGGCAAGGGGATGGGTGCAGTCTTATGTGTGTCATCATGCACCTTGTGCTTCAAAAGAGGTTTCTGCTTCTCCTTAGTGGCTCTTGCCTGACATACAATAATAAAACATCAACAGATGCAGGAGATTTGATGTTATGAGTCAGAAATGATCTTCCAAAAGTAAAGCTGAAAGAGGCTCAAGAGATGGTTCAGCCCCAGATCTTACAAGTTCAGCCCCAGATCTCCATGCAAAGCCACGTTCTTCTAAATACCAAGTTGGGCAACTGTCCTGCTGTGACAACAGCAGAAATCAACACCAGAACCACTGGAAATGAGGAGGTCTTGTCTGTTGATGTGGTTCCTGGAGGAAGAATCCTTAAAATGTCTCATGCTGCCATTGAGTTGATCCAACTTTGCCTCATTTTCAATGGACAAGAACAACTGGCTCTTGGTTCCCCCTCAAACAGCCTTCCTTATAGTCTTCTCTTTCTTATATTATATATATATATAAAAAACACACAAATCTTTCATTTTCCAGAAAAGTCATAGTGTTTTGCAAATCTGCTAAGTCTCCCTGCTGCCCTCCAGCCTCTCCAGTTCCTGTCTGACCTTTCTTAAATGATGACATCTCTCTTTCAGCAGCCACAAGCCTGGCTCATATCCAACAGATCATCCTCCCACTCCCAGTACATCTTGAAGTGTCACTGAATGGGTAGACACTCCCCACCTGAATTTCACCTTTCTCAATGTCTCCCATTTTCTCCCTTTGCTGTAGCAATCTTGACTCCTCATTCTGTTCTCTCTTCTATTTAGTGGCATTTTAATTTTTACAGACTACTCTCTACTGCTGTATCCATGCCATAAATGAAAATACTGAACAGAATTCAACCAAGAAGAAGTTCCTGTTGGGTGCACATTGAATTATCTCCAAATGTAAAAGCAATTGATGAATTGGTTTCTTTTTTTATTCCTCAACAACCATCCAAATTATTGATATCCTGCCACTGCTGCCAGAGATCCTGGAGCTCTGGAGATATTCACTACTCACTCAGTGCTTTATTCAGGTGCACATTGTGGTTCCACTTCACTGATGCTAAACTGCTTGCTGGGCTCCTGTCACCTTCATGAATGTTTGAAGATACATGGAAATAGTGCCAAGCTGATCTCAGCACTTGGACACATTTGTCTTTGTAGAGAACTTCATAAATGCTACATTTCCCTTAGAAGCACAAGACAAGAGGCCAACACAGATTTTTCCAGCTGTTTTATAACCAATTGGTGGTGGAAGCTCCAGGCTTCCTGACTCGTGCACAAGCAGCATTTTGTCATTGCAGCAATCATGGGAATTTCTGTCTTTCTTTTCAGAAAGGGTGAGACCCAGGACCTGGATGAACTGTGAACTCAGGAGGGGATCCATCTCATTGAGTTCTGGACTTTTAGGAGCCAGATGTCTGATTAAATGAATCATCTTGCTCCCTTTCTGGTTGAGAGAGGCCAGTGCACCCAAAGGCACTTCATAGGATCATAGAGTAATTTTGGTTGGAAAAGACCTTTAAGGTCATGAAGTCCAACCATTACTCCAGCCCTGCCAAGGCCACCATGAACCCCTGTCCCTCAGCACCACATCTACAAGGCTTTTAAATCTCTCCAGGGCTGGTGACTCCCCCCCTGCCCTGGACAGCCTGTGCCAGGGCCTGACAGCCCTTTAAGGGAAGAAATTGTTCCCAAGATCCAATCAAAACCACCTCTCCTGGGTGACCTGAGGCCATTTCCTCTTGTTTTATCATTTGTTTCTTGGGAGAAAAGACCAACCTCCTCTCAGGCAGCTGCAGAGCCATGAGGTCTCCCCTCAGCCTCCTTTGCTCCAGGCTGGACACCCCCAGCTCCCTCAGCTGCTCCTCTAGGACTTGTGCTCCAGACCCTTCCCCAGCTCCCTTGCTCTTCTCTGGATGTGCTCCAGCCCCTCCATGTCTTTAAACCCTGTCTGAATTAACACCTACAGAGGATGAATCATTCTTCTGAGTCACATCTATCACTGGATCAGGGAAGAAAAGGCTTGGTGACAGCTGTGCTCAGCATTTGGATATTCAACCTGAGGTGAGGTGAGATGAGCCCAACCTTCATCACTCACACTTCAACCCCATTAAGACCTTGCAGGGCAGGCTCTTGCCCCAAACATTAAATCATCCAACACATTTGCTTCTGGATGGACACAACAGTTTGGTTTGGTTGGTTTATTAATCCCCACAAGATCATCTTACAAAGTTCAGCTGAGGGAAAAAAAATTCCAAATTTCCGTGCTGCTTGAAAACAAGATGTGAACTATGTCATTAGCTTTGTTTTTGTCATCTTCTCCCTCTGTTTTTTAAAGCTTTGCTCATAAGGCAACTGGAATTGCTGCCATATTTTGAGGCAGGTGACATTTCTTTATCAGATGTGCTAGACAGTCGATGACTCTAGTAATGCTCTAATTATGTGTAGTGAGTTGTCTCTAAGTGCAGTATGAAAATGCTTACTGCATCATTAGCTACCTTGTTGTTTACTAAATGTCTTTTATAATACTACAGGGGCCCAAATGAAGGTTGTGGCAGTGATTGCATTCCAAAGTTCTATATTTAGGGATTTATAATTCAACCATTTATTTTCACTTCAGGCTGAAAGCTGCCAGACTGATTCTCAGCTGAGACTAAAGTTAATTACTACATTTAAAAGAAAAGATCAGGATGGATGGATTATACAACTGGAGTGGGTGGTTTTTTTAAAAACATTAAGAGAGGCAACGTTTTTCCAGCACCTTTTCTCTTGTTTTTTTATAGAGGAGACTTTTATAGGAAGGTTTTACAAGTTGAGATGCAGAGAACAGTTTGTATCTGTGAAGGTGCCTGAGTGTAGACTCAAGAGGAGCTTGCCAGGGGGGTTGGCTTATAGCAAACTCCCCAAGGGTTGTGTCTGCAGCCAATTTTGTGGTGGTGGGGACCAGCAGGAGGTGATGGAGGTCCCCGAGGAGCTGGGGTGGGTGGGCAGGGGCAGCCCTTGGCTCTCCCTCCAGAGTAAGTCCCACTTGGGCTGGTGTAGGAACCTCCATCAGACGTTGCAAAGAGATGCTGAGATGTTGTGTTCATGGAGAGACAGTGCAGAACCAAAAGCAGCTGTTGTAGCCCAAAAGTTAGTCCCAAGAGTTCAGCTTCAATCTCTCTTGTACATCACGTTGTACAGTAAGGTTTCCTAAATTGCCACAAATCTGAATTTCCCCCCTCAAGCTGACGAATGGCTCCAGGGACCACTCATCATGGCTTCACCATTTCAAGGGCAGCAGCACGATGCACCCTCTCCCCCTTACAGATCATTTCTCCTGGGGGACATGTTTGCACAATGGCAGCAATTTAAAATTACTAAAGCCTTTCATTGGTCACATTGAGGTTTACTTTTGCTGCCTCCATAAAGGCATAAAAGAAAGACCAGGAAATTTCTAGAATGAAGTGTTATTTTCATGCTCTGCCTCCAAAGCACAGATCAGAAGTTAAACTGTGGGCCAAAATGCCTTTTTCTTTCTTTTTTTTTTAATGTGAATATATTAAAAACTCTGTTTTTTAAAACATGCTTTTGAAAAGTCCCTGGATGGATGGGAATGTCAATTAAATCTGTGCTGTGCTGAAAAGAATAGTTATTGCCCTCTGTGAGCTCCACAGCTGCCAGCAAATCAAAACTGAAATTACAACAATTTAAAAACAACACAAAGAAGTTATTGGGGTTTTTTTTTACAAACCTATCCAAATGTGATTGGCTGCACCAGGATCTGTGTTGCTGGTGGAGTAATTAGAGTGGCAATTTGACACATTGTTTGGCAACGTCTAATATTAGTAATATTTTGTCATGTGTTATAAATAATCTAGAAACAGTCTGGAAGGATCATTTCATGGCTGACTCAGCTGGTGCTTCCCAGAAAATTTTTCATCAGCACGTGACTCCACAGTCATTTTTTTAAAAGAAACTTATTGTAATTCCTTATAATTTTGCAGGGGAATGAATCCTTGTAACTCCTGCTTCCTAGAGGAACTGGGATGGGTTGCCCAGGGAGGTTGTTGATGCCCCATCCCTGGAGGTTTTTAAGGCCAGGTTGGACAAGGTTTTGTGCAACCTGATCTAGTGATGGGGTTCCCTGCTCGAGGCAGGGGGGTTGGAACTTGGTGATCTTTGAGGTCCCTTCTGACCTTAGTGATTCTGTGATTCAGTGATTCCAGGGCACTGCTGTGTGGGCCTGGTGGGAATCATTGCCCAAGAGGAAGAAGGAGCACGTGAAGTAGCTCATCCTAAGGAAGATGTTGGTGCCTCTGAAGCCTCCCACTAGAGGTAGGTCTTACACACATGGAATGTCTGGGGGGCTGCACAGCTCAGGAGCCATCGTTCTTCAGGTCACACACGTGCAGCAGTGCAGGACCATTGGCCTGGAAGGAGGGTGGTCCAGTACACCTGGTCTTGCTTCCCTTTGCTTGGCTGTGGGACTTGGGCCATGCACTTCAGACACACCCACTGTCCTTATGAAGACCCTTTCATGTGTCAAGTCTTGGTATCAGGAAGCACCAAGCCAAGGCAGAGCTGCATGGAGCTTTCTCAGAAGGAGAAGAGATGAGGCAGGTCCTGATCTCTTCACTCCTGCAACTGGTGACAGGACTGTGGGAAAGGGCAGGAAGCTGAATCAGGGGAGGTTTATGTTGGATGTCAGGAAAAGGTTTTTCACCAAGAGGGTTGTTAAGCACTGGAACCAGTTGCCCAGGGCAGTGGTCACAGCACCAAGCCTGCCTGAGTTCGAGAAGCCTTTGGATGATGCTCTCAGGCTCATGGGGTGACTCTTGAGGTGCCCTGCACAGCAACAGGAGTTGGACTCAATGATCCTGGTAGGTCCCTTCCAACTCAGCATATTCCAGGATTCTGTGGTTCTATGTAACTGCAGAGGGCAGCAGGTGGAAGGCCCAGGGCAGCCCCACAGAGGGTGGGCAGGAGCTGATGTCCTTCTCAGGCCTCTGCCACCACCCAAAGTCCCTCCAGGGGGTCTGGGGGCTGCACTGGGACCTCTGCATGGTGGTTCAGCCACCTTAGGAATTCATTGTACCCTTGAAAAACACCATGGCTGGCAGTTTTGGGTGAGAAGGGATAGTACCTACAAGATCAAAAGAGCAGCTCTAGTTTTATTAAGAGTTTTCAGTAAGTCAGTTAAATTTTGATTACGCACCAGATTAAATCACTTTATGAAGTTATTGAATTATCCATCTAAAATTCCAGCTAGAACTTTCAAGCATAGTCCTCTATGACTCAGGACACTGCTCTCCTCATCCTCCACTCCAAATTGCAAATAACTCCAAATTACACACTTTTATTTACTCCAGTGACTTGAGCAATAACATGACAGGGCATTTTATAGCAAATCTTCCATTATATATATATATTTTTTTATATATTTTTTTTCCAAAATAGACTGATAAGAATGTTTCTCTTGGTGTTTTCAGTTGCAAGAGGAACTGTACATCAAGTGGGTGCCTCACATGATTCAACTGATAATCTTCAGCAGTCAATTAAATTTTAGATGCTTCTCCATTAAATACTTATTTTACCACAGTAAATAATTTAATGTGTTCCCATTGTGTTCCCAAATGTGTCTCACATCACAAAGTTTTCAATCTTCTTTTTTAATAAAGTCATATCACCCCCTTTATTGAAACCAAAATAAAATAACTTTTATTTAAAGATTTTTCTGGCTACTGCATTCACTGCTGGGAACCCTGCACATGTATTTCCATTTAGCATCTTAGGGATAGAAGAAGAATGAATTGAAAAAAAGCAGAGCACCACGAACCTGAAATCAAGAGACACAACTGAAATGCACTGGCATTTTAACAAACCCCTGCATCCATTTCCATATTGAGTTCCCCTCCAAACTGTGTATCTACTTATTGTCACAACTGGTAATAATCAGTATAATACAAATCCCAGAATGACTCTGATACACGTGGATAACTTTCCAGAGCAGTTTTCTCCAATGCTGAATCTTTCTTTGCTTGATCTTGCCCCTCTTAATGCTCTTAATTTTCTGTTGCCTTAGAACAAGGGAACCTTGCTCTAACATAAATATCACATGGATATCAGTGTTCACTGGGAGTTACTTTCCATAAGCAGATTGAGAGCTGAGATTTCCTCTCTGAAATCTGAAATCTGACTGGTGTCTTTGGGGATAAACTGGGAATTGGTTAGAATAATATTTGATGAAGAATGGGAAGACTATTTTTACCTGTTGGTTTGGTTGGGATTTTTTTTTGTTGAGTATTTTTGTTCTGTTGGTTGTTGTGGTTTTTCTCTGGGAATAAACTCAAAAGCAGGTTCAAATTTGCAAGGAGTATCTAAAATCTATAGAGAGTACTTAATGGAAGAGAAAGGACTGTAAAGTAAGGAAGCTTAGAGCTGCAGATGTGATACCTCTCTGCATTCACTTCAGTTGGCCTTAGAGTGGAACATGTCAAGGTGTAGCCAACAGGACAGGACAACATTGGCACAGAGGATTGGGCCAAGTCCAGAGCAGACCAGGATAACCAGTTTTTACTACCTCCAGCTTTGCCTGTTGCATGACTCCAGGGCAAACATAAACCTTTTCCTGCCCTTTTTTCTCAGTTCTCCATCTGAACTAGAACATCTGAATCTTGACCAGGCAGCACTGAAAAAATTCTAGCACACATCACTTGGAACTGGTTGCACACAAGAAGGGACCGTGCCCAGAAAGGTGCCTGCTAAGATCAGTGGGGCTTGGCCTGCATAAAACTGACAAGTCAGGCTGGGAAAGGTCAGCACCAAAACGTTGTTTGTGCAGATTGTTAATTTTACAATGATGTAAAAGAGCTGGCAAATATTATGTAGACAAAGACGTGCTGAAAATTCATTTTGTATATTTTATCTCATGAAGTTCATAGCATAAGTTCTGTTTTCTGAGCATCATTCATGAACATAAATCACTTAACCCTCTGACTTTGTCTTCTCATTGCCTTTTTTTGTTACAGGCTTCGCTGGCCTGAGATGATCACAAGCACTTTGGAGGAGGGATATTTATTTGGAGAGCATCCAGCATGGTGGGACCTTCTCTGGTTTGAAGCACTGTCACTGTGAAAACAATGCTCAGTAGAAATCATATGGAAAATTATGATAAGAATCCCTTTAAAGCCTTTTAATTAGATATGATTATGAATATACTCTGGTCCTGCAGGAAGCAGGATTGAAGCCCGTGAGAAACTTCATGGCTGTTGGACCAGCTTAGAAGAAACTTGCTTCTTTCTAATTAGTTGGTATTCATGGAAAGTTTGTAACGTTAGCTCTACAAAAAAAGAAAATCCTTATATTAGCATTCATAGCTGTTGTCCTCAGGCATTCCCCTATACAATGATTGCAGGTGTGTAGAAATCCATGTTTTCCACACTTTGACACACTTTGTGTACGTTTGGACTTAAAAGCAAAACAATGGTCCTTACAGATAAAGGAGGAATTGATTAGTAGGCATGATTTTTGGCAAACATTATGCTTCAACACCCATCAACACCCTGCTCTGGCAGCAGAAGGGGTGTTTGGACGGGGGATTATGTCCCTGTCTGATCCAGAACAAGGCTGCTGAGCAGAACCTGGGACTTCCAGGAGCTCCATGATGTGCATCGAGCAGCAGAGCAGGAGCAGAGTGCTCCTCTCTGACACCTTCTACAAACACTTTGCAGTAGTCTTGGTGGAAAGGGACAAAAAATGTCAGCCATGCTATGGAAAAAAAAAAAATAAATTGTGTATTTTTTTGCTTCAGGTTTCCCTGATGTTGCCCAAAGAAGCACTTTGGAGATGAACAGGTTGGTGTACTGGGTCATATCCTCTCGTGCTCGCTCTGCAACCCACCACAGGTACCTCTTTAAAGTGAGCAGCAGTAGCCCTGCTTGAAGAAGCCAAGGTGAATTTTCACTTGGTTGTATGGACATTAGCATTTTGGGTCATATCAGAGGTACTTTTGGAGGGAAGGCCATAGCTGGTTGCTTTTTTTTTCCTCCAACATCTCTTTTCTGCCTTGGTCTGCTGGTCGGGGATTTTTGCACAAAGGGGAAAAGGAAAGTTCACTTCATTCTGCTTTCATCCAGATCAAAATGACTTTGCATGAGACAAAATGCAGGCTGAGGAGTATAAAAAGGGCAGGCCAAGGAAGTTCTGTGAAGATAGAAACATCCTGAGGTTGCTCAGAAAGTAGAGCTGATGAGTAAACACTGCTAATAAGTAAGCAAGTATCTGACTAAATAAGAGCAAATGAGCTTCACAGGATAATCTGAGACAAGTTTTAGAGTCGCTTCTGTGTGCATTTTAGTATTCAAGGGGGAAATGGGAGAGACCTGGCTCATGCTGGGTCCAAATGTAGCTCTTGATCCATGACCCTGTCCCTAGAGCCCACAGGCATCCTCATCCTCTAGGTGGGCTCTTCACACCCCATGCCATGTAGCATGGACATGACTTCTTCAGTCATGGCTCTTTATTCCTCCTGGGTCCTGGATGAAACACCCACCCAGTCTTCTCCAGACTTGGTGAGGGCAGAGAGGGGGAGAAACACTGACAGACCTCTCCTTTTGGCTGTGTGTAAAACAAACTGATGACAACCTGGTGCCAGCTGTCCTGAGCATTCACTTCTTGGCCATGAACCTCCCTGTTTTGGTGAAGAGATGGGACAGGAGGAGGCTGTGTCTTTACTACGGGTTAAGTCAGCACAGGGGGTACAATGAATCTGTCCTGGTGTATTCAACTGTGTGTAAGCAGCTCACTGCTTGGCCTCAGCATCTCTGCCTCTGCATTGCACCACTACAGCCCAGGACTGACCTCTGAGCAAGGGGGATGGCAGGTTTGTCCCCTCCAGCTGAGGAGCAGAGGTCACCTGAGGAGCAGGACACTGATGCAGGACTCAGGCAGCCAAGGCAGCTCCTTCCTTAGATCAGTCACCTTGCTGCTTCTCTTTTGCTGGTGGTGCCAGGCTGCTTCCATCAGATCCAAACCCATTTTTGAAAGATTTCCATCTCATTAATTAAAAACACTGGCATCTTCTTGGTTGCTTGTGAGAAAAGCCAGGTCTTCTCTCTTGAACATTGGCTCACTAACCCTGGAGGAATTTAATTACTGTGTGGATGTGGTGCTGAGGGACATGGTTTAGTGGTGGCCTGGGCAATGCTGGGGTAACAGTTGGACTTGATGATCTTAAAGGTCTTTTCCAAGCAAAACTATTATGTGATTCCATTATTCTATTCTGTGATTAAAATGGAAGGTGCAGTTGTTCAGAGGAGCTTCCTTGCTCCAGCCTGTTCCTCCTGAGGTGGAGGGAGATCTCAAGGCCAACCCTGCTTGGCTGCAGTGGCACTTCATGCCAGTTGGGATGATGTCTCCTGTGTATCCTGTGGGCACTTGCTGAGGCTGCTCCACTGCTGCCTGGGGAGTGGCTATGCTTCCAAAAATCCCCCTGTTTGGTAACCAAAGCTGCCCAGCGGTTTTAGAGCCAGGGAAACAGTCTCGGCTGATTTCATGAGTTGCCTGTTAGCTGTGAGTAGGACTTTTGGTTTGGTGGCATAAAGTAGCATATCTTGAAAGTGAGGAAAAGAAAAATGGGCCCCAAATGAGCAGATGCAAAATGAATGACAAGGAACAGGACACAACAGTGAGGTTGGGAGTGGAGTGATGTGCCCTCAATGTTGTGGTTAGAGCATCATTGGCACTTGCCTTTGCACTCTCCTGTCACCTATTTGTGCACAAACCTGGTGTCTCCCAGTGGTTTTTACATCACAGGACATGTCCAAACAAAATAAAACCTTACCGAGGTGTGACATTAAAAATTAACACCTGAGATTTGAGCCCTTTAGCCAAGGATGAGGCAGTGGAAGCTCCTGCTCTGGGTGTCAGCCCAGCAGCGCGAGCACTGGTATCTCACGAGGCTGTAGGTGGACACCTGCCCAGTGCTCCTGGCCTCCTGCAGCTCCCTGAGATGCACAGAGACACTCACACTAAATGTGAAATATGAAAATTCACAGGGGGCCTCGAGGGAGTGAAAACCACCTCTATGCTGGGCTGTGCCAGCCTCTGTGCTGCCCACCCAGTCACGCTGAACACCCCAGAGAGATGTTGGTTCAGTGCTGCTGGAAGTGCATCCAGTTTAGAGGCTTTTCCTTCCCTGCCTCCCTCCTGTCTCACACTCACACTGAGCCCATTAAATGATGAAAACAGTGGGTTTAGGATTTTGGTGGTTTGAGGGTTGGTTGGTTTTTTTTTCATTTTCTTCTTGCTTACACATAAAATCATCATAATAGTCCTTAAAAGCTGCCGTTCCCCATGCTGGGAAAACACTCTTTAACCACCTGCTGCAAAGAGCATGTTTCAAACACAGCATCTTATTTTTAAAAAACCAGTAGTGCTGGCTGCTGGGTCAGTGCTGGCTGTGCAGCTGGAGTCTGTTCTCATCTTTTTTTTAGGCCCCTTGAAGCACTGAAAGTCCACCAGAGGGTCTCCCCAGGGCCACATCCACCGTGGTGGTCACTGGGAGCTGTTCCAGCCAGATGTGGGGACGTGTGGCTGCACATCTGCATTTTCTGTGTCACCCTGTCCCCAGTCCACAGCCTAACAGGGGATACAACTTAAAGCCATTAGGAAATTCAGCCATAGGAGCATAAATTTGGAGTGGGAAGGTTATAACTTGCTCAGAGTTCAGATCTTGGCCACCTGGGTGATGTGTAGATGGACCTTTCCTGAGAGACCATAAATACAATGATCTCTTTGGCATATAAGTGCTGGTTTATTATCACAGACTTCACAGTGAGGGGGGGACTGAGAAAGCAAAAACATTTTGAAACAAATTGACTTTGCATGCAGAGCTGCTGATTTTAAAATGTTAACTCTATTTATTTATCCAAATGCCTGTGCATTTTATTTAAAGCTCTGTCTACAGCTTGTAAGATTTTATTTAACGTTTGTTCAGACAAGCAGAATGGAATGATCAACTCCAAATTTACAGATGTTTTTCTCTTTCTTATCCTGTGCATCAGGGGAAAAATTAATCAAGAAAAAGAAGTAAACTTTCTAGGGAAAATAACTTTTTCATACCTGTCTCGTTCTTCTTGCAGTGTTGTGATTGATGTCAATAAGTTATAAGGTTTAAAGTTTTATATGACACAGTCATTTCATAAGCAAAGAGTGTGATTTATTTATATGACTGTGTGCTGCTACCATCTGGATCCCGAAGGAAAGAGGGTCTGGGGCTGTAGTTTGGACCGACAGGGAGGGTGGGAAGTGCTGAGCAATCCCACCTCATGGCCTGGCTGCAGGTGGCCTCATTCTTCTTCATCTGTCATGAAACAAAAGGGAATGCTGTGGCTACACACTGGATGTCTCCCAGGGCAAGAGAATTTGCCCAGGATTTACAAGGAAGAGACTTAGGGAAGAAGATTTTGCTTTTGTTCTTCCACGTCCCACCTGGGCTGCCTCTTCCACTGGAAGGTTCTTCTCAGTTCTTCTCCCACAGTGCTCAAAAGGAAGTTGTTGTTATTCAGACCATTGCCATTCAGATCCCTCCCTTGACACCAGGAAATTACATTGATATATTCTGCTGAAGTAAATTCTAGTTCTCTACATGATCCAAGCCACTTTCTCACCTGTGAGCCCACCAGGTCAGGTCCCAGGAGGTCAGGGGAGCAGAGGGTGTCAGGGAGGTCTCACCTGCTTTATCGGTTGTGCTTTGTAATCCTGGTGGGCATCTGTGGGCACATTGTGATTCTCAGCAGTTACCCATTTTTATGGGAAGAAGAATTTGTGGAAGAAGGTCAAAGAGGATTAGTAAGGGACAAAATGTCTAATAACTGCAGAATATTAGAAAAAAAATAGGACAACGATTACTGCTCAGACTGTGCTGTTTGATCTTATTACCCTGCACTAGCAGAATCCATAATTTACAGCTTTAATAAACTCCCAGCCTCTTTGGACCAAGATATACGTTGTTGTTTTTATTAGCTCCATAACAGGAAGGTGCTTTATGCAACATAATTACCCTGCCTAAGCAAACACCTCATCACTAATTTTTTATGAGCGACTAAAAGGGACAAAATCAGACAAACTGCAACCTTGAGACAATGTGTTTGTTGACAT
The DNA here is from genome assembly GCF_000747805.2 of Chaetura pelagica. Lineage (NCBI taxonomy): Eukaryota > Metazoa > Chordata > Aves > Apodiformes > Apodidae > Chaetura > Chaetura pelagica. The sequence goes on from NW_009953956.1 coordinate 1,141,586, forward strand.
TTGTTGTGCTATCAAGTAGAGGTCACTCTGTCTTGGAGCAGATGTTGGAGGCTCCAGGTGCCAAAGTTCAAACATGATGCTCTGCAAGTAATATTAACCACAACATTGTTTTGCAAGCCCAGAAGAATTGTAGAGAAAAAAGAGAGTGCAGTTCCTAAATGCAACACTAAAGTGAAAGCCCAGAAGAATTGTAGAGAAAAAAGAGACAGAGTGCAGTTCCTAAATGCAACACTAAAGTGGGACTCAGAAAACTCTGTGTAATATTCCCAGCTCTGCCTATAAATCCAGAGCAGGATTTAAGTACTCAGAGAATTTCAGAGAGGAATAAACCTCTTCCATACACTTTCACAGGATAACTTAGAGAATCCCACCATAGGTAGAACTTAATTACCTACCTGGGATTTCTGAGATGATTACATGTAACTTAAGTACAGCTGTGATTCCTGTTCAACTCTATAGAACTTTCCCTCTCAGGTGAATGTTTTCCACCAATCCTTTTAATTTTATGAAGCAAAATTTTCAGCTAGCCCAAGGCTCTGCTTTCTGTTTTCAGGGGGATAAAACTAAACTGCAAAGAAATAAAACTCACATGGACAGTCTTATTTGCACTCACAACAAAATTGTGTGGGTAACTTTCTTAGGGGGAAGGCATCTGAGAGTCTCATTTGTAACCCCAGTCAGCTGGACTGATACAATGGTGATTTTGGCTCATTTTTCAGCTGATTTGGTACCTGAACAGTATTTTAGGAAAGCAAATTATATTCACATTCATAAACCAACCATTCTGTAGGAAATTCTGCAGCTTCCAATCTTCAGCCCTCCTGGCTATTGGAAATACCTGTAACCTGATGCTTCTACTGACTGTTTTTGCAATTCTTAACTAAAGTGAACTCTTTGTGGTACAAAAAGTAATTAGCAAAGAGTATCACATGATTTGTTTGAGCAGTGAGCCACACAGTCCCACTGTTGCCCTTCACTCCTGCATCTCTGTTCTCTGGGCTCATCTCAGCACCTTTCTCTGGCAACTGTCTGTGAGCTTCATTTTTGAGCTACTATTAAAAAGGAAACTAATGGGATGTTAACACATCAGGGAGATTTTTGCATGCTGTCCTTGGCTTTTCCAGTCCAACCTAGTCTTCATTTCAACCATTTAAACTCCTTGTGCCTTTTCTGCTATTGTTGGACAGCCTGTCTCTCACCACCCTCAATATGGGAATCATTTTTCTCTGTGCACCTGGCAAACTTGAATGATACATCTTCATTTTAAGGCCTTTCTGGCCTAATCCATCCATCTCCCTATCATCTCTCTCGCAGCAAAGAGCCACAGAACCTGCACTCATCCAGTGAATGATGCTGACTCTGGCTGCTGATGCTTAATATACTTAGACAAGCTTTGTTCTCTGCTGCAAAGTCACCTTGCTGTCCTGTAGCTCTCCCCTTACTATTTTATCTTCTGGGATGCCAATAAATAATTCCTGCTTTTCTCTGCTGACTACTATAATTTCATTCTTGCCTTGGTGCCTCTGCTTTCTCTTCTATTATTCTTGGATGGTGTATTTTGAGGGGGTTACAGTCACTTCTGTGTTCAGTTACAGCCTTCCCCTTCAGCCAGCTGCAAGAAAAATACTGTTGCTGCTGCTACCAACAATGATTGTCTTAGAGAATTCTCTTCTCATATGCTTTTCTCTCTCCTTCTACACAGCATGTGCATTTCTTGCTATCCCACTTCCTCAAGCCATAGCTCAGGTGTTGGATGGACCAGACAGCCCTCCTTGCATCACTGCTGCAGGTGCTGCCTGCCTGGGAGAGTTAGGAGCAGCTCTTCTACCTCTGGCACTGAAGGGCAGCAGCTCCTTCCCTCTTTCCCCTCTTCAGTCAGTGAAATTTGGGGCTGTTTTTACCCCAGGCACAGCTCCTTCTCTCCCAGGTAGTGCAGCATAGAATTGTTTTGGGTGGAACAGACCTATAAGATCATTAAGTCCAGCCATTAACCTAACTCTTCTGAGTCCAGTGCTAAACATGCTCCTCAGCACCACATCTACACAGCTTTTAAACACCTCCAAGGATGGAGATTCAGCCACTTCCCTGGGGAACCTGTTTCAGTGTTTAATAACCCTTTCAGTGAAGATATTTCTTCTAATATGTTCTCATCTTATCTCTTGTTATTAGGGAGAAGAGACTGACCCCCCATGGCACCAACCTCCTCTCAGGCAGTTGCAGAGCCATGAGGTCTCCCCTCAGCCTCCTTTTTCTCCAGGCTGAACATCCCCAGCTCCTTCAGCCTCTTCTTGTCAGACTTGTGCTCCAGACCCTTCCCCAGCTCTGAATCAAGCAGTGACCATCCTTGGGGCTGGGGCAAGATGCTCATCACCAGTTGGGAGTTTGGCTTTGGTTTCCCTGGCACTGCAGGGGTTGAGCTGCTACAGGAGCCCCCAGCCCAGCCTGTGGAACTGGCAGCAGGAGGACATGATGCAGGAGCCAAAAACCCTGTTGGGTTGAGAGCCAAAACCAGTGGGCACCTTTGCTGGAGGTGGAGGGAAGGAGGAACAATGGAATTTGGTGTCAACTGTGCCAAGCCTC
>NW_009953956.1:1144283-1156680 GCF_000747805.2 Chaetura pelagica
AGCAGGAAAAACCATTCTCTCCTTAGCACAGGCTTGGGTTTGCACGTGCATACTCCATAGATTAGGTGTGGGGTGGGGAAGGCACTGGGTGGTTTGTGTTGGCTGAAAAATCAACTGGATTTAAGGATAACTGAGGAGGGCCAGGAAAGCTTATAAAATGATCATATTATTCAGTTTATAAAAAGAAAAGTAAGTGGCAGATGCTAGTCATGTCACTTAGTGCTGCTGCCCTGAAAGGCATTTAGTAGCAGCTGAGTAGATCAGCATAAGAAAGGTTATGCATAATACCAATAGTTCAATTTCCATGCATTGTTTAACTTCCTGAATCTAATTCACTTTTCCACCCACTACTTCATTTAATTCCCATGCATATAATGACTGGAAGGCAGCATCGTGGTGCTGGGGCCTGACAGAGAGACCAGGTAGAGGTCAAGTGAATGTCTGAAAAGCGAAATGAATTACAGAGAACACTAATTGCTTCATTACAGGTTTTATCACCTTGCTTATAGAAGGAATAAGTTTTGAGGTGATGGTTAAAGATTTTAAATGTTTTCCCCTTTTTGGAGTAACACAGCAGGTATAATGATAGAAGGCAACAGTAACCTCTGTGTTGTCCTTGCAGGATGTGGGTGTTTCATGGTGACAAGCAGGGGAATTAAAACTGAGGGAAGAAGTGTAAGTAAATAATTTGCAGGGAGTCATATCCTAGAAATATTTTCCTTTTGGGGCTTGAGCTGGGCCAGTTTGGGCTCAGCCAGAAATCTGGTTTGTATGTTTCTGTAATGGGTGGTGATGGTTTGGTTTTGTGTGTGTGAGAAGGAAAGTTTAAGAGAATCCATGATGAGTTGTGGATTTTTTAGGAGTTCTTTTTGGGTTGGGTTGGGTTGGTTTGGGTTTTTTTTTGCAAGCTTTGGGGAAAAAATACTTTAAGGTGTTGGGTTTTTTTAGACATACACTTTCCCAGTACAAATGTTGGCTGTCATATTTATTTCTCAGCCTGCAGTATTCTGACACAACCAAGGAAATGGAGGAATGGTACTTATAATCATGGACCTTCTAACAAAAAATGTAAGCTAATTAATGGTTACTAATGTAAAGGGTTATAGTAGTAATAGTAAAACATTTGACTAATCCTTGGAGTCAGTGGGTTAGCATCATGGTTTTCGTGTGTCCAGAATATTTGCAGTAAGCAACTGTAAAACAAGCAATTGAAGATTGTGCTTTAGTTTTATATTTCCCATATAATGAAAGATTTGGGGTTGTTTTAGCTATGGCCAGTGATCTTATGCATTTGCACAGGTTTTATGTGTGCACTGCAGGTCGTCTCTGGGTTTCTTGATGCTTAAAGGCATCCTGATAGTGTGATACTGAAGGTAACCAAATCCAAGCAGTTTTCTCTTCTTAATTTAGTTCTCTGCAGGCACCCAGCACCATCCATGTCCTCCATCCCTGGTAGAACAGGTAGGTCTTGGGGGACACCACATCATCCAGAGCTTTGAGGCACTGGGGGCTGGGCAAGGACCCAACACCTCCCTCATCAGGAGTGTAGAGCAACCCATAAGCTTCCAAGGCAAAGAAGCATCATCCCAGGGCTGTTCATCACAGGGCTGCAGTGTCTGAGGGGGGATGCATCCCCCCCAGAGGCTCCTCTCCAGGAGGCACCACCCCATACATCACTCATTCGCTGCGTGAGCTGCAGCTCTCACACCACATTACCCTCATCCATCACCAGAGCAAGCTGGTGCTCTAATGATGTATTAGTGTAATAATCTGAGCCAGGCAGACCAGTGATATATGAGGCAAAAGATGGCACCACTTATGGAAGCAAGGTTCCAGGAAGATATTCAGGATAATTACAAGCTGCTGGCTGACTTTTACTGGCAAGAAAGTCATCCAACAGACCCGGGTACAATGGGAGCTGCTTGCCCAGCCTGGGCTGGGGATACTGGGGATGAGATAGGGCTGCTGTTAGTGCAGTGGTAAATGTTCAGGGTCCCTCAGCTGCAGTGGCTGGTTTTTAATTTATCCTGGTCATTTGGTGGGAAAATCTATATCTCAGTTCCTCTAGGGACTGCCATTGGTACCTCAAAGTAATTTCTTTTTAGGGCCATGCTTCTCTGTCTGCTGGTTTCTACATGTAGTTCCTCAGTTTTATGATTTCCTTTACAATGATGAATATTACTTGTAACCCTTCCTTAGAAACAACTGCCATTTGTTTATTTATTTATTTTTACTTTCATGCTGGGTTGTGGCCCTTTGGTACCTTCCTGTGGCAACATCACTCAAGTCAGGAAATACGGGCAGAGATCTGTTCTCTGAATGTTTCATTGATCAGAAGCCCTCTCATTGTGGGAAGAAAACTTCTTGCCAAGTGTTTAATATTTTTAATGAGCACTATACTTTTGCATAGTACAATTTGCCCTGTTAAATCTCAGCTCTCTGGATCCCTGCTCATCTTGACTTTTTTACAGCAGCAAATTAGTGGTATCTCATGAGAACATGATTAAAGTGTTCAGATAAAGAAAAAATGCAGGTGTAGAAAATATAAAAATAGTCATTATCTGGTGAACAACACTTCTGTGAGTCAGAGAACCACAGTTCTGACACCATCATGGGTTTATAGGGGTTGGTAAACTGTGGTGTGAGGAGAAAAATAGAGCTGAGGCATCACCTTTCCAGTGAAGTGCAATAAAATAATTAAATAGCCTGGGGGAGGGTTTAGTTCCTTTGATTCTGAAAGGTTTTATCCAGATAAATGTATGAGCTTATGGCTAACATTATAATGTCTATAACAATAATTAATATCACTAGTGCTTCTATCCAAGGTCTTGAAGTGACTTCACAGCCAATTACTCCCACGAGGTTGTAAGTTTAATGCCATCCTCTAGACAGGTGAGAGCTGAAGGAAGAAGAGCCTAATTGGCTGAACCACATCTATTCATGTAAATGGGACGTGGGATCTGTGACCCAAAAAATTCCCTTTGGAGAGCTTGGGAGGGAGAACCTGGGCTTTGTGTACCATCAGGAACACACTGCACCTGATGCACAAACAGTTTTCTCAGAGGTAACGTCCTTGACCCCTTTTCTGTGAAAAATGCTTCATTGAACAATTCATCTTGTAGTTTCCCACCAGTTACATTGTATACAGCAAAGAAACCAGCTAAAAGAAATACTTCTGACATGCCATAAAACACAAGCACAGCCTTTTCAAAGGGAAATCACAGACTTGTTGAACCATGAATATGCTTTCAAGTTGATTTTGTGTCACTGGAGTCTCTGCAGGGACTGCACGTTACAACGTGCATCAAATCAATGTGCTCTGCCTTATTTGTTATTTGCTTGATTATATTTTCTTCATCTTTTTGAACTGCAGTGCATAATAAGGTGCCTACAAGAAGAAGAGTGGAAAGAGAAAAGACTGGGTTGTTTTGGTTTTTTTCTTGGCATTATTAGCAAAGTCAAAGTTGTGTTATGCTGTAATGAAGAGTTAAAAAAACTACTGGTTTGGTCCTTATGGTTCAGGTGCTGAACCTGGAGCATGATTTATAAGGGTAATATATGAGGAACATGTCAACAGCACAGGGAACTCCAATGTGGGCTGCAAACCTTCTCTTTTCCACATCACTCTTCCCAAAGTCTGATACATCTCTGTACCAGATCACTTGTATCAGTTGCTTGTTACAGTTTTTCTACTTTGAGATTCTCACCCTGCTCATTGATAGGCAATAATAGCTGCTCACAATGTGCAAAACAAGTGGGAAAGTTACGTCAAAATTCTCCCTTCCTTTAGGATCTTTGCAGATCCCAAGGAACAAAATCCCAATTACACAGTATTAAATACAAGGCAGGGGTGAGCAAAAGCTCATGGACTCATCAATATTAGCAATACTCTGTGTCAATGAGGTGAGGGTGGATTTTCTTTCCACAGTTGATTTGGTTTTATACCAGCTGAAAAAATGAAGAATTAAAGGTGAGTGGCTGAAAGCACAAACACTGTCAAGCAGATTTTCTGTAGCATCTCAGGCATTCATCAAAATCCTCATGAAATGTGACCCAGTCTGGGGAGAACAGGTCAGTTTGGGCTGGAAACAACTGCCAGAGGTAGTAAATTGAAATGCAGTTGTATAGTACTAATGAAAGTGGACTTCAAAGAACCATAAACAACCAGCACAAAAATGAAATTGTCTATTCCATCTTATAAGTGGCCCAAAAAGGAAGCCAAGGGCCTCCAACGCTCAGCTCTGAACACTTTGTCCTCCCTGTCCCCAGAGAGGTGTTCCCAAATAATGGCTGGCAGCCCCAGGAGGGGTGGCAAGGACTGAGCTCTGCTGTTAGTTTGTTTCTATTGTCATTCATCAGGTTCTGGCCAGGTCCTGCCTGCAGATTGTCTGCAGATCTGCAGGAAAAGGCTGGAGTGCCAGGGCTGCTCCAGCCTTACTTTGGTGACCTTTTTCTTCAGATACTGCCTGAGCACCAGCTGCAGGAATGAGGTTGGTACTGCAGATACAACACCACCAAAAGGAATTTTTCCATTCTTTTGCTGAAGTTTGGGTAGGAATCAAAAAGGTGGAGAAGCTGGCATCCTTGGCTGAGCAGACATCCAGCTCTCCATGCTGCCCAGCCCATGGGCTCCCAGCTGGCATCCCACCTCCTTCTTCCACCCTGTGATAGATGGGCTTCCTGGCTGGGGAAACTAATGGGTTTTGTCCAGGGTCCAACATAGCAAAGCCTCAGCCAAGCTGAAAATAAATCACAGCATGATGCAAACGCTCATAAAGACTTTCAAAAAACAAAGCAGGTCCTCGAGGGAACATTCTCTGCAATGTCTTCCCATTAAACATGGATTTTGCCATCATGAACAGCATACTTAGTAACAAATGCAAAACAAACCCAAACCAAAACGATCAATGAGGGACATTCCTTTGTGATTTGTTGCAGCAGCACATAATGCTCCTCGAGCATGTCCTTCTACAGGACACCCAGTGTTTGCTACAGCTCTGTTTAGGTCAGGGGAGCAGTGGAGAAGGAGAAGTTCCTTGGGAGAAGGAGTAGTGACCCAGGTGGGCCAGAGGTAATGGATTAATAATGGCTAAAACTGGAGGAGGGGAGATTTAGGTGAGACATTTGGAAGAAAATTACTCAGTGTGAGGGTGGTGAGAGCCTGGCCCAGGTTACCCAGAGAAGCTGTGGCTGCCCCATCCCTGGAGTTACAGGTGGAAACAGGAAAAACATAGTACCAGGAACATGTTAAAGCAGCCTAGAATGGGTGGTCTGAAAAATATACTTGAGGAAGAAATGTATGATCCTACCATGCTGTGAGGATAATAATACTGCCTTGTGTTTCTGCTTGTAAACCTAGAGCCTTTTACTCAGAAAGGAGAAAATGGTGCTCTGTTTTATACATAAAAGTAGCAACTTATATGTTCAATCTGTAAATTTATAAGGGACATTTTCTACACGTCCTTGGTAAACTTCAGAAATGTTAAACTGAAATATTAGTGGTGCCTCCTCAATTCTTTTCTCACTATGTCCTGGGTTTTGGGGGTTTTTAATGCAAAAATTAATCCTTCCTTAGCTTAGAAAAGAAGCAGCTGCTTACTGAGGAATTAAACCCACTAATTTAAGAAGACAGCTGTGAGCACCTGAGGTGCAGGGTTTGTTGCTAGAGGCCATCATGTCTTCTCTCTCCTCACCACAGGCCCCAAAGCCAGCTTGCTATAGTTGCAGCTGCTTCACTGTTTTCAAAACTTATTTCTACATCTGCTGGTTCAAGATAAAAAGTTGGTAAGTTGAATAGCTGTTAAAGATGAATTTAAATATGAGAATTGCCCTGCAGAGAGCTAATGAGCAGTGGGTTGAGTTGCTGGAAGAGCTACAAGTCTTGTTTCACCTTTGGCTTCATGGTGCCTGTGGATTTTGCATCCCCCTGCATGCAGTGCCTGGTAGCCCAGGAGGTGACACAAATCCTTCAGCTCTTTGCCAGCAGGGTAAGCCAGTCTATTCCTATTTTAATAAAGTACAAATAAATAGACACAAATGTAGCTCTATGCCTGCAGGTCTCTGCACCATCATCCAGAGGGGTGCTGGAGATGCTGAGCCCCTTTCACAGCAGAGACTTCACCTCTCATGCCCTAGTTTCTCTTCACAAATGCATATGAAATTCAGATTACTTCGGGTATTTTCAATCAATGAAAGAGAAAAGCTTAATTTTAATACTATATATATGATTTTTTTTAAATCCAGATGTTTTGAAAAGAGAACAGTCCAGGCTTTAAAACCTGTTAATTAAGAAAAATTGTTACTACAACTTTTGTTGGACAGGAAGAACATTAACTGACTGAAATAAATATTGAAAGGCAAACACTGGTAAAGGTAGAAAACAAAACTCAACCAAAACCCAGACTAAACGCAACCCAGAAATTTTGATGAACAATCAGAAGTGCATATAAATTAAATGCTTTAACCATGTGAAGTATATAAATTCAAATAATCAGGATCTAACACCTAAGGAGCTGGATTCAGTGCCAAAGCCTTTGGTTTGCAAATTCTAGTATTTTGAGACAATAGGTTGAAAAATGCACATTTCTCTTGCACTAAGCCGTTCTTAACACCTGGCCATGCAAAATAGGTTGCCTGATCTGTTGGGAGTTAGATACTAAATAAATCAGAATATAGGGTGTAATTTAAAGATGACAATGCTGATATTTGATGGGAATTCACTGTACAACTTGCAAACATACCTGGGAGGGGAGGAGAGGGAAGAGGAGAGAGGGGAGAGGGGAGAAGGGAGAGGGAAGGAGAGAAAAGGGGAGGGGAGGAGAGGAGAGAGGGAGGAGAGGAGGAATGATTTCAGTTGGAAGGGCCCTACAATGACCACCTAGTCCAGCTGGCCATTTCAGGGCTGAACAAAAGCCCACGCACGGTGTTAAGGGCTGTGACCAAACGCCTCACAAACACCAGCAGCCCTGGAGCATCGGCCACCTCTCCAGGAAGCCCATCCATTCCAGGGTCTGAGTGCTCTCTCAGCAAACAGCTGCCTCCTGACGTCCAGTCTGAAGCTCCCCTGATGCAGCTTCGAGCCATTCCTGGGTGCCCTGTCTCCTGGATCCCAGGGAGCAGAGTTCAGCACCTCCATCCCTGCCTCCCTTCCCTGGGAAGTCGCAGGGAGTGACCAAAGGATTCAATCCTGCTCTGCTAAGTCGTTCTCACTTCCCAGTGCCCCTCGTTCCTCCCCAGTTGAAGCCTCACAGAGGGGAGGTGGTTGCCAGGCTCCCTTAGAATCATAGAATCATAGAATCTTAGGGGCTGGAAGGGACCTCGAAAGATCATCTAGTCCAACCCCCCTGCCAGAGCAGGGTCACCTAGAGTACATCACACAGGAACTCATCCAGGTGGGTTTTGAATGTCTCCAGTGAGGGAGACTCCACAACCTCCCTGGGCAGTCTGTTCCAGTGCTCTGTCACTCTCACAGTAAAAAAATTTTTTCGGATATTCACCTTGAACCTCCTATGCTCCAATTTACACCCATTACCCCTTGTCCTATCACTGGTCATCACCGAGAAAAGCCTAACTCCGTCCCCCTGACACTCACCCCTTACATATTTGTAAACATTGATGAGGTCACCCCTCAGTCTCCTTTTCTCCAAGCTAAAGAGACCCAGCTCCCTCAGCCTTTCCTCATAAGGGAGATGTTCCACTCCCTTAATCATCTTCGTAGCTCTGCGCTGGACTCTTTCGAGCAGTTCCCTGTCCTTTTTGAACTGAGGGGCCCAGAACTGGACACAATACTCCAGATGTGGCCTCACCAATGCAGAATAGAGGGGGAGGAGAACCTCTCTTGACCTACTAACCACACCCTTTCTAATGCACCCCAGGATGCCATTGGCCTTCTTGGCCACAAGGGCACATTGCTGGCTCATGGTCATCCTCCTGTCTACCAGGACCCCCAGGTCTCTTTCACCTACACTACTCTCCAGCAGTTCAGCCCCCAACCTGTACTGGGACATGGTGTTGTTCTTCCCCAAATGTAAAACTCTGCACTTCCCCTTGTTGAATTTCATCATGTTTCTCCCCGCCCAACTCTCCAACCTATCTAAGTCTCTCTGAATGGCAGCACAGCCTTCTGGTGTGTCAGCCACTCCTCCCAGCTTAGTGTCATCAGCAAACTTGCTGAGGGTACATTCTATACCCTCATCCAGGTCGTTGATGAAGATGTTGAACAACACCGGTCCCAGCACCGACCCTTGTGGGACTCCACTAGTAACACACCTCCAACCAGATTCTACCCCATTGACTACAACTCTCTGACTCCTTCCTTTCAACCAGTTCCTAATCCACCTCACTTCCTGGTCACCAAACCCATACCTGATCAACTTATCCACAAGGATGCTGTGGGAGACGGTGTCAAATGCTTTACTGAAATCAAGATAAACCACATCTACCGCTCTACCATCATCTATCCACCTAGTAATTTCCTCATAGAAGGCTATGAGGTTAGTCAAACATGATTTACCCTTGATAAAACCATGCTGACTGCTCTTGATGACCCCCATGTCCTTGATGTGCCTGGAGATAGTCACAAGAACAAGTTGTTCCATCACCTTTCCAGGGATGGAGGTGAGGCTGACCGGTCTATAGTTACCCGGGTCCTCCTTCTTGCCCTTCTTGTAGACTGGAGTGACATTTGCTATCCTCCAGTCCTCAGGCACCTCACCTGTTGCCCATGATTTACTGAAGATGATGGAGAGTGGCCTAGCAATGACCTCCGCCAGCTCCCTCAGCACCCTTGGGTGCATTCCATCTGGACCCATTGATTTATGGATGTCCAGATTACTCAACTGATCCCTAACCCAATCCTCATCTACCATGTCAAACTCTTCCTCTATCTTGACTTCTTCTGGGGCTATATGAATCTGGGGCTCATAGGGAGACCCTGCAGGAGTGAAGACAGAGGCAAAGAAGGCATTCAGCACCTCTGCCTTCTTTATATCCTCTGTCACCAGGGCTCCCACCTCATTCCTCAATGGGCCAATATTGCCTCTATTGCTAGTTTTGCTAGCTATGTACTTGAAAAAGCCCTTTCTCGGGCGGGGTCGCTGAGCCCCCGCGCATCGCTCGGATCCCTGGGCGAGGGAAGAGGAAAAATAGGTGGGAACGGCCCTGCTGGGGAAAAGAAGGAACAAAATCCGCTCCCACAGCGTTTGAAACACCTACCGGAGACCTGCCAAAGCCCCGCGCAGCTCGTTCGTGCCTCCACCTCCCTCTCCCCGCCCTGGGAAGGCAGGAGAAACGCCAGGGAAAGGAAGGGAAGTTGGGAAAAGCTCCACGTTCCGTAGGAAGAAGTATTTTTTTCCCGTGGGTTAGGCTGTTGCAGAGGAGTTAAGTCGCGTTTGGGTGTTTAGCAGGGGTTGCTCCTGCCTAGGGAAAGGGTCTGTGTGCAGCAACAGGCAGGCAGCTGGAACGGATGGGTTCTGTGTGTTTTCGTGTCCCCGGGTGGCAGCTCTGCTGGGAAAGGCAGGATTTAATGAGCTCTCTGTGGGCTTGTAAATATGTACATGTAGAAAAATACACACAATAAATCCTCTTGTTTCCATGGTTGGTGTCTACAACTTGTAAGGCAATTCAGGCAGCCCAGACTGAGGTTGGCCACAGGGCTGACACAAGCAGGGTCTCCCTGCTGCTCTGCTCCAGCCTGCAGGATGCAAACACAGGGTGCACCTTCCCCTGGGGGTGCAGCTGGAGTTGGGACCCAAGCAATGCCACGGGGAACAAGGCAGCCCCTCAGAGGAACAGGAGCATCCGTGATGCTGGTGATACCAGCTTGGTGCTGGATGTCTCCAGCTCATCAATAAGTGGAGGGAAATAACTCTCAGGTTAGTGTTTGGGGTCAGGTTGTTTCCCGAATTAATTCCACTGAAATGGAAAGAGCATCAAGTCTTGCACCTCTGAGATTTGAAGATGCTCTAGAAATATGCCTAAAGCAAGTGAATTCCCTGTCAGTGCTGTGAATCAGCTATTTCTAATTTTGCAATGTGCATATGGGAACATTCGGGGCAAATTTTACATTCGTAGGAAAATGGTTTTCAGCTCCTTAACCTTTTTTTTTTCCCCAGCCAGTGAAGATGCAAATGTAGAGCCCAGGAGCAGGTTCTGGGGTGGCTCTGAGAGGCTGTTAGAGACAAACCCTTGCCTTGGCATAAGCCTACATGTTTGTGTATATATAGATATATATTTTACATGTGTATATATATGTGTGCAATGGGTTCTAACACATGCTCCAGGGCAGAAGCTCTCCACTAACTGCCTTCCATTAGGAAGAAACCTGATCCAAGTGTTCCTCACACCCCTGCTCTGATTCACTCCCAGGGAAAGGGGAACAGGTGAGTCAAACCTGCCACGGGAACACCAGGGCCAACACACACACAAATAACATCTTCTAGGAATAAAAAGAAATAGTTCAGGCACAAGAATGATACTGAAAATACACAGATCTGGTGATGCAGATGTACTTTCACACCTGCACTCACAGAGCCAAAGCACAGATGGACCGATTAAGAACTGGAGATTGTTTTCTTTGCAGGAGATGCCACATGAAATATTTTAATTCTCTACCACAGACCAGTATCCCATTAGTGTTTCCCCATCTATAGCTACTGATAAAGCCATACCTTTCAGCTGTATTTCTAAGAAATGATCTGAATTTTCCAAAAGACACAACATTCTGTAGCAAAAGAATACACAGAATTGTAATTTAAAATATTTTTTCATGAAATTATAGTGTCTTCTATCAAAGATGAGCAATTTTAGATTATTTTCTTCTATTTTAACATTGGTGGGAGGAAAAATAAACCTTAAGTCTGGTTTTACAGGACAGTAAGAAATGAAGAAGTCTATAGAATGCCATGCACATGTTAAAAAAGTGAAGATCAAGTCATGCACGTGGTTTTTTTGTGGCTGCAACATCCCACCCAAGCTGCAACAGGTGCTTGGTTTGCACAGTGTGAATTTAATTGAAGCTAATGCTGGTGGCACCAAAAGAGGACAATCCTTTTCTTTCCCATGCAACCCCAGTGTGTGGGCACTTTGTCAATGATTTGTTGGTGTTGGGGTGTTGGGGCTCGTGCTGGGGGGGTGCAGGTGAGCACCCAGCTTTCTGTCAGTGCAGGTGGAAGGAGCTTCGTTTGCACCAAGGAGCTCAGGGTGAGGAGCTTGTGGAGGGGCACATGTGGTGAAATGGGAAATCCAGACTTCCCAATTGCAGTTGGTTTTGTGCCTGCCTCGGAGGAAACAGGGGACAGCAAGCTGGTGACCCCTTGCAGCTGCTGTGACCTGCTGGGAACCAAAGCTTGTGGAAGCAGGGGACAGCTGGGCCTGGCAGGCACAGACTCAGGCAGGGATGGCCCAGGTGAATCCAAGTGCAGAAACTCCCTGATGAGGCACCAAACGGGGACATTTCGGCCCTGCTGCTGAAGCTCTCCTGCCCAGCAGGCTCAGGCCGTGCTGCCATCACGTCAGAGCTCAACTCCCAGAGCCCTGGGAACCCTCGGTGTGCTCCCTGCGGGCCGTTCCCAGAGAGGCTCTGAGCTCCTTCCTCACCCCTCCAGCCCCGCTGGCAGTTCTCTCCCTGCACGACAGAGACTCTGGCGTCCAGATTCCCTGCCCCGGCTTGGGGAGGATGCAGAGGGTGGTCCCAGACCGCGGCGGCTCCCCCCAAACTCCTTTTTTTCCCCCAAATTATTTTCTTTCTTTCTTTCTTTCTTTCTTTCTTTCTTTCTTTCTTTCTTTCTTTCTTTCTTTCTTTCTTTCTTTCTTTCTTTCTTTCTTTCTTTCTTTCTTTCTTTCTCTTTTCTTTTCTTTCTTTCTTTCTTTCTTTCTTTCTTTCTTTCTTTCTTTCTTTCTTTCTTTCTTTCTTTCTTTCTTTCTTCCTTCCTTCCTTCCTTCCTTCCTTCCTTCCTTCCTTCCTTCCTTCCTTCCTTCCTTCCTTCCTTCCTTCCTTCCTTCCTTCCTTCCTTCCTTCCTTCCCTCCTTCCCTCCTTCCCTCCTTCCCTCCTTCCCTCCTTCCCTCCTTCCCTCCTTCCCTCCTTCCCTCCTTCCCTCCTTCCCTCCTTCCCTCCTTCCTTCCTCCTCCCCTTTCCTCCCCTTTCCTCCCCTTTCCTCCCCTTTCCTCCCCTTTCCTCCCCTTTCCTTTCCTCCCCTTTCCTTTCCTCCCCTTTCCTTTCCTTTCCTCCCCTTTCCTTTCCTTTCCCCTTTCCTTTCCTTTCCTTTCCTTTCCTTTCCTTTCCCTCTTAGAAACTTCCCCATCTCCCCCGGCGCTGCCCGAGCTGCAGGTCCCTGGGTGCGGTGATTTCCCGGGGGTGCTGCTGTGCTGATATCCCTGCAGGTGCGGGGCCGGGGGGGG
>NW_009953956.1:1158112-1164461 GCF_000747805.2 Chaetura pelagica
ATTAAGCCCCATCCCTGCTGAGGGGCTCCTTTAATTGCTGGTTTTCCTACTAAGCTCCTGGATGGGAGCTGGTAACCCATGGTTTGGGTGTCCTGGTGCAGCCCAGCCCCCCCCGGGGCCCTGCCAGCATCCCGGGGTCCTGCCAGCATCCCGGGGTCCTGCCAGCATCCCGGGGTCCTGCCAGCATCCCGGGGTCCTGCCAGCATCCTGGGGTCCTGCCAGCATCCTGGGGTCCTGCCAGCATCCTGGGGTCCTGCCAGCATCCTGGGGACCTGCTGCCCGAGGTGTAAAAACCCCAATGATTTACCCGTGGCACCCACACCTACCTGTGGTTTCTACTTTTTTTTTTTTAATGAAGCTTTGGCAAATTGCAGTGTGGCAGCAACAGGCTCAGGCCATGGCTGTTTTGTTTGGGTATTTTATGAAATACTTTAAATAAGAGGGGCTTGGCCATCCTGGCTTGCTTATCAATGCCTGGTGCCTGTTCCTTCCTTCTGCTTTCTGGTTGTTTTTTTTAAATGTCTTTGAGTTTGAAGAAAAGAAAATTGTCCTCTCTACAACCTGTTACTTTTCCTTTCTGGCTCTGTCTTTTCCAGATGACTCTTCCTCACTTATGGCAAAAATACAGCTTTAAAAAAAAAAAGCAAAACCAAAACAAACAACCCACAAAGTATTATTGTTGCTTATGAGAAAACAACTCCAAACAGAAACCTGTGTAATTCAAACTTTTTGTGCATTGTAAAGGAACTATAAAGCAAGTTTGAGGGGGGAAAAAAAAACCCACCACATAAACACAACTGTCTAAGAGCATTAAAAGTGTCAGAGTACCTGATAAAAGGGAAGAATCGGCTGCACAGGTCAAGTTTTTCCTGCCCCAATATGTAATAAATAGTATTACAAAGTATCTGGTTTACAAACAGCCAGCTTGAGTAGAGCTGGGGTGAGATAAAGAGCAAACTGAACTTGTCAGCTGATACCCTGTGCAGGTTTATTAGGCAAATTTATGTTTTATTAAACTACTTGAAAAAAGCTTCATATAAGAAAAATCCCCTTGTATACAAGAAAAATCCTTGTTCTGAAATGGCTTTAAAAATATTTCAGACAGAATGTCTTTGTTCTTGTTATTTTCCAGGACTACTGAATAAGGAGACATTGAAATTCTAGTCCCTGTTTCCATTTCAAAGTGGGTACAATCCTGTTCAAGGTTTCAAGCTGTATCTTTGCAATTAGTTGCATTTTAAGCTGATTTTTTTTTTTCCAGGTGGCTGAGGGTTGTGGTAAGTCAGAGAGAGAGTGAACAGGGCCTTGTACCTTTGCCAAAAATACAAGGACCAAGGACCTTGTATCTTTACCAAAACAAAAGGGGCTTGTTGGTAAATTACTTGGTGAAAATAGCTCTGTGTTTTGGTTGGCATTCATGTTTTAAGGAATTGCCTTTGAACTGGGAAATTCATTTTCCAAGGAGTGGTGGGGGCACAATTTTCAGTGGGAAGGATGGAGAAACTCTTGCCCTGGTAGAGCCAGAGGACCCTTCCTGAGATGCAGCAGCAGAGACTCTGATCTCAGAGCTGGGAAACAAATGACATTTTCTTCTGCCTCAGGATACAGAGCCCTGGATCCAGCCATATGGATTGTGCTCCATATTGTCACCTCCAGACTGTTTGCCCTGGGACAATATGCCACTGCAGGACCCTGAACGTTCAGCACAACACCAAGAGGAGGACCTTGGGTGGCTGCAGGTTCTTCAGGCTTTCCCAGCTTGGTCTTTGTTAGCAGCTCAGCTAGGTCCTGCCTTGGAGAAGTCTACAGATCACTCAGTGAAAGGATCACATCACATTGCCAGAACTTCTCTTCAGGGACCATTTAAGATGATGATTCAATGTGGAGACCAGCATTTGTATTTCTTTGTGCTTCTGCTGTACCCTAATTCTATTTTTGTGTATTGGAAAGAAAAGGGGGATCTTTTTTTAAATAAATCAGTCTGATGGGAGCAGGGAAGTTGCAATCCCTCTAAACTTAAAGGAAAAGCTGCAGCAGGCAACAATTCTCTGGGCTAACTGGGCAGCTGCAGACTTGAGTGGAAAAGGCTGATGGGATGTTGGGATGGGACACTTGGGGCTGCAGCCTGGCTGTGGCACTGCCAGGAGCTCTAGGCTGGCCCCCACTGGGCACGGCTGCTGGAGGGTGATGGGAGGTTGATGGAGGCTTAGGGGGAGTCAGGATTGGATATTAAGAATTATTTCTTCCCCAAAAGGGCTGTCAGGCCCTGGCCCAGGCTGCCCAGAGCACTGGTGGAGTCACAATCCCTGGAGGGATCTCAAAGCTGTGTAGATGTGGTGCTGAGGGACATGGGGCAGTGGTGGCCTTGGAAGGGCTGGGGGAACAGTTGGACTGGATGATCCTAAAGGTCTTTTCCATGCCAAATGATGTATGATTCTATGGTTTAGGGAATGAGAGAACCTGGCTGTTGCAGACACCATGGGTCTGGACCTGGTGTAAGACATTGTGCATGTGTGGTGAGGTGTCCAACATAAGTGAGAGCATGGGAAGCTCCTGCAGTCAGATGTCATTTCTGGCACCTCCTGATCTTGGGAACACAATAAATCCACCCCTTGCTGAAGTGAAGAGCAACTTGGTGCCTCCTGTGGTATCAACTCTTCAGGGGTGGATGGATAGGAAAGAGCTCATCTTTTCACCCATTTCCCCACAACAAACTGTAAGTGGAGTTGAAAATGTTGTGCTGGCTGAGGGAGTAACCAGAGCAAGAAATTATTTATTGGTCATGGTTTGTTTCAGCCAGGATGCACTGGAGATTTGGATATTAAATCAATAGTTTAGGGGAAAGTTTAAGAAATAACCTAGGTCTGGAAGCTCCTGGCTGTTTCTTTAGGCACATAGAGTTCAATATGATAAAAAGCCCAGAATGTCTTTACTCTAGAGATCCATGTTGGCCTTTATAAGAAAGAGAAGAACAATGATGTGTGGCTTGCTTAGCAAGTTTTTCCTCACCAAAGGGGTTGGAGGAAGCCTGGGGAAGGCACAGTGTCCTCTGGGGGGTGAGGCTGAAAGGGATTTTGGTTGGTGCAGTCAGTGCCCGCGGGGTGTCTGCTGGATCAGCCTGGAAGAATGGAAAAGCCTGAGGGCAAGTTCCCAAATCCAGCTGCAGTCTATCCCTGGGATTCTCACTGGCTAAGCAGAGAGAAGCTGAAAAGGAAAGACAGGAATTTTTCATTTATTAAGGAATTAACCTTTGAGTTATTCTACTGGGCTGATTTCCTTGTATTTCAGTCTTAGTTATATTTTAATCTAATTGCAAAAGCAAGGATTCTCTATTTTTAGTGTGATTCTCACTTAGGAGGAGTCCATAATAAACACAAACAGGATCTGATAAATCAAATTTATTTCTATTTTTTTTAATTCAATTTCCCATCAGCTCTGATACTTACCTGCAATTAATCCTTTTTAAACATTATGACTTCCCTGTGATTTACTGTATTACAACACTGTTTGCCAGGAGGTTGTTTTTTTATTGGCAAACCAGAACAGGGGCAATCCCATTTTATACATGGGTAAAACCAGGACATGAACCAAGGTTGCACATTCAAGTCCCTGCCTCAGAGTCAGCAGAGCCAGGGCTGAAGGAAGAGCAAGGCTTGTGGACTGGTAGCAGTAATCCCATCCCTTGCCATAGGTGGTGTAGCAACCCATGCTGCAGGAGGTGGCACTTCCAGCAGCACCAGAGGAAAGTCCATGGGCAGATGGTTGGTGGGAGCAGGTTAGATGTGAGGGGTTGTTTTTTTGACCTGTAGAAATCCATCTCTATCCACCGTGCCTGCTTCCTCAGGCTCCTGCTGGCTCCCTCTGGGAGTGCCCAGGGACCAAACCTGCCCCTGCAGGTAGAGATCCACCCCACACCAGCCCCTCTCTGCTCCCAGGTGACATCCAGCACAGCAGCCACATCCCAGCCTGGAGCATCTCCCTGACCAGAGTCCTGGATGTTTCACTGCTTTTGAGGGGTGAGAAGCACCCTGCAGGGATGGCAAGAAATGCTGCTTAAATGAAGCAAGAAGGCAACCCCCCCATGTGAATCCAGGTTCCTTGTCCCTGCTCCCAACTTTCAGGTCTGGAATCTCATGTGGCCACCTGAATTTGCCAACGCCAGCTGCCTGGCCCACTGCTGGGCAGGGGACACTTGCAGGTGCTGAGGTGCTGTGCAGCACCTGAAGGGGCTCCAGGAAAGCTGGGGAGGGACTTTTTACAGTGGCAGGGAGTGACAGGCCAAGGGGTGTTGGCTTTAAACTGGACGAGGGGAGATTTGGGTGAGACATTAGGAGGAAATTCTTCCCTGTGAGGGAGGTGAGACCCTGGCCCAGGTTGCCCAGGGAAGCTGTGGCTGCCCCATCCCTGGCAGTGTTGAAGGGCAGGTTGGATGGGGCTGGGAGCAACCTGGGCTGGTGGGAGGTGTCCCTGCCCATGCAGGGGGTTGGAACTGGGTGATCTTTAAGGTCCCTTCCAACCCAAACCGTCCTATGGTGATTCCATGATCCAATGAATAACACCATGAACTGAATCAAAGAAGAGGCTGGTTGTGGAGGCCACCAGTTCCAGCAAGTGCTGAATCAAGTACTGCAGAAGTGGGGGTGGCAGCAGGGAAACAATGTGATGAACAAATGGAAAAACTGAATTCTAATAAGATCAGTATCTGGTGTTGGTTCTAAGATCATCTGGCCATAGTAAGGGCTGAAACTCTCCAGTCCTGTCTGCAGCTGTAGCATTATTACAGTGCCCAGCTTGAATCTATCAAGGATTAAACTTTTCTTTTCAGGAAATCAAACAATTTCTTCTTTCAAAATGACAACTCATGAGTTAGCTAGAATGTTTTTATTTGTTTGTTGTTTTATTTTTAAGGACAGCCCTTCTTTATCACCTGTATTACCAGGCAGAAGAGTGGAAGATTATGATTTTTTTTAATTTTAGGGTATTACTGCTGTGCTTGGTGAAGAATCTCCCACTATCATCTCTGCTAAAAGCTCAGTTCATTTATGACTGTCAGCTTTTGATAGAAATGATACATTTAGATTTATTTTCATTATGGGCTTGCAAGATGTTGCTGCTTCGATGAGTCCAAAGGCACTTCAGGCTGGTGAGTTTTTCCATCACTTTGCTGAGATGAACTCATTAATTTGGGTTCAGACTAAGAAAAATCCATGCCCAAAAAGCCATTTCAGGTGCTGGGCAGTTAGTCCCTGGTGTGGCCACCTGCTCCATGCACAGCAGCTGAGCAGCATAGGCTCTTTGCTGTGCTAGCCAGGAGGTTTTAAACAAACTGAGCTCTTTATTGTTCATTTCTAGCTGTTTCTGGTGGGTATTTTTTGTTTGGTTTGGTTTTAGTACTTTCATCTTTCCTTTAAGTGTTTAGTGAAAGATCAAGAAATCTTATCAGGAATTCCATGAAATGTCTTATAACTCTACTCTGGAGCTTCTCATTTACATTAAGGTAAATTTCCTTAAGCCTGAATTGACTAATAGCTATTTAAAAGCTCTTTACAGCCCCCAAGCTTGTAGGTGAGCACCCTACAAAGGGGGGTTTGCTCAGGTGCTGTCTTATAAAACCTAAAATAGGAGCCAGAAGGACTGACAGCTCCACTTCATTCCCTTTTTCCTCTGTATAGTTTCTGGAAGATGGGCACCTTCCAACAGGCAACCAAAAAAATCACAGAGTAAAGTTGTTTGGGGGAAAAAAAATCTGTCTTGAAAGTATCTCTCCTGTGTTTGTACAGCAATGCAGGCAGATGGGCTGGGCTTGCCATGGAGAGAGAGAAACAGCCTCAAGAAGGAAGAGTTTTAATACTTTAATGAAAGGTTTCAGATTCATATGAGCAATTTTAAACCACAGGTTTGTTGTTTTGTTTTAAATCACACAGCTTGACCCTCCAGGTTCCCCTTGTAACCCTGCTGGGGCTCAGTGCCTCCCCTCACATCTCTTTGTCCCACTCTGGTTTCTATAATGAGATAGTTAAGCAGCTCATGGTTTGTCGAGATACCATACATGAAGAAAGGTTTTTAAGCTGTTGGTTCAGGATGGGAAGCCAGGTAATCACACTGTCCTTTCTCAGAGGAAGAAATTGTTCAGAAAGTCAAGCCTATTAAGAGTAGCATGTGCTTCATTCAATTCCCACTTGAGGTCAAGGAGCTGCTTTAACTGTTTCCCTGGCTGAGCTTACATCATGAGTAAGTGCATTGTATTTCTTACAAACACTGGAACCCATGGAAGTACAGAAGAAGGCTTAAAAAAACCCAACAAACAACCTTCAACACAGGGTGGGAGGGTAACAGGACACTACCCCAG
>NW_009953956.1:1164502-1166173 GCF_000747805.2 Chaetura pelagica
CTAACTGTGAGCAAGGTAAAGGGGAAGAAATTGTCAGGTAATCCCCTTCCCTTTCAGAGGAAAATTTATCTGCTGACAGTAGAAGGCCAGTATGAGTGGAGGTTCTACAAGCTGCTTGCCCAGGTCTCCTGAAATTACACCATGGTTAAGGCAACTTGACCTCTATGTGTCAAAAGGAATGAATCCAGAGGCACGTGCAAGACTGCAGAAATCCTTTCCCTTGCAGGTTAGTGGCCTGAACTCTCCTGGTGTTCTGTTCATGATCCAGCCAAAGTTCTCCACACCTGAACCATAAAGGCCATCCCAGGTGAGGACTGGTGTCAGCATGCAAACAGATTTGGAGACCTCCTTTCCTTCTGGCCCACAGTCACCATGCAGTTGATGCCAGACCTCAGATCCCTGCCACAAGCCAACGTTCCCACCATCCCTTTGAGGAACCTGCCATGTGGCCTGGGCAGGAGAGCTGCCCTCCCACCTCCTTGCACACCAGGTTGGGCCCCAGACCCCTCCTGAAGTGTTATTAACATACATCTCCCATGGTAGCTGGGTGTTGTGCTGGCCTGCCCTCCTAAGCCACCCTGGGAAGATACCAGTAGCACCCTAAATTTGACTGTTCAAGCTCCTGGTTGTTCATTTCACACCATTTGTCAGCACTGGGGGGTGTTCTTTGGAGACATGGTGTATCTGCTAAGGTGGGACTCATTAACATTTCAAGTTGGTGTTCTTTGGAGACATGGTGTATCTGCCCCTCTCCAGCACGCAAGCAATGAGGGAGCATTATTGACATTTCAGGTTCTAAAATGGCAGAATTATCCTTCAGCAAGTGGGAAATTCTGAGTTGAGAGCCCGGGGAGCTACCCCAGGGCTGCAGCAGCACTGGGGGCACCTCGGTTGGCCCCACGTTGAGGGTTTCCACATGCTCAGGAAAAGGCAGGGGCATGGGGAAGCCTCTGCCAGGAGAGCTGTGCTAAAACCCCCCCCAGTACTCCTGGGTGTGGTGAGGCTGCTGGTGCAGTCTCCATCCTCAGCCCGTGTTTGGGTTGTGCAGGGTGGAATTAACTGGGAAGCAGGGCTGGGAGGGTGGGATCCAACTGTGGCTTCTGCCTCAGGCTCTGCCTGCCCCTGCAAATTGTGCTGCTCTGGGTAAAAATTCACAGTGGATGTCTTAAACCCCACACAGGTACAGCCCAACAGCAGCTTTTGAAGTACTTTTTGAATGAAATGAAACAATAGAAAGAAAAGAAAAGCCACCTCATGCTAGGTAAAGCAGCATGCATCATTGCTGTGAAAAGTCCCACCTGGAGTCTGTAGCCACGTCTGCCAAGTGTTCCTGGCTTTGTTAATCCAGTGGGATGGGCACAACTTCACACACTAGGATATTTTCAACAACAGGATGCAGCCTGAACCTTTGCTTTAAACACACAAATCTGTTTTCATTATGTATCTGACTTTTATGAATTGTCCATCTTAAAAAACTGCATCACTCGGGGATTTATCCACCTACCTTTGAATGGAAAGGCAGAACACTGACTGGGTGACAAACTGATGCTAATATTTTTATTTTCTATTTCTATTTTCTATTTAGCACTCAAATAAAGCAGTATTAAGGGCACAGAATAAACTGCTTTTTTTTAAATCTACTGCTAAGGTGGGACTCATTAACATTTCAAG
>NW_009953957.1:0-7316 GCF_000747805.2 Chaetura pelagica
GCTGGACACCCCCAGCCCCCTCAGCTGCTCCCCATTGTCCAATCATCACCCAAAGTGTCCCCACCAAAATGCTCCTTCTCTTGGATGCTTGAGCTCCTCCAGAGCCACCTCTGCTAGGTCTGGACCCGTTGTCCCCTCCTTGGCAGGGTGACTCTGCACTCCCCTCCATCAGATGGGCTGGCTTTGCATCCTCCAAACCTCGTTAGCAATTTCCTGGTCCCTGCCCCTCCAGGACTGGTGCCCATCCCATGGACACCCAGCTCGGGGCTGGGGGCTTCACTGACCCAGCTGTGCTCTCAGCCAAACTCCATGTGCTTTACTCACCATTTCTTGGTTACCACGAGGTTTACACCACAATGTAGTGAAAACTAAACCCAATTTTGGATTGAGCCTTTGGGAAACCTCATCCAACCCGTGTGGATCAGGACATGACATGACAGGGCCCCACAGGAGCCAATGCCTCAGGTCGGTGCCCGTGGCCATTAATGATGTTCTTGCCCTTTTTACATTTTATTGATCAAGGCTCATATTCACTTCACCATTATTTTATTTGGAGCTAATGTCAAACAAAGCAGTTTTAAATTTCTCCAATAATCAAATTTCTCCTTTTTTACATTAGCACATGTCATGATAGAATCACAGAGTGGTGAAGGTCGGAAGGGACCTTAAAGATCATCAGGTTCCAACCCCCCTGCTGTGAGCAGGGAACCCTCCCATCAGCCCAGGCTGCACAAGCCTCAGAAAAGGTCAGAAATTGTTTCTTTTTCTCTTTTTTCCTTTTTTTCCCCACTTGTTTTGATAAGCCTGGGGATATTTGAGGAAGACTTGCAGGCTTGGTTGCTCCTCCACCAGCTCTTCTGAACCCCTCAAGCAAACCTTGTCCAGACCTGCTGATTTCCAGATCTCAAAGGTCATGGATGGGTCTCTGCTGAGACCCCCCTGCAGGGCTGGGAACAGCTCTGGGGTCCCCAGCACAGGAAGGACACGGAGCTGTTGGAGAGAGGCCAGAGGAGGCCCCGGAGATGCTGGGAGGGCTGGAGCAGCTCTGGAGCCAGGCTGGGAGAGTTGGGGTGTCCAGCCTGGAGAAGAGAAGGCTCCAGGGAGACCTGAGAGCAGCTTCCAGGGCCTGAAGGGGCTCCAGGAAAGCTGGGGAGGGGCTTGGGACAAGGGCAGGGAGGGATGGGAGCAGGGGGAAGGGTTTCCAGCTGGCAGAGGGAGCTGGAGCTGAGATGGGAGGGAGAAATTCTGGGCTGTGAGGGTGGGGAGAGCCTGGCCCAGGTTGCCCAGGGAAGCTGTGGCTGCCCCATCCCTGGGGGTGTTGAAGGGCAGGTTGGATGGGGCTTGGAGCAGCCTGGGCTGCTGGGAGGTGTCCCTGCCCATGCAGGGGTGGGACTGGGTGGGATTTAAGGACACTCCACTGCTCCCAGGTGGATGGAGAAGCAGCAGCTCCTCTGCAGCCAGAGCTGGGGGAGGTGTCTCCTGGTCCCACTGCAGGGGATGCTCAAGGACCACCAGCCCTGCCACCCCCAGGACACCCCCAGCCCCAGTTGCCTGCAGAGCTGCTCACTGCCCGTTCATCCTGCTGGTGTTTCCTCCCACCATGACCTTCCCAGCACTCAGTGTGCAGGGGCAGCCCCTGTGTCTGTCCAACCTTCCTCCCCTGCCCAGGATCTGCTCCTGGATGTGCTGCTGTTCCTGGGGGGCTGCAAAGCTCCCTGCTGCCCTGGGACTGGTGGCTACAGCCACCCCCAGGACCCCCAGCACCCCTGCAGACCCTCACCGTTGGGTTGATTATTTCCCCCTCTCCTTGGCAGGGCCAGGAAGGCTCCAGCACCTCCTGCAAGGAGCAGGGGAGAGCAGGGGGGACACGGGGGCTGCCCTGGGAGGCAGAGCCCTGCAGGGCTGGATGGTGCTTCCAGGACCCTGAGACTGCGTGGAAGGAGCTGTTCCCTGCAGTTGTTCTGGTTTGTTGGCTTTTTGAAAAGCTCCTGGTGCTGCAGCACCTGGTGTCACTGGCACAGGAACACTCTTTTCTTTCCCTCTCTCTTCAAAGTGGGGCCTCTGGATGCTGAAGGGGTCCCAGGGCTGATCCTGCCTTCAAGTCAGTAAAGAGTCTTGCAGCCCAGGTGTGAGGTTTGTCCTGCCTGACCCAGCTTGGGACAGGGAAGGGAAAACCCCTGGCCCCAACTCCTGGGCATGATGTTGTCGTGGGCTGGCACTGGGGCTCCCAGGCTGTCAGGAGCTTCTGCCCCTTCTCCCCAGTGTGGAGGGGTTTGGGAATGAGCCCGAGGGTCACACGTGGCCTCTCCCAGAGGAGCAGCCCCTGCGGGGCCAGGTCTGAGAGGGCAGGTCAGGACACCCCTCACCAGCTCACACATGGTCACCCAGACGAAGGGTTGTTTACGAATTAACTGGTTTATTAAGGGTCAAGACAAACTGAGGGGCCAAGGTTCAGGAGAAGGTGTCCAGGTGTGTATCAGGAAGGTAATTCCAAGGTGCTGTGGTCTTATTAAATGCACACTCCAAGGGAGAGGGGTGGAATCCATGGAGTGAAAGGGTGGGAGTTGAGCCTGGCAGGGAAGTTAGAGAGTGTGAGTGTCTGTGTGTGTGTGTGTGTGTCTCTGTGTGTGTGTGTGTGTGTGTCTGAGTCTGTGTGTGTCTGAGTCTGTGTGTGTGTCTGTGTGTGTGTGTTTGTGTGTGTGTGTGTTTGTGTGTGTGTGTCTGTGTGTGTCTGTTTCTGTGTGTGTTTGTGTGTGTGTCTGTTTGTGTGTGTCTCTGTGTGTCTGTGTGTGTCTGTGTGTGTTTGTGTGTCTGTGTGTCTGTGTGTGTGTGTCTGTCTGTGTGTGTCTGTGTGTGTGTCTGTGTGCGTATGTGTGTTTGTGTGTGTGTGTGTGTGTGTTTGTGTGTGTGTGTGTCTGTTTGTGTGTCTGTCTGTCTGTGTGTGTCTGTGTGTCTGTGTGTGTCTGTGTGTGTGTCTGAGTGTGTGTGTGTCTGTGTGTGTGTCTGAGTGTGTGTGTGTCTGTTTGTGTGTGTGTCTGTGTGTGTGTGTCTGTGTGTGTCTGTGTGTGTCTGTGTGTGTGTGTCTGTCTGTGTGTGTCTGTGTGTGTGTGTGTATGTGTGTTTGTGTCTGTGTGTGTGTCTGTCTGTGTGTGTGTGTGTCTGTCTGGTGTGTCTGCATTAACCAATTAGCCCTGGCCAGGTCCATACTCTGTCAGAGGCATCTTTTAGGCTGTTGCCCATTTTCCTGCCAGTTATCATAGCCCTTATGCTCTTTCCTTGTTATGGGCTTACCTGGCAGAGCAAGGGGCCTGTTCCAGTCCATCCTTGGCTCAGTCACTAAAAAGTTGCCACTCTTGCTCTGCTGGCTTGAAAGGCATTTTGTTCAGTCTTATGTGAGGGAAGAGAAGATGGACTGTTCCCCACACCTCACCCCGTGGCTTTTAAGGCAGCAACAACCTGGTGTCCTTGCTGTCCATCAGTGTATGTGTCAACCAGGCTCTTGTCCAGACCCTTTCCTCACATTAGATCCTTCCCCTCCTCGGGTGTAAAAACAAATGTAAATGTAAAATCACAGATAAGATATAATCATCCATAGCAACAAACAAGGGAACCATTCCCAAACACAAGATATAACAACATTCTCAACAATTGAATATCATAGAATCATAGAATCATAGAATATATCAGTAAAGTTTTGTGATAACTATTTCCAAATGATACACAACAAAAAATTTAAACTACAACATTCAACTTAAACTTCCACTGCTACAAGATAATGATTAAAAAATTTCTATAAAGTACTAAGATTATTTACTGTGAAGAGAAAAAGCATCCTGGAAGTTTTGTTGTACCTTTGCTTCCCATTTTTCCTCTCGTTCTTCGAGATACTGGTGAAGTCTTCTGAGTCAGGCCTTGTGAATCCAGGAACAACAGATGCTGCTTAGACAGGGGAAGAAAAGAAGACACACAATGACTGAAATCATAACATAAACCCAATCCCTGAGTCTACTAAAAAAAGAGAAGAAGGGAGACCTGTCAGGGGAGTCCCAAACCTGCTCTGCAGTTTTTGCTACTTTGGTGATTTTTCCATTACCATCTATTTTAAGACAGCAATCAGTGAAGTCCAGCTTTGCACAGACACCTCCATCTGCAGCCAACAAATAGTCCAACACCAGCCTGTGCTGATACGTGGCAGCTTGTAACTGGGTCAGTTCCTCTGCTGCCAGGGACAGGGCTTGGCTGGTGTCACTGGCCACCAATTCTCCCATTGCCTGGAGCCTGATGATGCGATTCAGGTTATAAATCGGGTCACGTGCCCCTTTAATGAGCTCACAGGGATTCCATTTTGCTGGATGATAATATTTAATGATCTCTTCTGGGGTCCATTCCTCTCCTTTCCAATTTTGAGGATCAGAATGTGCCACGTCTAAGTTTACTACGGATCTTCTTGCTCTAGTCAATTTTAAGTAGGGGGAAACATCGCTTAGCAAGATTTTAAAATAAGGCTGGATTGTCCCCACGTAGCACGTGCCTTCCCACGCCCGTGGCAGCCTTTGGAAAGCCTGGTGCCCACAGATGAAGTGATGACCCTTGATAGCAAACACGTTGCCTTGGAAAGGACGGTTGTCGTAATAATACGTGTCTTCCCAACGAACGGGAGACGTTGCCTCCTGAGGCTGCTTACATTGCCATACTCCTCCCACAGGATGGCATTTGGCCTGAGCATGATGAGCCGTTTGAGAATCATCAATTGGTGACCAATAATGTTTGAAAGTGACAGGGTAGCCAGACTGGTCCTGCCAAAGGATGTAATGGAGCTGTTTATGCCCCGAGTCACCGTAGCCTTTCTTGCAAATGTGTCTGGCATCATCATGCAAAGGTGTCCCTGAACAGTTCACTGAAACAAGCAGGTATTTGCAATTAGAATAGCCCAGTACCCTTCCATTTCCTGCTCTGATTTCTTTATCTGTCAACTTTCTTTTAATGCAAAATTCTCCTCTTGGTACATAGTGAAGGTCCCAGGCAGGGGCACCTTCTTCCCACACAATGGGCTCTCTAGACATCCTTGTCGTGGAGTTAGGATGTAACATCCATTTAGGATGGACAGGGTGGGCCATCCAGGGCCACTCTGTGAACCCCTGATGAGACCCACACACCCAACAGTCCTTTAAGGCTAAAGCATCGCTGACATTTTGTCCTAAATTAGCAAAGAGATTTTTGTTCCAGGGCTCATGTACTAATGTGTCCTTTGGCATATTAACCAACCCGGGTGTTACCCACACAACACAACACATTGCAGACAACAACTTCAGGGCAAGTGTTAAAGGAGACATGATGAATTAGAGTTCCTTGTTCAGGTTAAGGGGTGATCAGTTACATAGAGGTCACAGAGTAAACCCTCCCCTAGTCAGTAGCAGGTTGATCAAGTCTGATGCTGCAGCCAGGATGTCTCTGGCTCCTTAAGTTGTCAGACCTGCAATATATTAATCACCATCACTAAACATAAATATATAGACATCACTGATAACAAAGCATTGAATTACTCAACATGGATTATCCATTTTGTACTGATTTTATGCTGTTTTATATTTAAACCAGATGCAAACCACGTATTTGGATTCACTGGTGTTTGTAAGGTGAGCTTGACCTTGCCAATGTTTGGCAGGTTTGCCAGAACAGTCTGTCCAGGGTGGAGAGGAGTCTGGGATTTGTTGTAAGGTCTTCTGTGCTGGTTAGGGGATGTTCCCCAAGTCTGATTTTGCAAAGATCACATGAAGAAATGACTGTTTTGCACTGCTCACAGGTCACAGGACACCCACGGGCTTGTGCCTCTTTGTATAAATCAAAGATTCCTGAGTGGCCTCTCTTACAATGGAGCCATTCCAGCAATCTTTTCCATTCCTGATTTTCTCCTTCTGTGACAGCTGCTTGGATTTCCTTCACATCAATCCTAGCTAGCTCATCAACATAGTTATTCCACTTACTAGCTTCATTTTTCAAATTAGTCTGGTGAGAAGGAATCCACCCTACATGAAGATTAGGGTTCTCTTTAGCAATTTTCAGTATTTGCTGCCATTTCTCTTTATGCCAAACTGGCACCCTGTTAATTTCCCAATTATTCTGTTCCCAGAAAGTTATCCACTCCACACAGCCCTTGAAGACTGCAAAGGGATCTGTGTCAATGTCCACAGCATCCTTGGAGGCTTTTTCTGTTACAAAAACATTAAGAACAACGTCCAGCTCCCCCCCTTGGGCACTTTTCAGCTGCTTTTTGTAAAGCACAGTTACCAAATGCTCCACTTACACACATTGGCTTTGGAGCTGGTTTAACACCACATGGTTCAGCTACATCAGCTTTCAGGGTGGAAACTTGTGCTCCTGTGTCTACCACAAATGTTCCAGGGTGACGTCTTGGCCCAACAGCACAGGTAAGCTCCAAGTCCCCATTTTTGTTTTGAATTAACCTTAACATATCTTGCCAATCTTTTTGAGGACTGGAAGTTTTAGAGCCTGATTGATTACTGTTTGTTTGCCAATCATTTTTAGTTTATGTGTTGGAATCCTGTCCTTTTCCCCCCCTCCACTGTCCTGCAGGTCTGTATACTCCTGCTGCCCCTCCATACTCCCTTGGTGCAGCTCTTGAACCTGCCTTGCAGCCCTGCAGACCCCTGCTCAAGCCCTTGCTGCAGCCCTTGGCACTCTCCCTGCAGCCCTTGGCACTCTCCCTGCAGCCCTTGGCACTCTCCCTGCAGCCCTTGGCACTCTCCCTTGCAGCTCTTTAACTTCTTGCTGCAGCTTCGTCACCTCTTGCTGCTCTTTTCCCCATCCCACCAGGCAACCCTGGCCAGGGCGAGGAACCAGCACGAATATGATCAGTTCCATGGCTCTCAATATCCCTCTTTAAGCCTTTAGCTAAAGGGGTGTCTTTATGCAACTCTGTAAGGCTGTCTGCAGTGGTGTGGAGGTCTGTGTGTGTGTCTGTGTGTCTGTGTGTGTTTGTGTGTGTGTGTGTGTCTGTGTGTCTGTGTGTGTGTGTGTGTCTGTGTGTCTGTGTGTGTGTGTGTGTCTGTGTGTGTGTGTCTCTGTGTGTGTGTCTCTGTGTGTGTGTCTCTCTGTGTCTGTGTGTCTCTGTGTGTGTGTGTCTCTGTGTGTGTGTCTCTCTGTGTCTGTGTGTCTCTGTGTGTGTGTGTCTCTGTGTGTGTGTCTCTCTGTGTCTGTGTGTCTCTGTGTGTGTGTGTCTCTGTGTGTGTGTCTCTCTGTGTCTGTGTGTCTCTGTGTGTGTGTGTCTCTGTGTGTGTGTCTGTGTGTGTGTGTGT
>NW_009953957.1:7948-10242 GCF_000747805.2 Chaetura pelagica
CACAGGGGGGTTCCCCTCGCTCCGGGCAGCGGGCACAGGTGGGTTCCCCTCGCTCCGGGCAGCGGTGCCCGCGGTTTCGGGAGCTGGGGCAGGTCCGGCAGCCGAGGAGCCCCCGGGGCTGCAGAGCCTGCGTGCACGGACAGGAATCACTGCCAGAAAGCACCTCTGTTGTAATGAGCCAGTTAGCACCGGCCAGGCCCGTGCCCTGTCAGGGGCATCTTTAACCCACTGCCCCTTTCCCTGCCTGTTGCCAGAGCCCCCGTGCTCACTTGTTATGGGCTGATCTGGGTCCCTTCCAGTCTGTCCTTGGCTCAGTCAGCAAGAAGGTGCCACCCTTGCTTTGCTGGCTTGAGAGGCGTTTTGTTTAGTCTGGTGTGCGGGGAGAAGAGGGGCTGTTCCCCACAGATCTCCACAAGGACAACACCAAAACAACCCCGGAGGTGGAGCTGCTGGAGGTGAAGGAAAATCCCCCTCAGGCAGCTGCCCCACGAGTCCATGGGCTCGTTGTCCAGGCAGGCTCTGGCAGCTGTGCCAGGGTCTCTAAGCAGCACTTGTCCTTCAGGAGCACCAGCAGCAGCTCCCATCCAGCTCCTGTGATCCATGCACTAGTCAGGCTGCAGCCCAAGACCCCACAGAGGAGGGGCTGTAACTGGGGAGATGTTATGGGGGCTTCTCCTGGGCTGCTGGGCTCTGCTGCAGGAGCCCCAGTGTGGATGTGCAGACCCCTCTGCACCTCCTGCAGCAGGATGGGGGCCCAAACCAACAGTTCTGGGACCTTCAGGACCCAGGAGATCAACATCTATCAAGGAGGCTGCATCTTTCCTACCCCCCAGGCAGGCTGATGGATGCAGAGGACCCCCCCACCCCCCTGGCCCTGCTCCACCCCCACCTCCTCCACAGGGATTGACTTCAGTACAACGAAGCTTCTTCCAAGGAGGATTTTATTTATTGTCCCCTGAAAGACCAAAGCTGAGCTGAGGACCCTGAGACACAGCCAGGAGGTGGGAGCAGACGGGAAGAGGCTCCTGCACCAGAGCACAGAGACAAGGCTGGCAGGGAAAGGACCTGCCCGTGGCAGCAGCTGGAGGCAGAGGCAGGTGTCAAGGTCCATAACTCAGGCAGAGACTTTCTGGGAGGTGTGACCAGTTTGGACAGACCCATGTTACCTGTCCCAGCTCCTCTTGTAGGGCAGCTGGGACAGCCCAAGCCACGTCCCTCCAGGGAGGGGTCACAGGGACCCCCACCCATGGGGTCCACAGCCCCCAGCTCCCCCCAGGAGCAGAGGCAGCAGCACCAGGACAGGCCATGGCAGAGCTCGGGCAGCCTGGCCAGTCCCAGCAGCCACCTCCTCCTGCCCAGCAGGAGAAGTTCTCTTTTTCCAAGCATAATACTTGGCCACAACCACATTGGGGTTTCCCTGGGCAGGGTCAAACCACATCTGGATGCAGCGCCCGCTGCCCCGGCGCTCCGTGGTGTATTTGTAGGAGTTGGACCAGATCTTCTCACACAGGTCCTTGGGGTGGGGGAAGATTTGGCTGAAGGGTCGACACATGGAGCCCCAAGGGCAGCGGTTGGTTCCTGAGGACACACAGCACCAGGACACAGCATGAGCTGGGACACATCTCCTGTCACCAGGGAGGAGCCCACAGCCCATCCCAGCACCCAAGCTGAGGGGGGGGGGGTCTTGGCCCCCTTCTGGTCACCAACCAGGACAGAGCAACTGGGGGTCTTGGCTCTGTCCACCACACAGGCAGCAGGGACACTGCAGGGGGGAGGAGAACTTTGCTCCACCAACCTGTGGCCCAGTTCCAGCCCTTGTGCCAGTTCTCCTTGCAGGTGACATAGTCCTTGCAGTCCTCCCACCACTCCTCGCAGTCCTCCCTGCAGAGGGGCACGTGGAGGATCCTCTCCCGGCGCCAGCTGCTGTCGGCCTGGGGGGGGACAGGACCACGAGCACTGGGGGAGGGTCTGGAAAGGTGAGGGACAGGATCTGCCACCTCTCCAGGTTGCACAGGGCTTTGTGCAACCTGGCCTGGGGGGACGTGTCCCTGCCCTTGCAGGGGGGTTGGAACTCAATGATCTCCTATGTCCCATCCAAACCAAACCATTCCATGACTCTGTGATCTGAGTCCCCCTCAGCCCCTTCCATTGGGCTCCAGAGCTGATCTTGGAAGAGTTTCAGTCCCAGCAGAGACGCAGCCCAGAAACCAACATTGTCCTGGGCTGTGTCACCAGCAGCGGGACCAGCAGGGCCAGGGAGGGGATTGTCCCCTCTGCTCTGCTCTGCTGAGACC
>NW_009953957.1:10330-20790 GCF_000747805.2 Chaetura pelagica
GCCTGAAGGGGCTCCAGGAAAGCTGGGGAGGGGCTTGGGACAAGGGCAGGGAGGGATGGGAGCAGGGGGAAGGGTTTCCAGCTGGCAGAGGGAGCTGGAGCTGAGATGGGAGGGAGAAATTCTGGGCTGTGAGGGTGGGGAGAGCCTGGCCCAGGTTGCCCAGGGAAGCTGTGGCTGCCCCATCCCTGGGGGTGTTGAAGGGCAGGTTGGATGGGGCTTGGAGCAGCCTGGGCTGCTGGGAGGTGTCCCTGCCCAGGCAGGGACCATGACACCCCCATACAGATCAGGTGACACCATCTGGGCTGAACAACACATCAAGTGACCAGCACAAGTCCTGTTGCTGTATCCACAGGTGATCTGGTCCTACCTGGTCGATCCAGGGCCCCAGGTTGGGGGAGCACTCGTACAGACACGTGTCCTGGATGAAGTGGCGCTTGCACTTGGGGGGCATCACCCCGCAGTGGTTCCAGTTGAAGTTGTAGAGGTTGGATTGGTCCTTGTGGGCTTCTGAGCTGGTGTTGGCCGTGCAGCAGGCGTTGTCCTTCCAGGGGGAGCACTGCAGGACAGGGCAGGGCAGGTCAGGCAGCAGCCTGGGGGGCTGAGGGTGCTGCAGGTGCCACCTCCCTGTGTAGCCTGCAGCAGGGACCCTCCAGGCACCAGGGACCCTCGGTCCTCCAGCTCCAAGGAGCCTTGGGCACATTGGACTGAAGAGCTCAGGGCTGCAGCAAGATGGAGTTGGAGGGAGAGCAGGAGGAGGACTCTGAAGGTCAGGTCCTCACCAGGAATTGGTGCCAACCTGAGGAGCAGGAACAAACTCCCTTCTCTTGCTCTCAGCCCCATCCCACCACGGACCTGGGGGCAGAGCTCTCCACCTAGGAAAAGGAGACTCCAGCACAGAGAAGGAGCAGAAAAGAGTGTCTTCCCTTGTCATCCTTCACCTTGTTCTGCTGTTGGATACCCCAGCTTTGGGAGGGGGGTGCCTCTGAGCTGGTGAAACCCTCCCACCATCTTCTGGGTATTTGCTAGAGGAAAAGACCAAACAACCAAGCCCTGTGGCCAGCACTGGCCTTGCTCCTCAGGCAAGTGGCTGCTGAGCCCCAAAATCTGGAGCAGGATGAGCATAGGACCCCAGCAACCCCCCCTGGACCCCCCAGCAGAGCCATACCTGGCCATGGAGCATCCCCTCTGGGCCAGGCTTGGTTTTGTGGTGCTTGGCATCCATGCAGATGTTAAGCAGTGGGTCCTTCATGGGCATCACCCTGGAGGCAGCCAAGAACACCAGCAGCACCTGCCCCACTCCCATCCCCACAGCCAGCCCGGGTGGATCAGGGAGCTGGATGGAAAAAGGGGCAACACAGGAGAGGGTTTTGCCACAAGCAAGAGTGAACCAGGTGCTGTTGAGGCTGGGAACCCCCGAGGAGGCACAAGCAGCCCCAGCAGCAGCTCCCTGCACAACTGCAGCCACCAAAGCAAGGCTGGGAGGTCACTCTGGGTGGTTCTCTGGACAAGGCCATGGAGATAAACAGCCCGTGGAGCACTCGGGCTGTTCAACCATCACCTCCAACATCCCCCATGGGGAAGAGGAGGCTGCTGGGGACCCCAGCACAGTGGGGTCCTTCTGCATTAACCCACCCCCCTGTTTCAGGGCAGAGTTTTCAGATCTCAAGCTTCCTGCAAGGAGCCATTGCCAGTGAGGGAACATCCCCAGCCTGCAGAGGAGCTGGCTGGAAGTGCAGGAGTGAAACCCAGATCTCGTGAGGACCACGAGCTGCAGGAGGGCCACCTTGTTTTCAAGAATGTTCTGGAGAGTGAGGCAGCTGATAGAAAGGTTTGGGTTGGAAGGGACCCCAAAGCCCACCCAGTGTCCCCCCTGCATGGGCAGGGACACCTCCCAGCAGCCCAGGCTGCTCCAAGCCCCATCCAACCTGCCCTTCAACACTGCCAGGGATGGGGCAGCCACAGCTTCCCTGGGCAACCTGGGCCAGGGTCTCACCACTCTCCTTTGGTTTTCTTGCTCCTGGGTCACCCACAGGTCTCCCCAGAGGTGACCTGGCTTAAGCACCAGAGGGCACCTCACACAGACAAGTTTTGGCCCCCTCTGCCCCTCCAGAGGCTGGCAGGGCTCTCAGAGCAATTCACTGAGACCCAAGCCATGCAGAACTGCCCCACAGCCAAGCAAGCACCAGGGCCACTGAGCTGCTCCCTCCCAGCCCTTGTCAGTTCAGCACAGGGGTCTTGAAAAATGAAACCCCCTTTTTAAGGCACACGTTGCAAAGCACAGGAACAAGATGAACCATTGGCAGCATTGAAATAGAGCCAGAGAACAGGCTGGAAGGGACCTGAACCACCACAGAGCCCCAAGCCCACTGAAATGGCATGAAATGATGCAGAGGAAGCAACAACCAGGCTAAGGAAGGACTTGCATCAACCTGAGGACTAGGAAGGAGCTGACCTGCATAAACCCTATATTTTACCAATAAAAAAAAGCTGGGAAAAGCAAAGAAACAGCAGAGAACTCAACCTTACCAACCCAGCAGGATCTGAGCCCCCTGCAGCACCTCAGACCCCTCACACAGCAGCTCCTGGGCAGCTCGAGCAGGAAAACCTCCCAGCCCAGGTGCTGCCACTTGGCACCTTCCTCATCTGCTCTGGGAGGTTGAACTTCTCCCAGGGTTTGTTACCTTAGGAGCAGCTGTGTTGGTGCCAGCCAGGGAGTCCAGCCTCTCTCACACACACAAACACCCTTTGGCCTGGGAAACAATTCGCTGGTTATTTTTTCTCAAGGCTCTTATCAGCCTGGGCCCTTCAAAACAAACCCGTTTGTCTCTGCTCTTCACACCAGGGGGTTTGGATTCACCCCGGGGGGCACCAGACAAAACAAAACAGCCAAGGAGGGGCAGGTCCAGGGCTCCAAGAATTAATGCAAATGGGCTGAAGCTCATCAGAGAATAACCCCCAGGAATGGGTGCCTGGGGGGGGAGAATAATCAGAGAATCATGGAATGGCTTGGATTGGAGGGACCTTAAAATCATTTACTCCCAGTCCCCAGCCATGGGCAGGGACACCTCCCAGCAGCCCAGGCTGCTCCAAGCCCCATCCAACCTGCCCTTCAACACTGCCAGGGATGGGGCAGCCACAGCTTCCCTGGGCAACCTGGGCCAGGCTCTCCCCACCCTCACAGCCCAGAATTTCTCCCTCCCATCTCAGCTCCAGCTCCCTCTGCCAGCTGGAAACCCTTCCCCCTGCTCCCATCCCTCCCCACCTCCATAACTCCCAGCACACAAACAAACCCCCAGCTGATGAGGACAAACTGAGTTGCAAACACCCAAGGACAGTCCCTGAAGCTGAAAGGCAGAGTTTGCCCACAGAGCCCCTGGGGAACCCAGCACCCTCAGCCAGCTCAGGTCCTGCTCTTTTCTTCAAGCCCATCACTGGGGTTTG
Organism: Chaetura pelagica; assembly: GCF_000747805.2. NCBI lineage: Eukaryota > Metazoa > Chordata > Aves > Apodiformes > Apodidae > Chaetura > Chaetura pelagica. The sequence continues at coordinate 13,772 of NW_009953957.1, forward strand.
GGTGAAGACCCTGCTGGGCTCATCTCCCTGGGGTGATGCTCTGGGCTGCAGCAGATCCTGCTTTGGTGGTTCCATGGGACAAGCTGGATGAACAGCCACCCTGGGATGTTCCTTCTGAACCAGATGGTGCTGCTTTGATTTCCTCCTGCTCCTACAGGGCTCGGGGATCCCAAGGGTCTTTTCCAACCTGAATAGTTCTATGATTCTAGTTCTACAGCCCGTGACAGCCAGGAGACCCTCCCCCACCACCCCTGAGCCTCTGCCAACCATCACATCTCCCCTTGTCTCCTCTTTCCACTCATTTCCCCATGACAAGGGTTTTGCTCCCCCCCAGGCACCAGGAGGGCAGCAGCACTTCAGCCTCTCCCTGCTCTCCTGCCCTTGTTTCCTTGCTGAGGAATCTCTGGCATCTGGGTGGTTTTGGGCTGATTACTGAGCTGGGCTGTGGTGACACTATCAGAGCCCTGACAGTTTGTTCCTCAGAGATAATTGTTCCCCACCAGCCTGTCCCTTTCTGTCCACGCTGAGCTGGGTTCCTTCCCCTGGTGCCTCCCTCACTCGGTGTTTACACCAACTGTGGCTTGTTGGGTTAATTTAATCTGGAGTTTGTTGTTCAGTGACTCAGTCTCACCAGGGTCTTCTGCAGATTTTGGTGCTTCTTGTTCCTGGAGTAATTTAATACCATGAGAAACTTGGCTGCCTCCTCTGTCCTCCCTTCCCATTCCCAGACAAAACTCCTGGCCAAGCAGGAATCCCAGCCCAGGCTTCTGCAGGGACCCCCTGGGTAACCAGCCATGGACCTGTCCTTTGGGGTTTTATTATTCCATTATTGTCAGGGTTTGAATCTCATCTCATGGCTGCCACTTGGGTGACCTTTGGTGGGGACCTTGCTCTGAGCAGTTGGGAATCCAGGTAGACTCAGTCACTTGGATCTGCCCCAGCAGAATCTTTTCCAGTCCTTGGAAGAGTTTCAGTTTGTCAGGGAGACTTGTCTGTGCAGGGCAGGAGCCACAGGGACCATTTTGCCATGTGGTGGACTCAGATCATGGACTTCTTTGGGTTGGAAAAGACCTCTGAGGTCACCCAACCCAACCCTTCCCCAGCCCTGCCCAGGCCACCCCTGCCCCGTGTCCCTCAGCACCATCTCCAGGGCTTGGAAACCCCCCCAGGGATGGGGACTCCCCCCTGCCCTGGGCAGCCTGGGCCAGGCCCTGACAACCCTTGCCAGGCAGGAATTGTTCCCCAGATCCAACCTCAACCTCCCCTGGCACAACTTGAGGCCGTTCCCTCTTGTCCCATCCCTTGTTCCTGGGGAGCAGAGCCCGACCCCCCTGGCTCCAACCTCCTCTCAGCAGCTGCAGAGCCAGCAGGTCTCCCCTCAGCACAGGGGCACCATCCCTGCCCTGCTCCTGCTGCCCACCCTGGGGTGACACCAGCCAGGATGCTGGTGGCCTCCTTGGCCACCTGGACAAGCTGTTTAACCACGTGCTCGTGGCTTCAACCCTTTATTACCCTTTCTGCAGCTTTTTCCCTCCCAGACACCATGTTCATGGGTGTGCCCATCCCTCCATCTCTCCAGAAAGCCTCTCAGTGTGTCCCAGGTGGATGTGTCAACCTTCTCCTTGCAGGGATGGCTTGTGCAGAAAATGGGGAACCTCTCTCTGCTCAGCCTGGTCCTGCCTGTTCCCTCCTGCTCAACGGGGCGGGTGGGTGGTTGGGGCAGCCCCAGTTGCTCCATCCAGCTGCTTTTTCCTTGAGCAGCCCAACTCCAGGGGCTGGGATGGAGTTGCTTTGGATGCTTCTTCCCCCAGGTCACATTTGGGGTGAGCAGCTGCTTCAGGGTGTGCTGAGTGGCCCTGGGCACCCCCGGGCTGCACCAGCACATCATTGCCTGGGGCTCCTGGGGGCTCAGATCTCAGTGGGGACACCCAGGGGGGCCCCACGTGGGTCCCCACAGCCAAGGCCACCAAGGGCCGTGGGTGGTGTTATGATCAGAAGCCCATTTACAGGCAAAAAGCAAACGAGCTTGAAGTGTAAAGCCAAGAATTAATTGTCAGGGTAATTGAAAACAGTGTAATACAGGAATCATTGTCAGTCCAGATCCAGTTGTTCCAGGCAAAAAAGAAGGAAACATATTTCTCTACAGAAAAAGTGGTAGGAGCAATAAACATCATCATCATCATCATCATCATCATCATCATCATCATCATCATCATCATCAATTGTTATATGTTCAGTTTCTGCCAGTTCCCTGGGTCCTGTTCCCCCTTTCACTGCTCCTCTGGGCCCCAAAGTTGGTGACTTGAGCCTGGTGGGGAAAGTTGCATCAAGTCGTCAAAACTTGGAGTCCCTGCCAGTGAGGAGGATGATGGTGAAGCTGGTGGCTCCTTCCTCACTCTGCAGTCCAGCTGGTGTCTTTCTGGTGTGCTTGTTAAGATGCTTTTGCACTTTGTTTTCTCTTCATTGGTCTGCAGGTCCACGACACCCACATTTCCATTCCACATGCTTGATTGTTCCATCCCTCACAGCTTTTTGTGGTCTAAAAACCTTCAGGGTTGTGGAAGTGGCTGTTAAAGCTGGGGGGGGAGGTTTTGGGGCACAGCTTGGGGGTCACTCTGGTCTGGTGAGAGGGAAAGGGGAGATTTCTGGGCCCTGCACACCAGGGATGTGTGGTGAGCACACACTGACCTGTCCTGGTGTGCAGGAGGGTGAGAAAAGGAGCTTTCCTTGCTGCTCAGAGGGAAGCTGAGGTGCCCGGTGAGGAGCTGATGGTGCAGGGGCAGCAGGTACAGCTGGAGAGGCTGCCAGGAACCTTCTGTTCACTGAGCTGCCACAAAAACCCCAAGTATTCATTTTCCTGGGTAACACAGTCCCATGTCCTGCTCCCTGGCAGGGCAGGAGGGGAAACTGCTGCTTTTTGATGAAGGGCTTTGATACCCTGGGATGCAGAGGCCACACGTGCTGGAGCCAAGAGAGGAAACTGAGGAAGGGGCAAGAAAGGGGTGAAAAGAACCAAAGCAGAAGGTGCTCGTGAAGGGTGTGTGAATGAAGATGGAGCCACAGAGGGATCTCCCTCAAAAACTAACATTCCCACCTGACCGTGAAATGTCTCCAGAGCCTCAGGGACTTCCCATGGAGTCCACAGACCCATGGCAAGGGCAGAACCTCTGTGGGACCTGGGAAGCAGTGGGAGTTGGACCCAGGGGCAGGGACAAGGAACCCACAGGCACAGGAAGGTGGGAAGCACCAGGGGAAGGTGCTCAGGGACAAATCCGAAGAAACCCCCATGAGTTCATCTAAATTCTGGGCTTTGACTCTGCTGCTCCTGTAACAGCCTTTGTGTGGGTGTGATGGTGGCATCTGGGTGGGCACTAAGGGCAGGGGTTGCTCCTGTGTCCCAGTGCTCCCCCGTGCATGGGACAAACCCCCCTGGGGTTCCTCCCTCACCAGGCAGGAATTTGTGGCACTGGAGGGAGATTCAATTGGACAAGTGACATTTTAGTCCCCAGAGATCATCCCTGAGCAGCAGCCATCAGGCTCCTCCTTTTGTCTCTGGGTGGATCCCTGTCCCTGCCCTGCTCTCAGCTCTGCTGCACTTCATGGAATGTGGGATGGGACCTCAGACTGGCCCAGGTTGCCCAGGGAAGCTGTGGCTGCCCCATCCCTGGGGGTGTTGAAGGGCAGGTTGGATGGGGCTTGGAGCAGCCTGGGCTGCTGGGAGGTGTCCCTGCCCATGCAGGGGGGTGGGTCTAGATGATCTTTCAGGTCCCTTCCAACCCAAACCAGCCTGTGAATCTATGATCTTGCAGCTCATCTGGGACAGAATTTCAGATCTAAGATTTCCTTGTGCAGCCCCTGCAATGACCACACTTGGCTGCTCCTTTGCCCAGCTGGTGGGAACTGGATGGGGAGCTCACTGGTGCCTGCAGGTGCAGGTTTGTATTTCTTCTTTCCTTGAAGCAGAGTCCCCACTGGGACAAGGAACCTCCCATCTGGCTTTGACACCCTGCCAGGACTCAGAGGGTTCCTGTTTTCCCAGGCTTTTTTTGGTTCAGAGCAGGGACAGGGACCATTGTCCTTGGAGGAGACAAGAAGAGTGTGGGCAGCAGGTCAGGGAGGTTCTCCTGCCCCTCTGCTCTGGCCTGGTGAGGCCACAGCTGGAGAACTGGGACCAGTTCTGGGCTGCCCAGGTGATGAAGGATCAGGGACCTGCTGTTGAGAGTCCAGCACAGGGCAACAAGGATGGTGAAGGGGCTGGAGCATCTGCCTGGGAGGAAAGGCTGAGGGAGCTGGGGCTGCTCAGCTGGAGAGGAGGAGACTGAGGGGGGGTCTCCTCAAGGCTGAGCAGGATCTGCAGGGGGGTCAGGAGGGGGGGACCAGTCTCTTCTCAGCAGTGCCCAGGGACAGGGCAAGGGGCCATGGGCACCAGCTGGAGCACAGGAGGGTCAGGCTGAACATGAGGAGGAACTTGTTGCCTGGGAGGGTGGCAGAGCCCTGGGCCAGGCTGCCCAGAGAGGCTGTGGAGGCTCCTTCTCTGGAGACATCCCAGCCCCTCTGGAGGTTCCTGTGGGACCTGCTGGAGGGATCCTGCTCTGGGGGGCTGGAGGGGGGATCTCCAGAGCTCCCTGCCAGCCCTGACCCCTCTGTGGCTGTGAGGGGTGTGCAGGAGCAGGAGGGCAGGGCAGGGCTGCTGCTGTGCCTGCAGCTCACACGAGAAGAAGAGGAAATGTCCCCTGGTTTGCTCTGCTCCCTTATTAAAGCCACAGTGAAATGGCAGGACAACATTTTGAAGAATACTTGGATTTCTCATGATGCTTCATTGAGAAATGGTTGGATCAGGTAAGATCAGCAGGGTGCAGCATCCCTGCCTGCTGGAAACGCTCCCGCCGCCCCACGTGCCCTGGCAATAATCCCCAGCTCTCCTCCCTCAGCCACACTGCCTGTTCTCACCAGCACTTGGGTTTTATTTTAATAGTTCTAACTCATTATTAGATGTTTTTAGCCGACTTAGGAGGCCTGTGCCCCAGGGAAACCCTCTGTGCTGATTGATGGTGTTTTCATGTGCAGAATTTGGAGCAAAACCAACTCCCTGCCTTTCAGAATTGAAAACAAGATTTTGAGCCTCATCCCTGTAACCAGGAGTGGAACTGGGGGTGACTCCTTCACTCCAACAGCTCCGTGTCCTCCCTGTGCTGGGGACCCCAGAGCTGTTCCCAGCCCTGCAGGGGGGTCTCAGCAGGGGGGGACAATCCCCTCCCTGGCCCTGCTGGTCAGGCTCTCACCTCTCATGTAAAACAGATTGAAGGGGCTTTTAGAGCTGCACAAAGATGAGGATGAGCAGGAGACTTTCATGCTGCTGCACTGGCCATGGTTTGTGCAGGAAAACACCTGCCTGGACATCTACCTGCCCAGGTATTTGCCTAAAAATCACTCACTGATGTTTTTGATCTTTCAGATTCTTCATTTTGCTCTTAGTCAGTGAACAAGCTGCTCTTTTGCTCTTGAAACTTTCTCTAATTACTGTTTAATTCTTGATGACTGGCAGTGGGTAGCTGTGCAGCTGCTGGCACAGCTGCCTCCTCTGGACATGGTGGGACCTGGGGACACTCCCAGCCTGTCCTCCCTGAGCCAGGTTTAGCCCCTGCTGTTCTTCCAGGAATCCAGGGGGGATCTGGAGAAGCCCTGTTGAAGGCAACAGCCCCATTCCAAAAAACTCCACAGGGACAGGCTGGGGCTGGGGTCTGGTCTCACCCCAGCCTCAGGAACCAGCAGCACCAGCTCAGCCTCTTTGCAGCTGCTTGGGAGGGAGGGAAGAGCAGAAACCTGGGAAAAAAGTGGGAAAAAACCCTGCTTCCAGAAATGCACCAGCTAAGGACTCCCTGAGATGTTCATACTCTTGCACTCCAGGGTTAAATTTAGTCACAGTCCCCAGAAAAATTACACATCAATGAAAGATCAGTTCGTGGGTCTTGGCAAATAACGAGAAAAGCAGAAACTTCTGAGAATTTATTGAGTCCAACTCATGTCAATCAGGTCATTTCTCCCATGTGGAAGGGGAGCAAAGTCTGTGCACGGGGCAGGAGAATCTCCCCCTAATTGCTGGGATGCACAAGTGTGTGTTTTACATGATATTGCCAGAAACAAGGCAGGGAATATTGCTGAGCTGGACGTTTCAAATCCCATTTCTCTGCCACTGCAAAGACAGGGGCAGTGAGGGCCTGGCTGAGCATCCTGCCCCTCAGGGCAGCCTGGGGAGCTGGGCAAAGGAAACGCTTGTTAAATCCACAGCTTCTCCAGAACCACAGGAAAAAAGATTCATCCCCAGGGTCGTTTTAAAAACCTGAAGGAATGATCAAAAAAACCCCTAAACAGCCCAGAAATAGAATAAAATTCATATTTAGGAGGGGAAAGCCTGAGCAGATAATGGGAAAGACTGGAGCAGTGTGTGTATAAATGAAATATATATATCTATATCTATCTATCTATCTATCTATCTATCTATCTATCTATCTATCTATCTATATATATATATCTAGAACCCTGGCAGTTCACAAGCTGCTTGGCAGGCCCTGGGTTGATGCTGCCAGGAGGGGAGTCCTGCTGGGATGCACCTGGAGCTGCTTCACCTGGGAGACACCTGAGGTGGCTCCACCAGAGCTGAGGTCTGACCAGGTCTTGAGCTTCTCCATTTTCACTTTCTCAGGGATTCTCAGGCCACTGGAGCCCTGAGGATTTAGGTCCTTCAGGTGGGACCTGTGTGACCTGGTGGCAAACCCAGCAGCTGGTTTGGACTGACTGGGGGGTGTCAGGAAGGGTCACTGGGGTGGCTGTTTCTGGGAAGGATGGACAGCACATTTCTGACCAGAAGGCTCCCAAAAATTGATTGGCAACCAAGCCTGGCAAGAGAATTTATTCTGGTGTTTTTTTCTGTGGGAGATTCCAGAAAAGAGGAGAGAGGAGAGGGGAGGAGAGGGGAGGAGAGGAGAGGAGAGGAGAGGAGGGGAGGGGATAGGCAAGCC
>NW_009953957.1:20817-23026 GCF_000747805.2 Chaetura pelagica
GGAGAGGAGAGGAGAGGAGAGGAGAGGAGAGGAGAGGAGAGGAGAGGGAGGTTTAGATTGGACATTACAAAAAGTTTCTTCACTGAAAGGGTAACTCAACCCCGGCCCAGGCTGCCCAGGGCAGGGGGGGAGTCTCCATCCCTGAAGGGGTTTCCAAGCCCTGGAGATGGTGCTGAGGGACAGGGGTTAACACGGGACTTGGCAGAGTTGGGTTATGGTTGGACTTGATGGTCTTAGAGGTCTTTTCCAACCAGAAGGATCCTGTGATGCTGTGATTGTGTAAATCACTTTATTATCTGCAAGAGGACTTGAGGGCTGGACTGGGTGATGTCCAGAGGTCCCTTCCAACCCCCACCATGCTCAGATTCTGTAAGGGAGGGATCCCAGCTGGGGTGGGAGGTGTTTCCATGGGAGGGCTCCAGCTGATCCCAGCTCCTGAGGTGGAGGCTGGAGGTGGGATCAGGGTGACACCAGCAGAGCTGCCCACAGAGGTGGGTCCACAGCTGAACTGCAACCACAGAGGATCCTGCAAGGTGAGGCTGCTGGGAAAGCAAACCCTGCAGAGTCCAAATCACAGCTGAGTCACAAGAGCCAGATGTTGTTGTTAATGATAATTAGCAGAAATGACAGCAGTGCCTGGGGGGGGCAGCGCTGCTGCCACGGGTGGCCTTGGGGCTGAAGAGATTTGGGGTTACATTTCATTTTAATGGGGGCTTTTGTTCTAGATGAGGACTGGTCAGAAAGGAGAGCTGTGGAAAAGTGCCCAGGGTCCCAGTAGGTACAAGTTACAATCATGGAATCCCAGACTGGTTGGGGTGGGAAGGGACCTCACATCCCACCCAGTGCCCCCCCTGCATGGGCAGGGACACCTCCCAGCAGCCCAGGCTGCTCCAAGCCCCATCCAACCTGCCCTTCAACACCCCCAGGGATGGGACATGCCCTGGAAGCCCCAGGCTCGGGGTGCAGACACCCCTCTGCATGAACCCCTGGCAGACACAAGGCAAACCCTCCCCCTGGTGAATCCCAAGGCTCTTCCTGGCTCTGAGATGATTCATCCAGCAGATGAATCCAGAACCTCCCCCCTCAGCTCCTCTGCAGACACACAGACCTGGCTCTCAGAGCTGCCTGCTGGGTGACAGCTCCCTTTCCTTTTTGCTGGTTAATCTTTAACTCTCCTTTGTACCCCCTGAGAAGTGTCCCCCCTGACAACCCCTTCCTGGCCCTGGCCAGGGCTGCTCCCCAAGTGATACAAACTGCTGATATTCCCAGCATCATATTGGTGGATACAGCAGCTGCTCTGCAGCAACATTTATCTCTGTGGAAGGCTTCAAGTTATTCTACAATGTACTGAGATACTTATTCCTTCCTTTTAGTTTTAATACTTTTTTTTTTCCCCCCAAGAGACCAGGCAGGAACATCATCCCTGTTAAATGTTGTGAGAGGAAAATAATTTGTAACTGCAGGTGTTGCCTTTGCAGTTATTGTAAGAAATGAAATCAATAGAGGAAATGATGTTTGGTTAAAGGATTTATGCAGCTTCATTGCTCAGAGTCACAGACGTTTCTTCAAATTAACAACATCTTGTGTGTGACTCCAGGAGCCTCGTCGGGCTCAGGAACAGCTCAACCTCAGCTGGCACTGCCCAAACCTTCAGTTATTCCAGGTGGCACCAGGCGAGGAGTTTGCCCTCAGGTTTTTAACCCATCGTTGGCTCTCTGAGCTGTGGGACCCTCTGCCCCCAGCCAGGCTTTACCCACCCCCCGTGGCCACACCAGACCCCCCAGCCCAGCCCAGGGGTCACCCCTGGCTGCTGCTGCTCTGGGCACAGACCCCTGTGCTTTCCACACTCTGCACATTTGGGTTCATCACGGTGGGACCAGCAACCAGATCATAGAATAATAGACTCATAGACTGGTTTGGGTGGGAAGGGACCTTAAAATCCTCCAGTCCCACCTTTGCCATGGGCAGGGACACCTCCCAGCAGCCCAGGCTGCTCCAAGCCCCATCCAACCTGCCCTTCAACACCCCCAGGGATGGGGCAGCCACAGCTTCCCTGGGCAACCTGGGCCAGGCTCTCCCCACCCTCACAGCCCAGAATTTCTCCCTCCCATCTCAGCTCCAGCTCCCTCTGCCAGCTGGAAACCCTTCGGAGCTGCTTGGAGGGGCTTCCGAGCCCTGGGGATGCGGGGCTGGGGGGGCTGGGGGGGCA
>NW_009953957.1:23641-25496 GCF_000747805.2 Chaetura pelagica
GGTCCCCGAGATCAGGGGAGCGGGTCCTGGGGTCCCCGAGATCAGGCAGTGGGTCCTGGGGTCCCCCCGGCTCTGGCCATGGAGCGGTTTAGGTTGGGAGGGACATTTAAGGGTCACCCCCTCCAACCCCCCTGCCATGGGCTGGGGCATCAGAAGGTGGTTCTGCCCCCCCGTTCTGCCCCGGCCAGACCTGACCCAGAGCTGCATCCAGCCCTGCTGCCCCCCTGGGGACCCTCAGCCTGGCTGGTGCAGAAGGGCAGCACCACGTGCAGGGGGGCTCCTCAGTGACACCTCACCCAGGGTCTCCCCAGACCCTGGGGCTGTTTGGGGGTCAGAGTGTTGCTTTCCTGTCTTGCTGCTTTTTAAGCCTGGGGAAGCCTTTGGCACCCACAAGGTGCTTCCCCCAGGGAGAAGGTCTGAGGACAGGGATCTCACCATGGCAGGGGTGGGACTGGGTGAGCTTTGAGGTTCCCTCCCCATACAAACCAGTCTGGGATTCCATGATCCTGTGACTGCAGGCAGGGAGACCTGGAAGTCTGTGCTTTTGCTGGGAATGTCCAGGGAAAGGAGAGGAGGTGAGGATGGATCAGAAACTGGTCTGGCTGTGGGAATGCAGCAGCTTCCTGAGGGATGGAGACCAGCAGAGTGGGCCCTTCAGGCCAACAAAACCCAGGCCATGCAAACACACGGAGGGGAAAAGATCTGCTGCAGCTGAAGGGCAGTGGCTGCTCACAAATCAGTGTGTGACTTGCACGGGGGAGCTGCCAGCTGGGAGTCCCAGCAGGATGTCTCTGGACACCCTCCTGCTGGGAGTCCAGGGAGGAGAGATGGAGCTGCTCTCAGGCCCCTTGGTTTATCCTGCCAGGAGGGATGGGGACAGGACTTGGGGACTCTAACCTCTGGAGACCCCTCCCCATGGAACCTGCAGGCTTCTCTGCCCCCTCCTCACCTCTGTTTTGAAGGACCAGCTGCGCCAGGGGCCCCCCTGGGCTCTTGCTTTGGGGGGTGCAGGGAGCAAAGCCAGGGCACCCACAGCCCTGCCAGGGCCACCGAGGGTCCCCAGCCCCAGCTCTGCCCCGTGTGCTCCACACCAGCTTTCTGAGCTCTATCAGAGGGGTCTTCCCCCGGGTCTCCCCCCCCGCCTGCCCCCCATATCACACCCCACGGAGAGCAGCAAGGAGGAGGAAAGTGGGGATGAGAGAGTGGGTGGTCAGAAAGTGCACTGGAAGTGACTGGTTTTGACAGCAAAGTGAGATCTGTTCAGGGGGGGGGGGTTGTGTCCCCTTATCTGCAACACCCACCTGTAACTCTGGAGAAGTTTTTGGAACAACCTAAATGGCTGTGAAACCCTCACAATCAAAAATGCCTGGTCTGGCTGCTCAGGAAGGGGCAGGAATCCTGCTGTTCCTCCCCAGGACCCGCAGCCCCTCGCTGCCCCCCCCTGGGCAGAGGTTTCTGGCCCCACACGCAGCCCTGGGGGCTGCAAGGACCAGAGAAGCTCCAGGGTCTGCAGGAAGGTGCAGACTTGGCTGAGAGGCAGTTTTCTCTCGTCCTCCCGAGGAGCTTTATCAGAGATCATCCCACACGGGACAAGGAGGGGAAGGAAGTTTTATCTTCAGACACGAACATCTGACAGGGGCAGTTAAAGCAGCTGCAGTTCCCAGCTCAGCCCCCACCCTGAGAGGACGGGACCTGTCAGGGGCAGGGTTTTAATTGCCCTCAATCTCTGGGCTGCCCCATCTCCTCCTCCAGAGCTGGGAGGAGCCCCCACCCTGGGCTGGGGGGGATGCTGGGGATGCTCCCGGGACTCATCCCCCTTTCAGGCAGCAGAACAGCCCGTTCACAACCCCCGCAT
>NW_009953957.1:25950-26322 GCF_000747805.2 Chaetura pelagica
GTCAGGGTCAGGGTTTTAATTGCCCTCAATCTCTGGGCTGCCCCATCTCCTCCTCCAGAGCTGGGAGGAGAACCCACCCTGGGCTGGGGGGGATGCTGGGGATGCTCCCGGGTCTCATCCCCCTTTCAGGCAGCAGAACAGCCCGTTCCCAGCCCCAGCAGCGCTGCCCCAGCAGGCACTGGGGGAGCTGGGATGGGGCTGGAGAAAGAGCCCTGTGAAGCTGAGGTCGGCTCCCAGCCAGGGTCTGACATGTCACAGTCATGGAAGGACCTCAAATCCCACCCAGCCCCACCCCTGCATGGGCAGGGACACCTCCCAGCAGCCCAGGCTGCTCCAAGCCCCATCCAACCTGCCCTTCAACACCCCCACGGA
>NW_009953957.1:27031-27890 GCF_000747805.2 Chaetura pelagica
AACAAGCCAGGACAAACATTTGACCCCAGCAACCCTCGCAGGGGCAGCCTTGGTGCTTCTTCCCCCCCCCCTTTCCTTGCGCCCCTGCCTCAGTTTCCCCCGCCCTTGGCACCCCCGGGGGCTGCGGTGCCGGGAGGTCCCCGGGGGGTTTTGGGGCGCGTGGGAGCTCAGCCTGGGGGGCTGCACCCTCCAAACCCCCGGGGTTGTGCCCAGGGGGGTGGATGGGCCTTGGGGAGACCTGGGCCCGCCGGGGGGAGCAGCCCAGGGCACCCTGCCCTGCGGGGCTGCCCGGGAAAGGGGTGATGGGTGGTGGTGGTGAGAGCAGCAATAAGGAATAGTGACAGTGGTAATGACAAGAGGAAGAGGAAGAATAAGGATAAGGAGAAGAATAAGAGTGAGAATAAGAATAATAAGAATAATGAGAACAACAAGAAGAGCAGTAATAATTTTATCAATAATAATATAAGAAGAAGGAAAATAATAATAGTAGTAATAATAATGACAAGATGACGAATAGTAATAGAAGTAGTAATAATAATAATAATCTAGTGATAAATAATAATAATAGTAATAGTAACAGCAATAATGACAAGAAGAAGAAGAGCAGTAATAATAATAATTACAATAAAATGATAGTAGTAATAATAATGACAAGAATAAGAAGAATAGTAATAGTAATCAAATAGTAATATAGTAATAGTAATAGTAATAATAATCTAGTGACAATAATAATAATAAGCAGAAGAAGAAGAAGAAGGAGAAGCAATAATAAAAATAAGAGTAGCAATAACAAGAAGATAATGCCCTGCTGTTTCCCAGGGGTGTTTTGCCCCGTCAGCACCTCTGGCCGGGGGGGGGG
>NW_009953957.1:29005-30073 GCF_000747805.2 Chaetura pelagica
ACCCTTTCCCCCCAGGAACAGCCCTTCCCCCCAGGAACAGCCTTTCCCCCCAAACAGCCTTTCCCCCCAGGAACAGCCTTTCCCCCCAAACAGCCTTTCCCCCCAAACAGCCCTTCCCCCCAAACAGCCTTTCCCCCAGTCTGGAATCCCCCCGGGCTGTGGGGGGCTGCCGGAGGGGGCTCATCAAGAGGACAAAACACCCAGTGGGGAACAAGCCAGGACAAACATTTGACCCCAGCAACCCTCGCAGGGGCAGCCTTGGTGCTTCTTCCCCCCCCCCTTTCCTTGAGCCCCTGCCTCAGTTTCCCCCGCCCTTGGCACCCCCGGGGGCTGCGGTGCCGGGAGGTCCCCGGGGGGTTTTGGGGCGCGTGGGAGCTCAGCCTGGGGGGCTTCACCCTCCAAACCCCCGGGGTTGTGCCCAGGGGGGTGGATGGGCCTTGGGGAGACCTGGGCCCGCAGGGGGGAGCACCCAGGGCACCCCTGCCCTGCGGGGCTGCCCGGGAAAGGGGTGATGGGTGGTGGTGGTGAGAGCAGCAATAAGGAATAGTGACAGTGGTAATGACAAGAGGAAGAGGAAGAATAAGGATAAGGAGAAGAATAAGAGTGAGAATAAGAATAATAAGAATAATGAGAACAACAAGAAGAGCAGTAATAATTTTATCAATAATAATATAAGAAGAAGGAAAATAATAATAGTAGTAATAATAATGACAAGATGACGAATAGTAATAGAAGTAGTAATAATAATAATAATCTAGTGATAAATAATAATAATAGTAATAGTAACAGCAATAATGACAAGAAGAAGAAGAGCAGTAATAATAATAATTACAATAAAATGATAGTAGTAATAATAATGACAAGAATAAGAAGAATAGTAATAGTAATCAAATAGTAATATAGTAATAGTAATAGTAATAATAATCTAGTGACAATAATAATAATAAGCAGAAGAAGAAGAAGAAGGAGAAGCAATAATAAAAATAAGAGTAGCAATAACAAGAAGATAATGCCCTGCTGTTTCCCAGGGGTGTTTTGCCCCGTCAGCACCTCTGGCCGGGGGGGGGG
>NW_009953957.1:30150-30459 GCF_000747805.2 Chaetura pelagica
CCCTCCAGCTGCAGCAAAACAGCCCGTGAGTGATTAGCTGGAACGAGAGGGGCTGGTGGGGCTGGGTGCCCTGCCTGGCTCTGCTGCTGTCTGAGAACCCCCAAAACACAGTGTCCCCCTGGGCTGGGCTGGCACAGGGTCTGGGGAACCTTCCCTGAGCTCAGAGCCACAGAGACAGAACCATCAGATCATTCTGGGTGGGAAAGACCTCCAGGATCACCCAGTCCAACCCTTCCCCCAGCCCTGCCCAGGCCACCCCTGCCCCGTGTCCCTCAGCACCATCTCCAGGGCTTGGAAACCCCTCCAGGG
>NW_009953957.1:43291-44606 GCF_000747805.2 Chaetura pelagica
CTTGAAGCTCATCCAGCCCAACCCTTCCCCCAGCCCTGCCCAGGCCACCCCTGCCCCGTGTCCCTCAGCACCATCTCCAGGGCTTGGAAACCCCTCCAGGGATGGGGACTCCCCCCCTGCCCTGGGCAGCCTGGGCCAGGCCCTGACAACCCTTGCCAGGGAGAAATTGTTCCCCAGATCCAACCTCAACCTCCCCTGGCACAACTTGAGGCCGTTCCCTCTTGTCCTGTCGCTTGTTCCTGGGGAGCAGAGCCCGACCCCCCTGGCTCCAACCTCCTCTCAGCAGCTGCAGAGCCAGCAGGTCTCCCCTCAGCCTCCTTTGCTCCAGGCTGGACACCCCCAGCTCCCTCAGCTGCTCCTCACAAGTTCTCCAGCCCCTTCTCCTCCTGCTCCAGCCCCTTCCCCAGCTCCGGGGCCCTTCCCTGGACACGCTCCAGCCCCTCCATGTCCTTCTTGTCCTGAGGGGCCCCAGGGCTGAGATGCTGCCCTGTGGGGACCCCCTGGGAGAAAGGGGCTCTGCTGAGTTCACAAGGCTGGGCTGGTGCTGTGGGGACCAGTCCCTGGTTCACCCCCAAGTCCCAGGAGCACAGGGGTGGTGGGATGTGCAGGGAGGGCAGCTGGAGGGGGCTCTGCCAGGGCTGCCCCCACCCGGGCTCTGATGGGCAGGGGGCTGCGGGGGGATTGTCCCAGGGGCCACCCCATTCCCAGAGACACTTCTGCTACTTGCATAAGTGGTGGGGTCCAGGTTGCAGCCCAGTCTCCCTTTTCTGCCTCCCTTGACTTAAAACACGGGATCCCAGCCTGGTTTGGGTTGGAACCTTCCAGCTCATCCAGTCCCACCTCACAGGGTCACAGAACCACAGGATTGTCAGAGCTGGAAGAGACTCCCAGAGATCACCCAGTGCAGCTCCTCTGCTGAGCAGGACCTGGAGCACATTGCACAGACCTGCATCCAGGGGGGCTGCAGCCTCCCCAGAGGAGGGGGGCCTGTCCCAGGGCCTCATCCTGCCACAGCTTCCCTGGGCCAGGGTCTCCTCAAAGCCACGACCAGCACCAGGCAGGTCCGTGGGGCTCAGCTCTGCTCACAGGAAAGTGCTGAGACTTGTTGGGGGGACGGAGCCGTTTGCTCCAGCTCTGAAGTGTCTGAGGGTTAAAGGTGTGGAGAGGGAACCTGCTCTCCAGAAGGTGCAACAAACATCCCTCCTGGGGCAGGAGGCTTCTCTGCTCTTCCTGCAGTGAGGCTGGATGGGTTGGTCCAAGAGACCTGATGTCCCTGGGAGAAGAAAGGAGAGGAGAGGAGAGGAGAGGAGAGGAG
>NW_009953957.1:45110-49753 GCF_000747805.2 Chaetura pelagica
TGTGGCTGCCCCATCCCTGGGGGTGTTGAAGGGCAGGTTGGATGGGGCTTGGAGCAGCCTGGGCTGCTGGGAGGTGTCCCTGCCCATGCAGGGGTGGGACTGGGTGGGATTTGAAGTCCCTTCCAGCCCAAACCATCCCATGGTTCTGTGATTCCCAGGGTGCAGAGGTGAAGTGCAAGGTGGATGAGGCAGCCAGGTGGGGTGTTCCAGCTGTGACCAGATGTGCTGAGTCTCCACAGCAGAACACCTTGCTGCCAGCCCAGAGCAGGGCTCTGCTCTGCTTTGCTGTGCTCAGGCTGGGGCAGAGTCCCCAGCCCCAGCAATGTCACACAACCCCCCCTATCAGCCTGAGAGGGGCTGGTTGGGACCCCACCACCCGGGCCCTCTATCAGACCCACCCGCACTGCTGTTTGCCTCTTGCAGTCTCAGTCAGTTCGGAGTTAGTGTCATTTTTGGGGGCAATTTTACTCACATCAGGGAAGTTTCTCAGGACTTAATGGCTCTTAGCAGCTCTGTGAAATCTTTGTGCTCACAGAATCATGGGATGGTTTGAGTTGGAAGGGACCTGAAAGATCTAAAACCCCTGCTGTGAGCAGGGACATCATCAACTAAACCAGGCTGCTCCAAGCCCCATCCAACCTGCCCTTCAACACCCCCAGGGATGGGGCAGCCACAGCTTCCCTGGGCAACCTGGGCCAGGCTCTCCCCACCCTCACAGCCCAGAATTTCTCCCTCCCATCTCAGCTCCAGCTCCCTCTGCCAGCTGGAAACCCTTCCCCCTGCTCCCATCCCTCCCTGCCCTTGTCCCAAGCCCCTCCCCAGCTTTCCTGGAGCCCCTTCAGGCCCTGGAAGTTGCTCCACCAGCCATGTCCCTCACCCCTGCTGTCCCACTCAGGTGTCCCCTCCAGCCCAGTGCTCCCATGGGCTCCTTTTTCAGCCCAGGGCAGAGGTTCTGGTTGGAAGGCATAGGCTGGACCCTTCTTTCCAGGGCCCTTGTCCTTCTGGAGCTTAAAACCCCAGTGAGGGTGATGGTGCCTGGAAACCCTCAGCTTGGTTATGGGCAGCAGAAATGCTGCTTTAAATGGAGACTTTTGGGGAGGTGTTGTCACGAATGGACAGAACAGCTTTATTTGCCTGTTTCTTGAGGGCTTTTGCCCGAGTTCTTCCCTTGAGGGACAACTCAGCAGTTGTTGAGCTCAACCTGTAGCTTTTCCTTGACTATCCTGACTCTTATGCCTGCCCTGGTGCCCCTCACCCCTTCCCCTGCCTCAGCTCTGACCCCCCAGCCCCTGACACTGGCCTGGCTTTAGGGCTGAGCACCCCCTGGTGAGTCCCTTTACAGGGGCAGAGGGACTGGGAAGGATGGGGAGGGGAGGGTCACATCTCCTGCTCTGCCCTGAAGGTCCTCTGTGCATTGTTGGTGCAACCAGCCCCCCAGCAGGGTCACCCAGGACTCCTGTTCCAGACCCAGGGAATTCCCTACAAAACTGAAAGCAATGCAGTAAAAGGCTCTAAGTCAATGAAAACACTGAGCCCCGTGCTCGGGTGATAAACAGGTCATTCAGTGGCATGAAATTCAGGGCAGGGAGAGCCAGGGGTGCTCCACACCCTTGGAGTCAGGCCTGAAAGGTTAAACCCAGATCCTGAACCTAGAGACCCAGCTTTGGGGCAGAGAAGAATCCCTTTAAGCTGCAGCTGATTTTTTTTTCCCCTTGGTTTATTGTGAGGGCACAGCAACAATCTGGCAGGTCTCTGTGCTGAAAGGGGAGTGTCTGGGGATGAGCCACAGCTAAACCAGGCCATTCTCCTTCTGGTGACAACATGGGCTCTGTTACTGCCATCAGCTCCAACCTGCTCTGACCCCCATGGTGTACCCGGACCTCCCCCTGCCCGTGGCCTTTCCCGTTCTCCCCTCCCTTTGAAAGCAAAATAAATAAAGAAACTGAATTTTCAGAAACCCCCCTTGGCTTTCACATTCTGACTGGTAACCAGGCAGTCCCAGCCAGGGCAGGCTGTGTGAGTGGTGGTGATCCAGACCAGCCTGCTGTAAGGCTCTGCTCTGGTGCCCAGTTTGGGGTTCACCTGGGCAGAAACCTGAAGTCCCCTTTTGTCCCAAGGCTTGGAGCAGCCTGGGCTGCTGGGAGGTGTCTCTGCCCATGCAGGGGGGGCACTGGGGGGGTTTAAAGGTCCCTTCCCACCCAAACCATTCCATGATCCTATGATTCACCTGCTAGTTCTCCTCTATGAGTCCCCGTCCTACAGGATTTAAGGAGTTTCAAGCATTTCTGTGGGTATAAAACAAGCCATTCAAAGGGATCAATACAGAGCAGCAGCTCCAAATGACCTTGCCTGGATAAAACAGCTCAAACCCCTTCAGCCTCTCTCCCTCCTCTCCCCTCTGCCTTCCCCTTTCTGTGGGACCATCCTTGACCATCCTGTGAAGAAGAGGTCCTGGTCCTACAGCTGCAAGAACTGGTCCAAGTGTGGGACTGGGACCTGAGCTTTCTCCACACACCCCTGTCCCTGCCTGCCCTTCTGCACACTCTGGGAGAACAGCATTTATTAACCACATTTTTAAAAAAAACCCTGAATGTTACTGCTGCAGCTCCTGCTCCTCCAGGCCTCTGTATTTGGTTTGCAGTTGTCTGCCCCAGCTTCCTGCTTCTCCTGCCCTCTGCCACCCCCCAGAGCTGGCTCAAATGCAGAATAAAACCATCATGATCTTGTCCCTGCCCAGGCTGAGCTTTGCAGGGCTGGGAAGGAGCTCCTGTGGCACAGGAGGCTGGAAACTCCAGCCCCAGATGTGCCTTGGGGTCAGTTTTCAGGGCGGGTTGGCCAGGAAATGCCACAGGATGAGAGGATGTGCCTGTGGGTTCCTGTTTGATCTCACTCTTGGGGTCCTGCCTTAATGAGCATGAACAAGTTCTGAAGCCTCCAGGTCTCCTGAAGGGCGTGTGAGCAAGTGCCTGCCCTGCAGGTGAGGAGCTCAGAGCCAGCCCTGCCCACCTGCTCACACCTTTATCAGCTCTGGGCAGCCTGGGCTGCACACGCTGTTATCAGGCTGCCCCAGGGGCTGGGAGCCAGGAATTTAAATATATACCTATAAACCTATATATAACCTATAACCTATATATAACCTATATATATACCTATAATCCTATATATACCTATAATGGCTGGTAGGAGCCTGTGGCAGGGAGCTGAAGCCTGAAACACATCAGCTGGATCGTGCCTCCTACTCAACAACTTCCTGAAAGGAGCTGGGAGCAACAGGGGGTTGGTCTCCTCTCCCAGGTTACAAGTGATGGGACAAGAGGAAAAGGCCTCAAGCTGTGCCAGGGAAGTTTTACTTTGGATACTGATGGGAATCTTCTTCCCTGAAAGGGCTGTCAGGCCCTGGCCCGGGCTGCCCAGGGAGGTGGTGGAATTGCTGTCCCTGGAGGGGTTTCCAAGCCCTGGAGATGGTGCTGAGGGACCTGGGTTGGCACCAGACTCAGCAGAGTTGGGCTGATGGTTGGCCCTGATGATCTTAAAGGTCTTTTGCAACCAAAACTGTCCTATGAATCTATTCTGTATGGATGGGCTTGTGCCACTGCTCAGCGTGGCTGCGATGAGATGGATGGACCAGTATGGACCTGTAACTGGAATGGGGCAGAGGCCTGGGTGGAACCTCCTGGACTGCCCAAAGTCCGTGGTCTTGTCAGGATGCCCAACACCTGAGACATGGTGGCTTTACCTCCCTGAGCAGAAAACCTCCACCCAAGGGCAGAAACCCACCAGAAGAGCCACGTGGCTCAAGGGGAACGTGACACCCAGAGCCAAACCAGAGCCCCTGGTCAGACCCTGGATGGGTGGGAATGGTCTGGGTGTAACATGGTGGGTACTGCTCTTCTTCTACAAAGCATTTAATGTCCCAGTCAGGGAAGGACCTGCCTTGGTGACACTGCACATGAGAGGGCAGAGGAGCTTGTCCCTGGCCCCAGCCTGTCCTGGCATGGACAGGGATCCCTTGAGCCCAGGAGCACCAGGAGCTGATCTCGTGTCATTCCCACCAAACATGGAGCTCCAGCTGTGGAGGAACTGGGATGACAGGGGGATGTTTTCCACATTGTCACCTGCTGAAAGGTACCTGCTTAGTAGCAGGGGGTTACGGGAGCAGGGGGAAGGGTTTCCAGCTGGCAGAGGGAGCTGGAGCTGAGATGGGAGGGAGAAATTCTGGGCTGTGAGGGTGGGGAGAGCCTGGCCCAGGTTGCCCAGGGAAGCTGTGGCTGCCCCATCCCTGGGGGTGTTGAAGGGCAGGTTGGATGGGGCTTGGAGCAGCCTGGGCTGCTGGGAGGTGTCCCTGCCCATGCAGGGGGTGTCAGAACAAGCTGATCCTTAAGGTCCCTTCCCACCCCATGGTGGGACCATGACCCAAGGACTGTGCACGCCTGTGCTGAGCGGGCGGTCTTGGAGGGGAAGGAGAGGGAGATAAGGGGGAATTGTGACCTGAGCAGGCCTGTTAAGCCAGCCAGGGCTTTTTCCTTGAAGACCACACCTCACTGCAGACTGACCACTCCATGGCCAGACCGACCCGTTGCTGCTGGGACCCCCACCCCAGCCCCAGCCAATGGCCCCGCGGGGGAGCCCCGGGAGGCGATGGC
>NW_009953957.1:50176-54740 GCF_000747805.2 Chaetura pelagica
TCCTCAGCCGTGGGTGGAGAAGCTGTGGCAGCTGCATTTGGGAACATTAACCTGTCTGTGTCTGCTCGTGTCTCCTCTGCCTCTTCCCCAGGCTGCTGATCGTCTACCCCTGGACCCAGAGGTTCTTTGACAACTTTGGGAACCTCTCCAGCCCCACGGCCATCACGGGCAACCCCAAGGTCCGTGCCCATGGCAAGAAGGTGCTCACCTCCTTTGGGGAGGCCATCAAGAACCTGGACAGCATCAAGAACACTTTCTCCAAGCTGTCCGAGCTGCACTGTGAGAAGCTGCACGTGGACCCCATGAACTTCAGGGTGAGTTGCTCCTGAGCCTCTTCCCCTCCATCCCCTCAGTGTCTCAGTGCCCGGAGGGTTTCACACAAGCAGAGGTGACATGTTTTGTCACCCAATGGAAGGGGGATGCCTGGGATGGACACTGGGGCCCAAGGGAAGGTTGGGGATTTGAGGATGCTGGGGAAATTCCACGCTCTGGGCTGTGAGGGGGCTGGGGACACATTGAGGGAGATGATCCTGGAGGCCTGTGAGAGGGAAAAGTGGGAGAAGGATCCTGGGAGGCCGAGTAGGAAGAGGGAGGGAAATCCCACCATGTGGGTGCCACGGGACCTCCTGGCCCCAGTGATGGGCACCACTTCATCTCCCTGTTTTCCAAGGCTGGTGGCCATGGGAGGAGAGGGGAAAGCAAGTGCTGGGTGGTCTGGGGCTGCTTCTGCTGGTTCTGCAGGGTGGGAGCAGAGACGGGGCTGAGCATGGGGACAAATCAGCAGAGGAGGGAGGGGAATGAAGAGAAAGAGATCAGGATGCAGGGGGCTGAGAAGTCACTGTGGGTGAAAAGCAGGAGCAGGTCAGGCTGGGAGGGATCAGTGGGGCTGGATGGAGCTGGTGGCCTCTGTTTCACTCCCTGGTTAAGCCTGGGTGTGGGGATCCAGGAGATTGATGCCCCCCCTGCCCCTCTGCTCAGGTGGACATGGGGCTGAATGGCAGGAAGAAAAAAGAATTGAAAAGACAGAAAATGGCTGGAAATGAAGCTTATTTCCAGGTGTGAGAAGCAGCAGAGGCAGAGCAGGTGGACACTGGTGCACGTGCTCAGCACAGGGCAGTTTTCTTCTGCTTGCAGCTGGAAAAGCTTCCCTGGGTCACATCCTGCAGGACCCTGCAGAGCTGGGTGTCCTCCAGCCCCTGTGCTCAGCACCCTGCTAACCTGGTTTCTTTCCCTCTCCAGCTCCTGGGAGACATCCTGATCATTGTGCTGGCCACACACTTCACCAAGGACTTCAGCCCTGCCTGCCAGGCCACTTGGCAGAAGCTGGTCGGGGTGGTGGCCCATGCTCTGGCCTACAAGTACCATTAACCCCCAGAGGAAGATGTGTCTGTAACAGTCAATAAAAACCCTACTTGTTCTGGACTTCTTGGAGTGTTCCCGTGTGTCTGTGGCTGCCTGTGGGGAGGGAGATGAAAGGGGGAAACTGGGCTCTGGGGACCATCGCTCTCCAAGAAAGGCAGCAGGGCTGGCCAAAGGGTTGACTCCTTCTCTTGGCTTTTTGGGCTCTCTCCAAAAGGCATCAGCCTGTTCTGCTGCTGCCTGATGCCCAGGGGGCTGGACCTGCACCCCGAGCACAAAGTGCTGCTGGGGTGCCTGTAGAATCTCAAACTGGTTTGGGTGGGAAGGGACCTCAAATCCCGCCCAGTGCCCCCCCTGCATGGGCAGGGACACCTCCCAGCAGCCCAGGCTGCTCCAAGCCCCATCCAACCTGCCCTTCAACACCCCCAGGGATGGGGCAGCCACAGCTTCCCTGGGCAGCCTGGGCCAGGCTCTCCCCACCCTCACAGCCCAGAATTTCTCCCTCCCATCTCAGCTCCAGCTCCCTCTGCCAGCTGGAAACCCTTCCCCCTGCTCCCATCCCTCCCTGCCCTTGTCCCAAGCCCCTCCCCAGCTTTCCTGGAGCCCCTTCAGGCCCTGGAAGCTGCTCTCAGGTCTCCCTGGAGCCTTCTCTTCTCCAGGCTCAACACCCCAACTCTCCCAGCCTGGCTCCAGAGCTGCTCCAGCCCTCCCAGCATCTCCGGGGCCTCCTCTGGCCTCTCTCCAACAGCTCCGTGTCCTCCCTGTGCTGGGGACCCCAGAGCTGTTCCCAGCCCTGCAGGGGGGTCTCAGCAGAGCAGAGCAGAGGGGACAATCCCCTCCCTGGCCCTGCTGGTCACACTGCTGGTGACACAGCCCAGGACACGGGTGGGTTCTGGGCTCCCAGCACCCTTGAGTCCTGCTGTCTGAAGACACAAGACATTCCAGAGCAGAGAGAAGGTCCTGGCCTGGGTCCAGAGCAGCAGAGGCTGGTGCTGCTGCCATCCCTGCTGATAAGGGCTCTGGTAAAGCTTGGCTTGGGACACTGCCTGCTGCAATCAGAGTGACCAGGAACTGCTGCTGGTTCAGAGAGGCTGTCACTGCAGCTGCCTGTCCCTGCCATCGGGGTGGTTTACAATTCTTTTTATCCCATTATAGAATAATGCTGGTTGGAAGGGATCTTGAAGATCACCAAGTCCATCCATAGCCCAACTCCCCCTGCCACAACCTGATCTACCCATTCAGTGCTTCAGTCCTGTCCCTCAGCACCACATCCCTGTTTCTTCTAAACACTCCCAGGGATGGTGACTCCCCCACCTCCCTGGGCAGCTGTTCCACTGGCCAACCACTCTTTGGGTAAAGAAGTTCTTCCTAATATCCAGTCTAAACCTCCCCTGGAGCAGCTTCAGGCCATTTCCTCTGGTCCTGTCCTTATTCACTTGAGAGAAGAGGCCAATCCCACCTCCTACATCCTCCTCCCAGGGAGCTGTAGAGAGAAATGAGGTTAGTTGATCTGTAAAAAGGGAATGTCCCAGTCCATGGAAGTGAGGATGGTCCAGAGTGGCACCAAGAGGTGAACAGCTGATGGGACCTTCCACCCACACCTGATGCTTGAGGGCAGAGTCCTGAGCACAGTGAAATACACCCTGGGCAGACAGGAAAATGGTGGCTGGTTTTCCTTCTGGGAAAACCACAGATCCCCAGAGTGGTCTGGGTGGGAAGGGACCTGAAAGCCCATCCAGTCCCACCCCTGCACCCTGGGTCTAGAGGCCCAGTCAAGCAAAAGGGTGGAAAAAACAGCCACAGTTTTTTAAGGTCTAGGAACTGCAGGGAGAAATGCCAGAGGCCAGGGCTGGAAGAACTTATTGACAGTTTTATTTGGAGCAGGCAGATAAGAGAGAATCTGCTCCTCAGATTTGTAAAGACACTTGCCAAGGAGAAGAGGAGAGGAAATGCTTCATCCTGAGCCCAGGGAGAGGGGATCCCTGCAGGGCTGGTTCTGAGCCCAGGCAGCAGAGATGCTGCTTTGCCAGCAGAGCCCATGTCTTTAGGGTGTGAGGTGCATGAAATACCAAAATAACTCCTTTTTATTTTCTGATGTAAGCAGGGTTTGTCACTGCTGGTGCCTGATACATCAAAGCAATTCCACTCCTGCCATGCAGACAAGGTTTTATTGCAGGTTTCTGCCAGCAGCCTGAAAATACATGCCTGTTGGGCTCTGCCTTCTGGGTTGATCAGGCTCAGAACTGAGCCCCAAAGCCACCCAGTCACCATCCCCACACAGGAATGAAGCACTGAGAATCTGAAATGCCAGGAATGTTTTCCTCCTCCTGGAGGGACAGCAGGTAAAATGAACTTTTTGCTGGTTTTGCAGAGCACAGCCTGGCCCTGGATTCATGCTGTCATCAGGTTGTGCCAGGGGAGGTTGAGGTTGGATCTGGGGAACAATTTCTCCCTGGCAAGGGTTGTCAGGGCCTGGCCCAGGCTGCCCAGGGCAGGGGGGGAGTCCCCATCCCTGGAGGGGTTTCCAAGCCCTGGAGATGGTGCTGAGGGACACGGGGCAGGGGTGGCCTGGGCAGGGCTGGGGGAATGGTGGGACTGGAGGATCTCAGAGGTCTTTTCCAACCCAAACAGCTCCATAATGCAGTGATTCTAGGTGGGACTGACTGTCCTGAGTGATGTGTCTGATGTTGCCCTTGAGACTGTAACTCATCGTTTTGGCTTCAAGGTGGATCTGCTTTCTCTGGTGACAGGGAATTGCACTGGACATGGGAAACAGGAGAGCTCAGGTCCACAGGATGGGCAACAGTGATGGACAATGATGATGGACACCATTGAGAGCCTCTTTCATAGGACACACATGAAAGGAAACTCTTGCCTTTAACGTGTGGAGCTTAGACTTGGGAGTGATGATTCAGTACTTGTACCAGTAACCCCCTGGTCCTTAGGGCTGGGGTGGATGCTGGGAGGGCTGGAGCAGCTCTGCTCTGGAGCCAGGCTGGGAGACTTAGGGTGTTCAGCCTGGAGAAGAGAAGGCTCCAGGGAGAGCTGAGAGCAGCTTCCAGGGCCTGAAGGGGCTCCAGGAAAGCTGGGGAGGGGCTTGGGACAAGGGCAGGGAGGGATGGGAGCAGGGGGAAGGGTTTCCAGCTGGCAGAGGGAGCTGGAGCTGAGATGGGAGGGAGAAATTCTGGGCTGTGAGGGTGGGGAG
>NW_009953957.1:54895-59048 GCF_000747805.2 Chaetura pelagica
TGGAGCCAGGGGGGTCGGGCTCTGCTCCCCAGGAACAAGGGACAGGACAAGAGGGAACGTCATCAGGTTGTGCCAGGGGAGGTTGAGGTTGGATCTGGGGAACAATTTCTCCCTGGCAAGGGTTGTCAGGGCCTGGCCCAGGCTGCCCAGGGCAGGGGGGGAGTCCCCATCCCTGGAGGGGTTTCCAAGCCCTGGAGATGGTGCTGAGGGACACGGGGCAGGGGTGGCCTGGGCAAGGCTGGGGGAATGGTGGGACTGGAGGATCTTCAAGGTCTTTTCCAACCCAAACAGCTCCATAATGCAGTGATTCTAGGTGGGACTGACTGTCCTGAGTGATGTGTCTGATGTTGCCCTTGAGACTGTAACTCATCGTTTTGGCTTCAAGGTGGATCTGCTTTCTCTGGTGACAGGGAATTGCACTGGACATGGGAAACAGGAGAGCTCAGGTCCACAGGATGGGCAACAGTGATGGACAATGATGATGGACACCATTGAGAGCCTCTTTCATAGGACACACATGAAAGGAAACTCTTGCCTTTAACGTGTGGAGCTTAGACTTGGGAGTGATGATTCAGTACTTGTACCAGTAACCCCCTGGTCCTTAGGGCTGGGGTGGATGCTGGGAGGGCTGGAGCAGCTCTGCTCTGGAGCCAGGCTGGGAGACTTAGGGTGTTCAGCCTGGAGAAGAGAAGGCTCCAGGGAGAGCTGAGAGCAGCTTCCAGTGCCTGCAGGGGCTCCAGGAAAGCTGGGGAGGGGCTTGGGACAAGGGCAGGGAGGGATGGGAGCAGGGGGAAGGGTTTCCAGCTGGCAGAGGGAGCTGGAGCTGAGGTGGGAGGGAGAAATTCTGGGCTGTGAGGGTGGGGAGAGCCTGGCCCAGGTTGCCCAGGGAAGCTGTGGCTGCCCCATCCCTGGGGGTGTTGAAGGGCAGGTTGGATGGGGCTTGGAGCAGCCTGGGCTGCTGGGAGGTGTCCCTGCCCATGCAGGGGTGGGACTGGGTGGGCTTTGAGGCCCCTTCCCACCCAAACCAGTTTGAGGTTCTGTGCCTAGAGCTGTTCAGGATGAATTTCTGGGGCACTAACGCACCATTAAGAGTCTGGTAACATGGTCAAGGCAGAGAGCACAAGCTGTTTGAATCTCCCTGCCCACGTTCTTGGGTCTGATTGTCCTGCTCAGCCCCAGCCCAGGCTGCCCCTGCAGAGCTGGACCCCCCAGCTGGGCAGGGTCCTGCGGGTCCCCCGGCACTTGGGGGTTCAGGTCCAAGTGCAGGGGCTGGAGATGCTGGTTGTCCCCTCCAAGGCAGAGGGGGCAAAGGGCCTCTTTCCCCCCTTGGACACCATCCAAAATTGCTATCTTTCCTCCAGCAGCCCAGCTCCCTCCCCAGCCCCAACCAGCAGCTACGTGAGCTGAGATTAGGACAAGCCCCTCGCTCGTGTATAAAAATCCCTGGGGCAGCGTCGGGTCCCACTTTCTTGTCCTTCTCCAGGGAAGCCCCAGGGAAGCCCTCCTGCCACCATGGTGCACTGGACAGCCGAGGAGAAGCAGCTCATCACCGGCCTCTGGGGCAAGGTCAACGTGGCCGACTGCGGCGCCGAGGCCCTGGCCAGGTAGGTCCAGCTGCTGGGAAGCTCCTCAGCCCCGGGTGGACAAACCCCTGCGACGACGGGAGCGCCAACGTGTCCGCTCGTGTCCCTCTTCTCTTCCCCAGGCTGCTGATTGTCTACCCCTGGACCCAGAGGTTCTTCTCTTCCTTCGGGAACCTCTCCAGCGCCACCGCCGTCTCCGGCAACCCCATGGTCCGTGCCCATGGCAAGAAGGTGCTCACCTCCTTTGGGGAGGCCGTGAAGAACCTGGACAGCATCAAGAAATCTTTTGCTCAGCTGAGCAAACTCCACTGTGACAAACTGCACGTGGACCCCGAGAACTTCAGGGTGAGCTGTGCTTGGAACCCCTCTGGGCAGGGGCTGCAGGGGGGTCTGAGGGGTCTGGCAGGGAGACCTGGAGAGAAACCCTGAGGCTGCTGAGGGCAGGGGGGGTGCAGGGGAAGGAAGAGTGAATATCTGGGGAGAACAGAGAGAAGTTATGGGGCTGGGATCTGTGAGGGGAGGGAGGAGGTGGATGGGGATGAAACGCAGAGTCCAAGAGGTGCTGGTGGGAAACAAGGTTGGCTTGGAGCAGCCAGAGAGGAAGAAATCAGGGCAGGGTTTGGAGGGAAAAGCTGATCTTGGGTACGATGGAAGGGCTAAGCCAGGAGAGAAACTAAACTTGGGCAGAGGGGGGGATGTGAGCCAAGAGGGCGGGCTGGGATCTGAGGAGGGGAAAGACCCAGTCCAGGCAGAGGGAGGACACTGAGCAGGAGGAGAAGGGAGATGTTTGGGGAGAGAACCTGGCATGTCCCAGCACCCTGGGAGTGCCAGCTGTGCCAGCAGCCTGCTGCTCTGCACTGGGGTAAACCCCTCCCTTGCTTTGCAGTGAATTCCCTGGTGCCCAGGGTGGGAGGCTGGGGAGGGAGGGGGGGCAGCACCGGGCTGATGGCTCCTCCTTCTCCCCTTTGCCAGCTCCTGGGTGACACCCTCATCATCGTCCTGGCCGCCCACTTTGGCAAGGACTTCACCCCTGCCTGCCAAGCAGCCTGGCAGAAGATGGTCCGTGTGGTGGCCCATGCTCTGGCCCACGAGTACCACTGAGCATCCCCCCCTGCCCGGGCTGCCCCTGCTCACGGGGAAGCACCCGCTGGTTCTGTTGGTCTCTGGTTGCCAAATAAAGACCCATCTGCTCCAGCCGTGAGGAGGTGTCAGCCTGTCTGTGGGAAGGGGTTGGGGACCAGCCCAGGAGGGGCTGGGGAGGGGGCTGCTCACAACACGGGGGTGACACGAGCCCAGGGGGTCGTGTGGGTTGGGGTTTGTCTGAAGTGGAGGATCCATGGGGACAGTCAAGGCAAAAAACCAAGCAAACACACCACAAAATACAAAGAGAAATCCTCTGGTGCTTCTCTGAGGCTTCAGGCAATGTCCTTGGATTGAAGGTTTTACATCTTTTCAGGATAAAGTGAAACAAACCCTTGTAAGGAAATGGGCAGTGAGAGTAGGTCCTTTGTGACCCTTCATGAAGGAAAACCACCCTTTTTGGTTCTGGTTTGGGTTGGTTTTGTCTAAATCATCCTTGTTCCTAGGTCAGTAAAGGCAGAATGTAACAGACACAACCAGGGTGGCGAAAAATATGCCAAGATTGTTGGTTTCATGTGCAGGAAGGACAGAGCATTTGCCTTCACCGGTCCCTACCTCTGACTTATATAGAATCATGCAATGGTTTGGGTGGGAAGGGACCTTAAAGATCATCCAGCCCAACCCCCCAGCCAGGCTTTTCCCACCCCCTGTGGCCACACCAGACCCCCCAGCCCAGCCCAGGGGTCACCCCTGGCTGCTGCTGCTCTGGGCACAGACCCCTGTGCTTTCCACCCTCTGCACATTTGGAACCAGATCATAGAATAATAGACTCATAGACTGGTTTGGGTGGGAAGGGACCTTAAAATCCTCCAGTCCCACCTTTGCCATGGGCAGGGACACCTCCCAGCAGCCCAGGCTGCTCCAAGCCCCATCCAACCTGCCCTTCAACACCCCCAGGGATGGGGCAGCCACAGCTTCCCTGGGCAACCTGGGCCAGGCTCTCCCCACCCTCACAGCCCAGAATTTCTCCCTCCCATCTCAGCTCCATCTCAAGGAGTTCAAGGTCAAGCAATGCTGAAGGGAAATGTTCTAACCCAGGGCACACCAGTTGCCTGCAGGGTGTTAACTCACAGGAGCTCCAGGAGAGCTGGAATAATCAGTTCACAGAATCATCAAAAGCTTTGGGATGGGACCTTAAAAGCTCATCTAGTCCCAACCTCCTCGCAGTGAGCAGGGACATCTCCAAACAAATCAAGTTGCTCAGAGCCCCGAACAACCTGACCTTGTGGTCTGAGCACATGTGGAGCAGGAGACAGTGCCTGACCCAGCAGGAGGCAGCTGGAGGAGCAATGGTCCTCCCAAGTGGTGGGAGAGGCATCTGGGTCTCCTGGGGCTGCACATCTGCTCCTGCTCCCAGCAGAGCAGCTGGAGGTGATGGGGTGGGATGCAGGCACTGAGGCCAGGGATGCAGCTGTTGCACCCAGGAATGC
>NW_009953957.1:60042-60748 GCF_000747805.2 Chaetura pelagica
GACCCCTGTGCTTTCCACACTCTGCACATTTGGGTTCATCACGGTGGGACCAGCAACCAGATCATAGAATAATAGACTCATAGACTGGTTTGGGTGGGAAGGGACCTTAAAATCCTCCAGTCCCACCTTTGCCATGGGCAGGGACACCTCCCAGCAGCCCAGGCTGCTCCAAGCCCCATCCAACCTGCCCTTCAACACCCCCAGGGATGGGGCAGCCACAGCTTCCCTGGGCAACCTGGGCCAGGGGCTCCCCACCCTCACAGCCCAGAATTTCTCCCTCCCATCTCAGCTCCATCTCAAGGAGTTCAAGGTCAAGCAATGCTGAAGGGAAATGTTCTAACCCAGGGCACACCAGTTGCCTGCAGGGTGTTAACTCACAGGAGCTCCAGGAGAGCTGGAATAATCAGTTCACAGAATCATCAAAAGCTTTGGGATGGGACCTTAAAAGCTCATCTAGTCCCAACCTCCTCGCAGTGAGCAGGGACATCTCCAAACAAATCAAGTTGCTCAGAGCCCCGAACAACCTGACCTTGTGGTCTGAGCACATGTGGAGCAGGAGACAGTGCCTGACCCAGCAGGAGGCAGCTGGAGGAGCAATGGTCCTCCCAAGTGGTGGGAGAGGCATCTGGGTCTCCTGGGGCTGCACATCTGCTCCTGCTCCCAGCAGAGCAGCTGGAGGTGATGGGGTGGGATGCAGGCAGTGGGG
>NW_009953957.1:60768-62300 GCF_000747805.2 Chaetura pelagica
CAGGAATTCCAGCTGGTCCAGCCAGCTCTGGATGACCATGGAGAAACGTGTTTGCATTATCTGTGGGTACTGATGGCTGCACTGGTTGCCCTCTGCCTGCTCACTTCATGGGGGGGCTTGGCCAAAGGACCCTGGGGACAGACCTGGGGGTGACACTGCTCCCCAGCCCCCCATGCTGAGCAGAGCTGGGTTTAGAGCAGAGCTGCTCTGGAGACCCCTGTGTCCTCCCCTGTAAGGGCATGGGGGGAATTCACCATCCAGAAACCCCAAACGTGTCCCTCAGCTGCTCTTGGTGCCCCAGGGATGCTGTGAGGAGGACAGGAGGCTGTTTGGGGCCCTGGTCCTCTGTGTGGCATGGAGAGTGTTCAGGGGCTTTGGTTTTGCTAGTGGACAAAGAGAAGGCTCCAGGGAGAGCTGAGAGCAGCTTCCAGTGCCTGAAGGGGCTCCAGGAAAGCTGGGGAGGGGCTTGGGACAAGGGCAGGGAGGGATGGGAGCAGGGGGAAGGGTTTCCAGCTGGCAGAGGGAGCTGGAGCTGAGATGGGAGGGAGAAATTCTGGGCTGTGAGGGTGGGGAGAGCCTGGCCCAGGTTGCCCAGGGAAGCTGTGGCTGCCCCATCCCTGGGGGTGTTGAAGGGCAGGTTGGATGGGGCTTGGAGCAGCCTGGGCTGCTGGGAGGTGTCCCTGCCCATGCAGGGGTGGGACTGGGTGATCCTGAAATGATCCTGAAATGATCCACTGAAGGAATGGTCAGTCCCTGGCACAGGCTGCCCAGGGAGGTGGTTGAGTCACCATCCCTGGAGGTGCTCAAAAGCCGTGTAGAGTTGGTACTGGAGGACATGCTGTGCTGGCTGGTGCTGTGGGTGGGTGTGTGGCTTGTTTGTTTGCTGTGGGGTATTGTTTGTTTGTTTGTTTGTTTGTGGGTTTTTTGCTTGGTTTTTTTTGTGGGTTTTTTATGTGTGTTGATGGTTGGACTCAGTGATCTTAGAGGTCCAAGCAAGACCTTCAGGTCCCTCCAGCCCAAACCAGTCTGGGGTTCTTTGACCTTTGCTACCAGGCTCTTTGAGACAGGAGCTCTCTCCGGCTGCCACTGCCCGTGGGTTCTTCCTGCTGCCCTCAAGTTGGCAAACTGTTGAGCAGCTGATGGGAGGGAACAAGGAGAACCCAAAGCCTGGAAGGTCCTGTGAGAAGAGGACAAAGAGCAACTGCTCACACGCCGCTGGGTCATTCAGAGAGAGGACACAACAGCCCCAGGTCCAAGTCTTCTCCTGCGAAGCCCACCAGGGTTTGCATCACCTGAGGGGCACCAAGCCCTGGTTCTCACCCTGCAGGGGCACCAAGCCTCGCACACGCCTTCCTCGGAGGGTTTCTGGACCCTGCTTGGGTGTTGGGTGGAGATAAATGCCACCCTCTGCAGGGAGCTGGAAATCCGAGGCAGGCGCAGGGCGGCTCGGCAGCCCGTCCTGCTGGTGGGACTGGGCATCTTGCCCTGGAGCCCCACCCTGACGCTGCGTCCCCTCCCTTGGGGTGCCAGGG
>NW_009953957.1:63746-64522 GCF_000747805.2 Chaetura pelagica
TTCAGTCCCTGGCACAGGCTGCCCAGGGAGGTGGTTGAGTCACCATCCCTGGAGGTGCTCAAAAGCCGTGTAGAGTTGGTACTGGAGGACATGCTGTGCTGGCTGGTGCTGTGGGTGGGTGTGTGGCTTGTTTGTTTGCTGTTATTGATTGTTTGTTTGTTTGTTTGTGGGTTTTTTGCTTGGTTTTTTTTGTGGGTTTTTTATGTGTGTTGATGGTTGGACTCAGTGATCTTAGAGGTCCAAGCAAGACCTTCAGGTCCCTCCAGCCCAAACCAGTCTGGGGTTCTTTGGCCTTTGCTACCAGGCTCTTTGAGACAGGAGCTCTCTCCGGCTGCCACTGCCCGTGGGTTCTTCCTGCTGCCCTCAAGTTGGCAAACTGTTGAGCAGCTGATGGGAGGGAACAAGGAGAACCCAAAGCCTGGAAGGTCCTGTGAGAAGAGGACAAAGAGCAACTGCTCACACGCCGCTGGGTCATTCAGAGAGAGGACACAACAGCCCCAGGTCCAAGTCTTCTCCTGCGAAGCCCACCAGGGTTTGCATCACCTGAGGGGCACCAAGCCCTGGTTCTCACCCTGCAGGGGCACCAAGCCTCGCACACGCCTTCCTCGGAGGGTTTCTGGACCCTGCTTGGGTGTTGGGTGGAGATAAATGCCACCCTCTGCAGGGAGCTGGAAATCCGAGGCAGGCGCAGGGCGGCTCGGCAGCCCGTCCTGCTGGTGGGACTGGGCATCTTGCCCTGGAGCCCCACCCTGACGCTGCGTCCCCTCCCTTGGGGT
>NW_009953957.1:83483-86539 GCF_000747805.2 Chaetura pelagica
CCCTCCTGCCACCATGGTGCACTGGACAGCCGAGGAGAAGCAGCTCATCACCGGCCTCTGGGGCAAGGTCAACGTGGCCGACTGCGGCGCCGAGGCCCTGGCCAGGTAGGTCCAGCTGCTGGGAAGCTCCTCAGCCCTGGGTGGACAAACCCCTGCGACGACGGGAGCGCCAACGTGTCCGCTCGTGTCCCTCTTCTCTTCCCCAGGCTGCTGATCGTCTACCCCTGGACCCAGAGGTTCTTCTCTTCCTTCGGGAACCTCTCCAGCGCCACCGCCGTCTCCGGCAACCCCATGGTCCGTGCCCATGGCAAGAAGGTGCTCACCTCCTTTGGGGAGGCCGTGAAGAACCTGGACAGCATCAAGAACACCTTCGCCTCCCTGTCCGAGCTGCACTGCGACAAGCTGCACGTGGACCCCGAGAACTTCAGGGTGAGTTGCTCCTGACCCCAGGAACCCGTCGCCCCCACCACGTCTCCCTGGGCAGTTTCCCTCCGAACTCCCCCCCTGCACGTGAGGGATTCACCCTGGATGTGCTGGTGCACGAGGGACTGGTGGTTGGGGTGAGAGGGGGATGCAGAAGGACAGAGAGGGCAAGGGACCAATCTGCAGCTCAGGGAGATGCAGGGAAGGGGCAGAGAGGTGATGGTGATGGAGAGACCCCCTGGAGGGATGTGGGGAGGGGGCGAGGAGGCTGGTTTTGGTGTGGAAAAGGGAGGGGGAGAGGAAAGGGAAAGTGGTTGTTGAGCAGGTTTGAGCCAAGGGGAAAGTGAAGGAGCGAGAGCAAAGCTTGGCATGGAGGAGAGGACAGGAGTGAGGGGCAAGGGGCTTCATGGCAAAAACAGGAGAGGAACAAGATCCAGAGGGAGAGAGAGATTTAGGTCCCACCACTCCGCAGCTGAGAGTTCCCGAGTGGGGAAGTCACCTCCACATTTGTCACTGGGACTGGCCAAGATCTCCCCCATCATCATCATCATCATCCTCCACTTGTGGTGCCCAGGGATGGCCCCGCTGGGTCTTCTGCTCTGGAGGAGCCCCCAGAGGGAGAAAGACAAACAAATAATCAAAATGCGCAGGATCTTTAGTTCCTCTGCCCATGGCAGGAGCAGAACCTGAATCTTAGGAAGAGCAGAGAACAAGTTTAAGGTCCATCTTACGAAGGACTGGGGGGAGGTTTTTAAGCTCCCCAGAGGTTTCCCTGGGTCTGGTGGGAGTGTTTGTGGGGCTCTGCGGGCTCCGGGTGCTGCTGACCCCAGGGTGCTCTTGTGTGTCCCCCCCAGCTCCTGGGTGACATCCTGATCATCGTCCTGGCCTCCCACTTCGCCAAGGATTTCACTCCTGAAGCCCAGGCTGCCTGGCAGAAGCTGGTCCGTGCCGTGGCCCACGCCCTGGCCCGCAAGTACCACTAAATGCAGCAGGAAAGCCCCGGCAGCGTGTCGTGCCCCGTCGTGACGTGCCCTGTCGTGACGTGCCCTGTCGTGACATGCCCTGTCGTGACACGCTGACCACAGCCGACAGCTTCTAACAGCCAAATAAAGATCATCCTGTGCAGTCTCCACCGTGTCCGTGTGTCCCTGCCAGGCTGGAGGGGTTGGGGGGCACCTGGGGTGGCAGCTCGTGCAGGAGCGGGTGTTTTGCTCACATGAAATCCCCCCCCAAAAAACCCTCCCTTTGGTTCCACGGGGGCTTCTGTTTCGGGGGGTCGTGTGGGATTTGCCCCTGGAAACCACACTCGGAGGGGACAGGGCGGGCACGACCTGATGGTGCCACCTCGGGGGGCTCGGGGAGCTTCTCACTCGGGGTCACCGAGTCCAACCACCAACAAACAAACAAAACCCCAAACCAATTTAGAAATATGTGCAGAATGTACCCATATGACTGAAAAGAAAAAAGAAAAAAAGCTTTCCATTATGCTAATGGCTAATTTGTTTTCTGATTTAAAAAAATCACACCTACTTTTATGTACTAAGAGGAGAGTGATGCTCACGCTCCAGCAAGTGGATAAATTTGGAGACTTTCATCTCCTGGCAAGAAACGAGCTGACTCATCCTGGCCAAGCAGAGAGCTGGGCGGGGGGGGGTCAGATAAACATTTTGCTATCAAGACCTGCCCAGACTTTGTTTACCAGCTTCGTTTTCACCCCCCGCCGCCCACCCTGCAACTGGGGGGGGCTGGGGGAGCCCTGTCCTGCTGATGATGCTGGGGATTAATTGCCAGTGACAATTAACGCTCCGTGCGCACGGGGTGGGGGGATTGGGGGGCTCCAGTGTCTGCAGGGCAGGGGTTGGTCCCGGGATGGGAAACACTGTCAGAACGGGGCAGGAGGCAGGAAAAGCAACAGTTAAATGAAATAAAGATCTTAGGTTTTAAAGGGGAAAAAAACCCCCAAAACAACAAAAGAGAGCACAGCTCCATGTCCCAGGATTTCTGCCTTCCCCTGCTTCCTCCACACCCTGTGGGCAGCCCAGCCTGACCCACTGCAGGGTGTGAAAAGCCCTCTGAGACCCACAAAATGCCCCTTCTCCCCCCTGGCAGGAAGGGGGGGTTTGTTTCTGGTGTCAAGACAGACACGGAGAAGGTGAGAAGATGCTCCACAGGCAGGTCCCAAAGTGCTCAGCTCCCTGCAGGGCACAGAGAGGGGGCTTGGTCAGGTGTCCAGGGTCACAAAAGCCTGAGATTCTTACACTGTTTCTCAGGGGGTCAATAACAGGAACTCACAGACTTTCACATTAATGTGATTTTTCAAAGAATTCGTGCAGAGACATCGGAAGTATTTGAACAAGGAGGCCTCCTCCTGCAAGCAAGGTGGGAGTGAGCTGAGCAGATGTTCCCCTTCCTGGGAGCAGGGACAGGGGTTTCCATCCCCTGCTGGTGGCAGCCCCATCCAACCTGCCCTTCAACACCCCCAGGGATGGGGCAGCCACAGCTTCCCTGGGCAACCTGGGCCAGGCTCTCCCCACCCTCACAACCCAGAATTTCTCCCTCCCATCTCAGCTCCAGCTCCCTCTGCCAGCTAGAAACCCTTCCCCCTGCTCCCATCCCTCCCTGCCCTTGTCCCA
>NW_009953957.1:93479-97466 GCF_000747805.2 Chaetura pelagica
CAGCCCTCCCAGCATCTCCGGGGCCTCCTCTGGCCTCTCTCCAACAGCTCTGTGTCCTCCCTGTGCTGGGGACCCCAGAGCTGTTCCCAGCCCTGCAGGGGGGTCTCAGCAGAGCAGAGCAGAGGGGACAATCCCCTCCCTGGCCCTGCTGGTCACGCTGCTGGTGACACAGCCCAGGACACGGGTGGGTTCTGGGCTCCAGGGCACGGTGCTGGCTCATGTTGAGCTTCTCCTCACCCAGCACCCCCAAAGCCAAAGAATGAGAAGTTCAGGCTCTGCAAGGGGTACAAGCACTGCAGGGGACTGGCAACAACATCTTCTCAGTTATACAACCTGAATTAGGAGGTCAGTCATTAACCAGCTGCCCACAGCTCCTGGTGGTGCCAGGAGGCTGGAGACCTCCTGCAGTGCAGGTACCTGCAGGGTTTGCTGGTGACAAACTCCTCTGGGTTGCTGTGCCATGGGGTGCACTTTTCAGGGCTTTGATGATTTCACTGAGAGGGGTTAAGCAGAGCAGAGAACCTTCCCTGGCAGTGCTGAAGGGCAGGTTGGATGGGGCTTGGAGCAGCCTGGGCTGCTGGGAGGTGTCCCTGCCCATGCAGGGAGCTGGATCTAGGATGATCTTTTAGGTCCCTTCCAACCCAAACCAGTCTGGTTTATAAGTCCATCTTTTGGGGCAGTCAAGGCTCTGAGCCCCCTGGACATGTTGACCCATGATGGCCAATTGCTCCAGGACCTGGTGCAGCCCTTCCCCTGCCAAGGGGCCCACGTCGGGTTGGCCAAGTGGAGAACAGCCTGCGTGGAGGGGAAGGGACAAAGCTCTTGAGCTCAGGATAACCAGAGGCCCCTTCTCAGCCTGCCACACCCTGACCCCCCTTCTGCTCCCCCGCTGCTGGGAACCCCACCTCCCCCGCTGCTGGGACCCCCACCCCAGCCCCAGCCAATGGCCCCGCGGGGCAGCACGGGGAGGAGCTGCCAGCAGGGGATAAAAGCCTCCCTGGGGTCTGCAGCTCCTGCACAGGGTCCGTGTCCTCCTGCAGCTCCCAGCAAAGCCTCCTGCCACCATGGTGCACTGGACAGCCGAGGAGAAGCAGCTCATCACCAGCCTCTGGGGCAAGGTCAACGTGGAGGAATGTGGTGCCGAGGCCCTGGCCAGGTAGGTCCAGCTGCTGGGAAGCTCCTCAGCCCTGGGTGGAGAAGCTGTGGCAGCTGCATTTGGGAACATTAACCTGTCTGTGTCTGCTCGTGTCTCCTCTGCCTCTTCCCCAGGCTGCTGATCGTCTACCCCTGGACCCAGAGGTTCTTTGACAACTTTGGGAACCTCTCCAGCCCCACGGCCATCACGGGCAACCCCAAGGTCCGTGCCCATGGCAAGAAGGTGCTCACCTCCTTTGGGGAGGCCATCAAGAACCTGGACAACATCAAGAACACCTTCTCCAAGCTGTCCGAGCTGCACTGCGAGAAGCTGCACGTGGACCCCGAGAACTTCAGGGTGAGTTGGGTTTTCAGTCCCAGCCCCAGTCCCTGGGTCGTGTGGGGAAAGTCAGATGTTGCTTTGACACTGGGGGTGTCACCTCCCCTGTCTTGGTGTTCTTCCTTTGGCTGGGGGAGGAAGGGTCCCTGCGTGGCACCCCAGTGAGGTGACACCTTCTGCAGGGCTGCTTGGAAGGGTGGGGGTGACTTTCACCCTTTAAAAATCCCATTTTTAGTAACCAGCACAGAAATGGGGAGGAGAAGGTGTGGGGAGATTGCCACCCAAGGGAGATCTGGCTGGGGAGACAGGAAGCAAACTATGGGTCTCTTCCAACCTGAGAGGTTCTGTGGTTCTCTGAACCCAGGGGAAGGTGCAGTGTGGGCTGGAGGTGGAGGCAGGAGAAGCTGGGCAGAGCATTTGAGGAAACCAGAGGTTCTGCTGCAGCCAGCCTGCCCCAGAGCCACGAGGCCTTGCCCAGCATGGGCTGCCTGGGACACTCCCTCCTCCTCACCACTTTTAAATAAAAAAAAAAACTAAAACAAAAAACAATGCAGCAAACCAACAGCATTTTGCAGTGTGGATCTCAGGCCAAATTGCTTCAGCATCCCCCAAAAGAGGGGGAGAACAGTTTCAAGGTCCTCGGGGAGGAGGAGAAATTCTGGGCTGTGAGGGTGGGGAGAGCCTGGCCCAGGTTGCCCAGGGAAGCTGTGGCTGCCCCATCCCTGGGGGTGTTGAAGGGCAGGTTGGATGGGGCTTGGAGCAGCCTGGGCTGCTGGGAGGCGGCCCTGCCCGTGCAGGGGGCTTGGATCTAGATGATAAGGTCCTTCCAACCCAAACCATTTAATTATTCTGTGATTCCCTGCCCATGAGCTTTAAGATCCTTCCAACCCAAACCTGCCTGGGATTCTGGGATTCCATGCTTGAGTCCTTTCAGAATGGGAATTCAGCCTGGGGGAGAAGTCAGGAGAAAGGAAAGGCAGGGGGTGGGTTGCAGGGAGGTGGGGAGAAGGGGGAAGGAGAGGGAGCAGGGGCTGGAATCCTGCAGCAGGAGAGGCAGGAGATGGAGCTTGTGGGAGGGAAGAAGCTGTTGAGAGCTAAAGCTGTGTCAGGACAGGTGGGGTTGCTGGAACTGTGTGCAGCAGGAGCTCAGAGCCTCCCTGGAGAGGTTGTGAGTCCCACAGCTCAGCCCCAACTCGGGGTCCTGCTGCAGCACCAGGGGAAGAGCAGCACTAACCTCTCCCTTTTCCTCCTTCTCCTCCAGCTCCTCGGGGACATCCTGATCATCGTCCTGGCTTCCCACTTCGCCAGGGATTTCACCCCCGCTTGCCAGTTTGCTTGGCAAAAGCTGGTCAATGTGGTGGCCCATGCCCTGGCCCGCAAGTACCACTGAGCACCCAGGGAAGGGTCCCAGCTCCACCACGAGCCCCTCGGGGCACCGGGGAGATGATGCCCTTGGTGTGTTAACCCCCAAATAAATGCCTCCCTGCACCACCTCTGCAGAGTGTCCCTGTGTCTGTTGCTGGGGAAAGAGGGGAACCAGGGGGGCTTCTGCTGTGCCATCCACCAGTGGGGGGTTTTCCCATTCCTAAATGTCTTTAAAGTTGAAAAGGGGAGATTCAGGGTAGATACAGGAGAGAAATTATTCACTGTGAGGAACAGGTTGCCCAGGGTGGGTGGCCCATCCCTGGCAGTGTTGAAGGGCAGGTTGGATGGGGCTTGGAGCAGCCTGGGCTGGTGGGAGGTGTCCCTGCCCATGCAGGGGGGGCACTGGATGCTCTTTAACCCAAAACAGTCTGGGATTCTGGGGTGTGATGCTAAAAGCTGTTTCAGACAGAGTTTCCTTAACTCTGCAGTGCTCTCCCATGGGCGCTCCCTGCCAGTGCATGGAGGGGTTGGGATGGGGAGGATGCTTGTGAAGACATAACCCATGGAAAGGGCCCTGACACCCAGAATGGTTCCAGAGAGGGTGACAGGAACAATGAGGGGTTGCAGAGGGATCCACACCTGCCCTCCCAGCTCCACACTGATGTGAACCAAGGCACAGGGGCACAGACCCTCAGCCCAGCACCCCTGCACCCAGGGAGCTGGGACCTGCCCTGCTGCAGGGCTGAGGATGCACCCTGGCCTTCCAGACAACCTAGCACATGAGGACAGCTTGGACTCTTGTGAGGTTCAGGGGAATGTTCTCTTCTTCTAACTCCTTCAGCTAGCCTAAGAGGAGATGCTGCTTCCACAGGGGCACTGATTGTGCTGGTGCACATGGCAGAGCCTCACCCCCAGAAACCCTCAGTTTTTAGCATAGAAATATGGAATCCCAGACTGGTTTGGGTTGGAGGGACCTCAGATCCAACCCAGTGCCCCCCCTGCATGGGCAGGGACACCTCCCAGCAGCCCAGGCTGCTCCAAGCCTCATCCAACCTGGGATGTTTCCAGCTTCCAGGGACGGGGCAGCCACAACTACAACTGCACCACAGCACAGATTGGACAGATTTCACCCTAGGAGGTTTGTTTCT
>NW_009953957.1:97498-102120 GCF_000747805.2 Chaetura pelagica
CATTAGGAAGTAGTGCTTATAAATTATATCAATCAGAAAACAGCCATGGTCTGTGGCTGGGACACCTGCTTGTTCCTCAGCCACTGGGCGACATCCCCTCTCCTCCTGGAGCCTGCAGACCCCCCAGGACAGGGCAGCCCCCAGGTTTGCAGGCAGTGGGATGGAAGGAAAGTTCTTCTTTGTCCCAGAATAGACACAGCCTGGAGTTTTCACAGGTGTCAAGGAAATGAAGGGGTCAGATCCCTGTGCTGGGGTAACTGGTGGGGCCTGGGGAATGGGGGGGGGGGGGGGTGTGCATTTTCTGCTTAGGAGGGGAACACTTGTGTTTTCTCCACTGTGAAACCCTCGTGGTTGCTGCCCTGGCACGTTGCCTGGAAATGCAACCTGCAAAACGGCTGCTGGAAAACACAATTAATTCATCAAACCCCAGAGCCCTTTTAAAGAATTCTAATTGGACCTTCAGTGTCAGCCTGAGGAGCAGGCTGACCAGAGGACCGGCAGGTGCCATTATTTTTATCTGCCCTGATCCCTGCACTGACCAAAATAACAGGAGCAGAAAAACAAACCAAAGCCAAAGGAAAAAATAAAAAAAGAATCCAGCCCCATGGCATGAGGCCAAAACAGCCTTTGGCTGAGTCTGTGCTGCCCCTGATGGGCGGGCTTGGGTGCAAGGCAGGATATTACAGCTGGGGAGGGAATTCTGTGCCAGGAGCATCAGCACAACAGAAGCATTTCAGATGACAGGACTTGGAGCTGAGGGGACTGGGATGTAACCACAGAATCCATCAGTTGCCTCTGACATCCTGAGCTCCTGGCTGTGCCCGAGGCTGAGCCTGACGTCCTGGCTTTGCAAAGATGCTTCAGAGCTTCTGAGGAGCAGATCAACAGGTTGGTTGTTTAGCTCTCACCAGCAGCCGTTCCTGCTCGGTTTTTACACCACACCTCACGTTGTGGGGAGGTTTGGACAGAAAGATCTCCCTGCCTGTGAGACAAGGGGGGTCCTTTTCAGCTTGGCCAGCCCAAGGGGGGACCACAAACCATCCCAGGGGGGTGAGTGGAGGGATGGAGCCAGTTCTGCCGCTTTCCATGAGCCACATTGTGCAAGGAGCAGCTGGGAGCAGAGGGTTTGTTCCTGTGTCACCAGCAAGAGCTGATATCACAGCATCTGCAGCTGCTGCAGCATCAAGGGGGAAAAGCAAACCTGAGAAATATAATTTTGATATTAAGACAATTATTTTTTTTTTAATGCATCCTCCTGGGTAACCTTGAAGAAATGAAGCTTTGACAGCCCAGAGTGACTGGTCATAGCTGCCTCACCTTTCCCCTTCTCTGTCCCCTTCACTCCCCCCACTCTGATTTGTGCCCTCCCAGCCCAAATTCACCTCAATAAGAGAACAGTACATGGCACAGTCTGACTTTCCACCCCAAACCAGAAGTGGCAGGGATAACATTTCTGAGATGACGAGGAGTTTCTCTTTCATATCCCAGACAAGCATCTGGCCAGAAGTGCAGTTACAGAATCACAGAATAATTAAATGGTTTGGGTTGGAAGGACCTTAAAGTCATCTAGATCCAAGCTCCCTGCCTGGGCAGGGACACCTCCCAGCAGCCCAGGCTGCTCCAAGCCCCATCCAACCTGCCCTTCAACACCCCCAGGGATGGGGCAGCCACAGCTTCCCTGGGCAGCCTGGGCCAGGCTCTCCCCACCCTCACAGCCCAGAATTTCTCCCTCCCATCTCAGCTCCAGCTCCCTCTGCCAGCTGGAAACCCTTCCCCCTGCTCCCATCCCTCCCTGCCCTTGTCCCAAGTCCTCCCCAGTCTGAATGTGGCTTCCAGTGCTTTATGAATGACGTTCCCACATCCCCTCCTATGATCTCACAGGTCACAGGAGCTGTGTGAGTCACCCAGTCACTTTTGCAGTTATCTGACCAACAACCATCTCCTGCTTCCATTTCTTGCTTAAAAATGGTGTCTCCTAGAAGACCTTTCCCATTGCCATGGGAGAAGACTGTGGGGAAAAGTAACTTGGCAGAAAATAAACCCCCAGGTGTTCCAGCTTGTCCTCAGGTGTCAGAGGAGCTGAGGATGACTGGGCTGAGATTCTGAGTGATTCCCAACTGGGCGTTAATGGTCCAGTCATACCTAGCAGCTGTGTTGGACTCTGATGGATCTGGAGGCACCAACACTGCCCTGTCCATCCTGGGAACCCTCACGGCCACACTCAGGAACCTGGTGGTGTCCAGGAGCTCTCCTGGCCAGACTGATGAACAGTGTCATTTATTGCAGCAGCAGATGCACCAGTTCTTGTCGATTGCGGGTGATAAATTCACAGGATCACAAGATCACTCTGGTTGGAAAAGACCTTCCAGATCATTGAGTCCAACCACTGCCCTATCTCTGCCACGTCCACCTCTCAGCCCTGTCCCCTGCCACCACATCTGTCCAGGTGTCTCCAGGGATGGTGGCTCAAGCAGCTCCTGGGACAGCCTGGATCACCAAGTCCAACTCCTGCCCCAGAACAGGACAACCCCAAAGTTCACACCACGTCCCTGAGGGCCTTGTCCAAGTGTTTCTTGAATATTGTCACCTTGGTGCCATTCCTGCCTCTCTGGGGAGCCCATTCCAGTCCTCCACCTCCCTCTGAGTGAGGAATCTCTTCCTAATGTCCAACTGTCTGCAAAGCACATGCAGACTGGTCCATACGGCTGGTTACACACACGTGGAACTCAAACAACTCTACAGAGATTCCTGAGTTTCCCAGGGATGCACTCGGAGATCCCAGGGCTCAGATCTCACCCAGGGGTGTCCCCATGGGGGCTGGAGGCTCAAGCCCATCGACTGGTCCCAGAGGTCAGGGGAATGGGCTCATCCCTGTGGTGGGATCTTCCCTGGCCTCCTTCCTCTCTCAAACCATTTGATGATATCTCACCTTGCAGGTGGACTCTGGTCATCCAGGCCTTGGTTGTGATTGGTGCAAAATCATCTCACTTTCCTGTTTGAAGGCAGAGAATGGAGAACCACAGAACAGAGTCATAGAACAGAATCATAGAATAGAATCATAGAATCATTCTGGTTGGAAGGGACCTTGAAGACCAAGTTCAACCATCACCTAAATCCTCCCGTTCAGTGCTTAAATCCTGTCCCTCAGCACCACGTCTCTGTTTCTTCTAAACACTTCCAGGGATGGTGGCTCCACCAGCTCCCTGGGCAGCCTGTTCCAGTGTCCCAGAACATTCAGTGAGGGGCGGTCACACCTTGGGAGGGGGCAGCTTCCTGGGAAGGAGGTGTGTTTTGATTCTACATTGAGGTGACAGCGAGCAGAGTTCACCCTGAGGACAGTGTTTTGTCAAATGGTGACAGGGTGTTGGTCCAGGGTGTCAAACATGAAGATGATTTGTTCCACAGAACCTTTGGGTCCCATTGTTGCCACAGAGCATGGCCACGGGGTGTCAAATCCCCTCCACCCTCCATGCAGCTCCTCTCAGGGTCAGCCCAGCACGTTCCCCAGATGTTGCCCACATCTGGAGTTGCCTGGGAAATTGCCAAGGTGCAAACTGGTTGCACATGAGCTGCGTTCCACAGTGCCCCAGTGCTGCACCTTTCCTGACACTGGGAACATGTCACCCCCAGCAATTGCTGCACAGTGGTAGGGTTGGGACTCATAGGACTAAGGGAAGGGTTTCCAGCTGGCAGAGGGAGCTGGAGCTGAGATGGGAGGGAGAAATTCTGGGCTGTGAGGGTGGGGAGAGCCTGGCCCAGGTTGCCCAGGGAAGCTGTGGCTGCCCCATCCCTGGGGGTGTTGAAGGGCAGGTTGGATGGGGCTTGGAGCAGCCTGGGCTGCTGGGAGGTGTCCCTGCCCATGCAGGGGTGGCACTGGGTGGGATTTGAGGTCTCTTCCCACCCAAACCAGTCTGGGACTCTGTGATAACTCTTGTTCAAATAACCAGCATCACCAGTGAATTCAGAGCAGGTTTGAGGACACACCTGTGGGTCAGATTCCCTTCCGCCGGAAGACAAGGACCACCTTGCCCCAGATCTCCTTGGTTCTCACCCCATAAACAATGGGGTTCAGCGTGGGGGGGATCAGCATGTAGAGATTGGCCACGATTATATGGACGTGGGGAGGGATGTTCTGCCCAACGCGGTGGGTGAGGAAGCTGAAGAAGGCAGGGACATAGAAGGCCAGCATGATGCAGAGGTGGGAGGCACAAGTGCTGAAGGCTTTCAGCCGTGCCCCTGTGGATGGCAGGCTCAGAACCACCTGCAGGATGCGGGTGTAGGACACCGAGATCAGGGTCAGGTCAGTCCCTGCCACCGTGAAGGCCACGAAGAGCCCGTAGGCCCCGTTGGCCCTGGTGTCCCTGCACGCCAGCCTGGCCACGGCCATGTGCTCGCAGTAGGAGTGGGGGATGAGGTGGTGCTGGCAGTAGGGCAGCCTGAGGAGAAGGAAGCAGGTGGGGGCGACCAGCAGGACCCCCCGCAGCAGCACCAGGGCCCCCAGGGCCGGCCCCACCGGCGTGGGCAGGAGGCTGCGGTGCCGCAGCGGGCGGCAAACGGCCACGTAGCGATCCAGGGCCATGGCCATCAGCACCCCCGACTCCACCGTGCTGAAGGTGTGGATG
>NW_009953957.1:102258-106954 GCF_000747805.2 Chaetura pelagica
ACCAGGCAGGACACGAAGCCAATCTCCCGGGAGCCCAGCCAGAAGATGCCCAGCATCTTGGGAAGCACGGATGTGGAGAGGACCAGGTCCGTGCAGGCCAGCATGGCCAGGAAGAGGTACATGGGCTGGTGCAGGCTCCGCTCCGCCCGGATCACCAGCAGGAGGGTGATGTTCCCCAGCACAGCGATGCTGTACATCAGGCAGAAGGGGAAGGCAACCCAGAACTGCTCCTTCTCCAGCCCGGGGATGCCGACGAGGAGGAAATAGGCAGGGTGGGAGGAGGAGGTGGAGTTGAGAGGCATGAAGCTCTTCTTGTCTCTCGCCTGCGCTGCCCCGTCGAGAAGCCCCTGGGTCTGCTCTGGGCAGGGGCACCGAGAGACGGGCAGGAGGGCTGGTCCAGAGCTGGGCAGCTGCAGGCACCGGCTCAGGAGGCACTTCTGGAGCAAGTGTCCTGCTCGGTCCCTCTGGAAGTGCCCTGTGGTCCTGGAGCACCTGCAGACACTTCCCTCCGGGGTTGCACTGAGCGGGGGACTGACCGAGGTGACCACCGGGGACTCCCCAGTGCCCCAGGGGTGTCCAGCCCAGGAGGGCAGGTGAGGGCTGCTCTGAAGTGACCCTCCTTCAGAGGTGCCTGCTGGAACCCAAAGCCATTGGCACTGGCCCTGCAGCTCCACAGGAGCCTTCAGCAGCTCAGGGCTGCTTGCCAGCCTGAAGAGGAGCTCCAGGTGCTTCTCTCAGCCAGGAAACCTCCCGTTGCAGGGCAAAGAACCAGGCAGTGCCACAGCATGAGACACCCACTCACCCAGAGGCAGCTCTCCAGGGATGTCCTTTCCTTCCCCAAAAAAAGACTGCAGCTCCCGCAGACCCTGCACATGGCGCAGCTCAGCTCCTGGAGAGGGTCCGGAGGAAATCACAGAGATGATCCGAGAGCTGGAGTGGAGCAGCTCTGGAGCCAGGCTGGGAGAGTTGGGGTGTTCAGCCTGGAGAAGAGAAGGCTCCAGGGAGAGCTGAGAGCAGCTTCCAGGGCCTGAAGGGGCTCCAGGAAAGCTGGGGAGGGGCTTGGGACAAGGGCAGGGAGGGATGGGAGCAGGGGGAAGGGTTTCCAGCTGGCAGAGGGAGCTGGAGCTGAGATGGGAGGGAGAAATTCTGGGCTGTGAGGGTGGGGAGAGCCTGGCCCAGGTTGCCCAGGGAAGCTGTGGCTGCCCCATCCCTGGGGGT
The DNA here is from genome assembly GCF_000747805.2 of Chaetura pelagica. Lineage (NCBI taxonomy): Eukaryota > Metazoa > Chordata > Aves > Apodiformes > Apodidae > Chaetura > Chaetura pelagica. The sequence goes on from NW_009953957.1 coordinate 103,477, forward strand.
GTTGAAGGGCAGGTTGGATGGGGCTTGGAGCAGCCTGGGCTGCTGGGAGGTGTCCCTCCCCATGCAGAGGTGGGACTGGGTGGGATCTGAGGACACTCCATCTCAAATGGTTTTATGATTCTATAATGTTCCTGACCTGCTAAGGCTCCTCAGAAACCTTCCTGGAGTTGAGCTGAGCCGCTCTGGAGATCTGTGGGGAGCAGAAGGACAGAGGAGATAGCAGCATCTTCCCAGAAGAGACTTCCTGGGCTTTTCCTGCCCAGGAGCTGGTGCCAGCCAGGCCAGCTCCAGGAGCCAGGTCCCACCGCTCCAGCCCCCAGCCCAGCACGGCCACCAGTCACCAGCTGGAGCTGGGCTGGCAGAAACCTTGCAGATCCCTGTGGCCTGGGCTCCCCTGCTCGCTGGCAGGGATTGCCTGCCTGCTTTTCCTTTTTTCCAGGTGGCTGTTCAACATCCCAGGCAGGGAAATTCCTGATCTTCTTCTTCCTTCACCCCACCTCTGTCCTGCGAGCTGCCTCTCTTGCTGCTGCTGCCCCTGAAAGCTCCTTCTCCCATGGAGAAGAGGGGGACCTGGATCAGAGTTCCCAGCTCCACTCCCTGGGGCTGCTCCTCACTCGCTGCCCAGGGCTGATGGCACAAAAGGTCTCAGCACAGAGCAAGGAATTGCTGCCCCAGCCCTGGGTACTCACCAGCCTCCTGCAGGTTTCCATGCAGGCACCCTGGGACTGGGAGAGGTTTATTTATTGTCTGAGGCACAAATCCCAGCAGGGAGCTCTGCCTTTCCCCCAGCACTGAAGGTGCAATTAGAGAGGGACCAGTCGAGGGGTTTTAACCCCCTGGGTGCTGATGACATCTTGGACACATTGCCCAGTGTTGTGTCTGTTCTCCTGTCAGGTGTTTGTTTGGAGGAGATGTCAGAGCTGTGGGGCAGCTCAAGATTAACTCACTAATTCTAAGGGCAGCAGCGTGAATGACAAAGCAGTTTCCAAACAGCAGCAAATTCTCCTTTCTCTGCTACATTTCACCCTTGGCTTGGCTAGAGTCTGGGCAGCAGGAGCAGGGATGGGAGCAGGGGGAAGGGTTTCCAGCTGGGAGAGGGGAGAGGAGCAGCTGAGGCAGCTGAGGTGTCCAGCCTGGAGCAAAGGAGGCTGAGGGGAGACCTGCTGGCTCTGCAGCTGCTGAGAGGAGGTTGGAGCCAGGGGGGTCGGGCTCTGCTCCCCAGGAACAAGCGACAGGACAAGAGGGAACGGCCTCAAGTTGTGCCAGGGGAGGTTGAGGTTGGATCTGGGGAACAATTTCTCCCTGGCAAGGGTTGTCAGGGCCTGGCCCAGGCTGCCCAGGGCAGGGGGGGAGTCCCCATCCCTGGAGGGGTTTCCAAGCCCTGGAGATGGTGCTGAGGGACACGGGGCAGGGGTGGCCTGGGCAGGGCTGGGGAAGGGTTGAGCTTTGTGGTCTCAGAGGTCTTTTCCAAGCAAACCTCAGAGAGGGAAACCAGCACCATCATCCCCAGCATGTAGGTGGAGAGGGGTGAAATAACAAGAGGCAGATTAGAGAGTTGTGTCCCCTAGTGCTGGGGGAGGGGAGGGGAGGAGAGGGGAGGAAACTTGGATATTCCCCCAGGAGATCCTCTGGGAGATCTCCAACAGCTGTTCCAGCCCCATGCATCCCCTTGTTGCCTCTCCAGGCTCTTGTGACTCCCAGTCCTCTCCCCATTGCTGTGCAGACCACACTCCCAACCTCCACTCCTTCTCTCCCTCTCTCTGTCCCACCCTTTCCTCTTCAGTCCCTTTTCCAAGCCAACCCAGCTCTTCCCTCACCTTCCCAGAGACAACTGAGCCTCAGCTTTGTTGGTCCATCCCCACCTGTGCCTCTTGGCCCTGCTCCTGGAGGAGATGTGAGCTCTTGACACCCCATCCTCTGGTTAGGGGTTTCACTTCTTCTGCAGGGCAGAAGTGACCAGCAATGGACATTTCAGTTGCAAAGTGGTGGTCACAGTCACCAGCAAAGACACAGGTTGAGGGAGGAGGAACGTTCCCCTCTTCCCCAGCACAGCCAAGCTCCATGGCCACCGTTTGGAAAGCAAGAACCCCACTCCATTTTCATCCACGCCCAGGAGAAACTCTTCCTGCCTCCCCGCTCTGGGGCTCTATTAACTGTCTCTTTGAGAAGCAGGCAGCCAGGAAACGGAGAGCAGCGTTTGCAGGGTGATTCATTCATTTCTCTTTATTAATTTTTCTCTCAGAGCAAAAGGAGGAAAAAACCAACCTCGGGACAGATGGAGCCTGGGCAGGAGCTGTTCCTCAGTGTCACCAGCCTGGCTCTGAAACATTATTTTGCACTTCCCAGATCACATTAAGGAAGTACAGCTTGTTTGTTTTTTTTTCATTTCTATGACAATGTTTTTACCCTTCCAAGCTCTAATAAAAGAGAATATAACAAAAAATGCCAGGGGGCAAAAATTGCCTTTAAGGCCCAGATGGCAGCTGCTTGGAACCGACATGAGTGGAAGAATTGATTTGGCAATAAAAGGTGCTTTGAGGTAGCAGGGAAGGTTCCAAGGAGGTGTTTTGTGGAGACTGAAGCTGTAGGAGCACAGGCTACAGGCAGGACACCCACCTCACCCTCAGTGGGGGTGGGAGAAGCTGCACCAGATGTTGCTGCTGTGTGAAGACCCCGATGCCAGGTTGGGGTGTCTTTGGTGAGACGCTGCTTTGGCCCCACCTTGAAGATGTGGACAAGCTGCCAGAGCCCCTGAGGGCAGCACTTAGACCTGTCTTCTGTCCTCCTTGATGGAACTCGTTGCTCATTGCCTGATTTCCATGGATTTCCCTGATTCTCTGATATCACTGATCTCTTCCTCACAGCTGAACTCGCTGGGACTGCACCCCGATCTACAGGGGCACAGGAGCAGCAAAGGAGAGTTGCCCCCAGGGGTTGTGCTGCCTCCACCCTTGAAGGTCTTTAAGACTCAACTGAAGAAAACTGGCCTCACATGGAGTGAAACTTCTCCCCACAAACCTTAGCCCGTCAGGCAGAGTCAGTGCAGACTTAGATGCTCTATAATTTTTACTTTTATCTTTCCTCCTTGAGGGAAACTGCTCTTTTCTTCCCATCAGTCTAACCAAAAGGCCTTTTCAGCCAGCAAAGGCCTCTCCTGACCATTCCCTGCTCACGGACTAAACCAGACCTGCTTCTCAAGGACAACTGAACCCAAAACAACAGATGTGGTGCGGGACAGAAAGGATGGGCCACCAGCCATCCTGTGGCCCTGGCAGTCACCCCCTCACTTGGGGCTCATGGTGCTCCTTGGCTCTGGGCAGTGACACTGCCTGGGCAGGGGGGTCCCAGGGGTCTCAGAGGCGGCAAGTGCAGCAGGTGGGCCCTTCCCTCCTCCCTGAGGCCCGTTGGGACGCTTTCTGCGTGGGACACCCCCTGCTGCGGGCACTGGTGCTGGGACCTGCCTGCCTGCCTGCCCCGG
>NW_009953957.1:107081-115213 GCF_000747805.2 Chaetura pelagica
GACACCACCACACACACACACACACACATACACACACACACACACTCCTCACACTCACACGCACTGACCTTGGGCTGCCTCCCTCCTCCCTTTGGTCCTCAACCCTCTCCTGAAGCGAACGCCTTAAAAGCACCAAAGCACAGGACCTTTTGCATTCCCTCCCTAAAAGGCACCTTCTCACTATATACATATTTATATCCCTGGTAGCCATTCACGTTTGCATTTTCCCTAAAGATCATCCCTCAGTTCGTGTTCACCCTTAATAAACCAATTAGTTGTGGAGCAAACCTTGGGATTTAGAGGCAGTTTCTGAGCATGGTGGGGGTGCTTTCTAACCCCCACCCTGAAACCCGGCCCCGCGGTGCCCGCTCCTCCGCGAGAGGCAGCGCCATGTGGGACCCTCAGTCCTGTTCACAAACCCCTCCAGTCAGGAGGGGCAGCAGGAGCAGCCCCTGCCAGCCGGGAGCCCCCGGTACCAGCTGGCAATGCTCCTTCTCTAGAAGTTCCTCCCAATACTCGGTATTTTGGGCTCTGGGTCGACTTTCTCAGTAGCACCTGGTGCTGCTCTGGTCACCTGTGCAAGGTCCTGCTGTGCAGCGCTTTGTGCTCCTCTCCTAGAGCAGACACCCAGTGTTCCAACCAGGGCTCAGACACCCCGGGGCCTCTCTCGGGAGGAATCCCAAGGGCTGCTGCAGTGGGACCAGCAAACATGCCCCCGTGCATGGCAACCTGGTCACCTCCAGGGTGAGGACCACAGCTCGTGATAACCAGCAGCAAGGGAAGAGTTTAAACCAAGAGGAAAAAGGAGAGGTTGCTTCTTCCTAAAGAAACAGATTTGTTTTTGAGGACGGAGAACATCAGGAGGGGAAAATAGAAGCAGACACTTCACATCTCTCTGTTTCCTTGTGAAATCCTGTTTCTCAGGATTTTGAACCTTTTTATCCAAAAGATGAAGTGGTGTCTCCATCCTTACAGATATCGAAAAGCTGGACACAGTCCTGGGCAACTGGGTCCAGCTGGTCCTACTGGAGCTGGGGGGTTGGACAAGGGGACCCCCAGAGGTGCCTCCGACCTCCTCCGTTCTGAGGTCCTGTGCTGCTGTGCAAACACAGTTTGACTTCAGACCTTCTTCTCTGACCCTGGGGCTGGTTGGCTTTCACTGCATGGAAGGAGCTTGCAGAAATGTCCCACTGGTAGAGGAACAAAGACTCTGAAGGCCTCCAGGGGCTCTGTTTCGTGGGGAGCACCCAAGGAGTGTTTAGCATTTTTTTAAAAGCTGAAGATTTTGAACTTAGGAATTCCAGGCGTGTCTGAAGTCAAAGATATGAAACAACTTTGACTTGGAAATATGACTTCCTTCAGCGTGGATGTATCACTGATGTTGATTTTTTTATGCTGTTTATTTTTTCTCTTGAGATGTCATCATATTTTAATATCATTATGATTATTAACTTAAATTATTTTCACAGCCACTGCCAACAACCCTGGGTCTGAATTTTTCCCAGAGCTACAAGGAGGCTGAGACACCCAACAGGTCAGAGCAAGACCAGGGAGCTGGGGGGGCTTCTTCTGAGGTGCATTCCTGCCTCCCTGAAGCCACTTCCTGGGGTTATTGTGCCTAGAACTTTGCTACAGCCCGAGTTTGTGGCAGAAGTTTTGCTCAAAGGTTGTTAGCAAGTGAAAGTGCCCCAGTGGAGCTGAACCAGCTCCATCATGCAGAGGCCACTGCAGCTTTCACTGAGCTCTGCCGCAGTGATGGGTGGGATGGGGACAGTGTCTGTGATGGCCAGACATCTCTGGGAGGTGCCTGAGCCACTTCTCCTTCCCTTGGCTCTACCAGCAGGATCGGGGTTGGTTTTGGATCATTGTAGTAGATTCTCTCTGAGTTTGGGAGGGTAAACACTCCTGGGAGGAGCTCACAAGTGCTCTTGTGCCCCGTGGCAGCACTTGGGAGCTCCTGCCAGGTGCCAGTGCCATAAAACAGAGGAGGGTCCTGCACCAGAGCCTCTCAGTGTGAAACAAGGTGAGCTGGTGGGAGGACACCAGGGCAGGTCACTGGGCAGTCCTGTTGCTGTTGATATGAATTAAACTCAGGATCCTCCTCTGTATCTGTTTGGTCCTCACCCCGTAGATGATGGGGTTGAGCACAGCAGGCACCAGGATGTAGACGTGCCCCATGGTGATATGGACCACTGGAGCCAGGTCCTTCCCAAACCTGTGCACCACAGACAGCCCGATCAGGGGCACGTAGAAGGCCAGGACCACGCAGATGTGGGCAACACAGGTGCTGAACACCTTGAGCCTCTCCTTCCACGATGGCAGCCCCAGCACAGCCTTGAGGATGAGCAGGTAGGAGAGGCAGATGAGGAGGGCGTCCAGCCCCATGACCAGCAGGATGGCAGTCAGGCCATACACCACGCTGGGGGTGGTGCTGGCACAGGCCAGGTTCATCACGTCCTGGTGCAGGCAGAAGGAGTGTGACAGCACCCGGGAGCTGCAGAAGGGAAGGGGCTGGAGGAGCAGGGGCAGAGGCAGGAAGAAGAGAACCCCCCTGGCCGTGGCCAGCAGCCCGATCCTGGCGGTGGCAGCGTTGGTGAGGATGGCAGGGTGTCTCAGGGGGTGGCAGATGGCCACGTACCTGTCCACGGCCATGGCCAGCAGGACAGTGGACTCGATGGCCGAGAGGGTGTGGATGAAGAACATCTGGGCCAGGCAGGCGCTGAAGCTGATCTCCCGGCTGTTGAACCAGTAGCAGGAGAGCACCCGTGGCACGGTGCAGGTGGACAGGGCCAGGTCGATGGCAGCCAGCATGCAGAGGAACAGGTACATGGGGGCGTGCAGGCCGGGCTCCAGCCGCACGATGCACAGCACGGCGCAGTTGCCGGTGACCGCCAGGAGGTAGATGAAGCACAGCAGGGTGGCCATCCAGAAACGGGTGCTCTCCAGCCCCGGGAGGCTGGCCAGGAGGAAGTGTGGGCTGAGGTCAGAGCTGTTGGGGGAGGCCATGGCACCTGGAGGGAAGAGCAGTCATGCCAGACCACGGGGCATCTCCTGCTGCAACACAGAGACACAGCACCTTGCTCTGTCATGTCATATCAGTCATATCATATCAATCATATCATATCATATCATATCATATCATATCATATCATATCATATCATATCATATCATATCATATCATATCATATCATATCATATCATATCATATCATATCATATCATATCATATCATATCATATCATATCATATCATATCATATCATATCATATCATATCATACCAATTATAGCATAGCATAGCATAGCATCATATCATATAAATTATATAATATAATATCAATCATATCATATCAATCATATCATATCATATCATATCATATCATATCATATCATATCATATCATATCATAATTCCCCCCTTCCCCTCTCCTTCCCAGCCTCTCTCCTCCTCCCCAGGAGCTGCCTCTGACCCGTCTCACCCTGCTCTTCCTGTGCCTCTCAGGGAACAGATCCATGGGAAGTGCTCTCAGGATCCCACGGCACCAAGCCCAGAGCTCAGGGCCCCGCAGAGCAGGAATTCACAGCCCCCCCTGCTTCATCTCTCTCCCCTTTCTCTCACACAGAGTTAAGCTGCACTGAGGTTTCCCCTTCCCCAGGAGCCACACGGGGCTGAGCTCACACTCCTCAGCTCCTACCTGGTAGGTGTTCCCAGGTCCTGAGAGCTCCGCACCCTCCGGCTGGGAAGCAGATGTGGAGGCAGCTGGAGCTGGGCTGAGGGCACCAGCTCTCCAGCAGTGCCAAGCAATGTGCTGACGACTCCCCTGCCCCTGGATGTGCCCTCACCCTGCTGGGACACGGGCTCCTGCAGTTTGGGAGGGTGGCTGCAGCCAGGACGCATGGACATCCAGGAGCACTCCTGGGATTCTCCCGGGCGCTGTGCAAAGCTCCTGCCCGGGGAGCAGCTCCAGCACAGCCCTGCTCCAGGCTCTTCTGCTGCCTGCTCTCTGTCTTCCCTGATCCTAATCTTCCCTCTGATCATGAATGGCTCCCAGGGCCCGGCTGGACCTCAGGCATTTGGAGCCAGGAGCTCCCATCTCTGCTGTCTCCATGTAGCTGGGACCTGCACCCCAGGAGCTGCTGAGCTCAGGCAGAAATTCCTGGGCTGGGCTGGGCTGGGTGCTCAGCAGCATTTCAGCCTCTGCCAGCTCCCCTGGGGATCCTCATCAAAATCCTCATTAGCAGGACACAGAACAAGCAGTGGCCTGGGAATGCTCCCCTTGGGAAACTTCCCCTGTGATTTCAGAGCTGTGTGTGTCCCTGCTCATGCAGGGAACTGGAGCTGGGTGATCTGTGAGGTCCCTTCCAGCCCAAAACCACCTTGTGGTTCTGAGTTCCCTCACTGCCCCTTTCTCTCTGCTCCAGGCACAGAGACATGTGGATCAGACCAGGCAAAGACACCAACCCTGGTTAGTGTGGAGGGAGCAGCAGCCAGAAATGGGCCAGCTCTGGTGTGCAATCATAGAACCTTGGAATCATGGAATGCTGGGTTGGAAGGGACCTCAGGGGCCACCTGGTCCAACCTTTCTGGGCACTGCTCCAGTTGGTCTGAGGTGGCTGAGACTTCAAACTGCCCCATGTGGGGGAATCCACCACTTCCCTTGGGAGACTGTTCCAGTGTTGGACTGTCCTGATGGGGAAACATTCACCTCTTGTGTCCAATGGGAATCTCCTCAGGAGCAACTTGTGCCCATCAGCCCTTGTCTTCTCCATGTGATCCCTTGTAAACAGGGAGTCTCCATCTTCTCTGCAGCCACCCTGTAAGGACTGGAACATGGGAATAAGGTCTCCCCAAAGTCTCTTCTCCAGGCTGAACAAACCCAGTTTTCTCAGCCTCTCCTCATCTGGCAGGTCCTCCAGCCCTCTAATCATCCTGTTCCAGTACCCACTGCAGCTTCAACAGCCCTGATGGACACTGCCCTTTTCTTTCTGTTGTCCACCATTGTCCAAACTGGCCAAACTACAGCTTAAGACCAACAAAAACACAGCTCCACAATTCGGGGGCATGAAAGGTTTGGGGTGGAAGCAAAGCCAGGAGGATCATGAAACCTTCTGCATCCTACAGCAGGTCTGTTCAACTGGAGAGGAGGAGACTGAGGGGGGGTCTCCTCAAGGCTGAGCAGGATCTCCAGGGGGGTCAGCAGGGGGGGACCAGTCTCTTCCCAGCAGTGCCCAGGGACAGGCCAAGGGGCCATGGGCACCAGCTGGAGCACAGGAGGGTCAGGCTGAACATGAGGAGGAACTTGTTGCCTGAGCCCTGGGCCAGGCTGCCCAGGGAGGCTGTGGAGGCTCCTTCTCTGGAGACATCCCAGCCCCTCTGGAGGTTCCTGTGGGACCTGCTGGAGGGATCCTGCTCTGGTAGGGGGTTGGATGGGGGATCTCCAGAGCTCCCTTTCCATCCCAGCACTCTGTGACTCCAGAGAGTGGAGAGTGGAGACTCCGGAGAGTGGATTCTCTGTTATAAGCTGTCACCTCCTATCTGTGGAGACAGCCCCTGGAGACCTCCTCCTGCCACCCCTCTGAGACAGTCAGTACCTGGTAGACCCCAGCTGGAAGACTGCAGGACTTGCTCCATTATGTCAGGAAGTTCAGCCATCCCTGTTGGATTTCTGGAACCCCCTTTTCCAGCAAGAGAGCTCATCACACCAGAGCCCTGAGCACCACCCTGAGAAATGCCCAGTTCCTGCCATCCTATGCTCATCTGCAGCAAATCCTGAAGATTTTAAGCAGCTGCAACCCAGTTTCTCTGCATCAGATAAACAGGGGGAAAAAAACAACAAACCCAACCCAAATCATAAAAGGCTTCAGCAAGACTTGACCTTTTACAGTGAATAGTGTCTTTTATTGAAGCTGTTGCACACACGTGATGCAGAACAAAGGCTGGAACATCCTGCTTGGCAAGATGGCTCAGGCACACCACAAGGAGATGCAGGAGCAGCACAGGGTCCATCACTGCCCATGTGCATGAGATGAAGGTTGGACCATTTTTTAGGAGGTGCTGCTGCCCACTTAACAGGACCTGACCTGGAGGAGACCTCTGTGCTCAGGCTCTGGAGCTGAGCTCTACCTGCTGGGATGGGGGCAGTTGAACAACTAATGACTGGGATATTTGGAGATGCTCCCAACACTTGGCCCAAGCCCTGTCCTCCTGACCTTGCTGCCTGGGTGCTGTAACATGTGGGAACAGAACAATGACCCCCCCAAGAGGGTGGGTCCCCATGCTGTTGTCTGCCTGTTGGGGTTCACACAACACACCCTGCAGAGGTCCCTTGACCCACCCCATCGTGTGACTTGGGAAGAGGAAGCCACACACCCCATTTTCCTGCAATTGTCTTCCTCTGACTGGGGCCTCCATCTGTATCCATCACTGGCAGAAGGGCTTGGGGTGGCCACAAGCTGCTGGAAGGCACAAAAGCATCATGCGAGGGCGAGACATGGGAAGTCAGCTCTGGGTTGAGGAACAACATCTGAGCAGTTCTGCAGTTCTTTCATCTGGCAGTGACCCACGTGGATGGAGCACCAAGAAATCAGACCACCAGCTCTGGGCAAGAACCCAGTCCACCAGTGACCGAGATCCCAGTCCACTAGCACTTTCTAGCAGAACCAGTGGAGGAAGCTACCAGTCAGATTCCACTCTTCCTGCACAGTGCCCTGAGCAAAGCCTCACGGATGTGACTGGACTTTATGCTGTAGATAATGGGGTTGAGAGCAGGGGGAATGATAAGGTAGGTGTAGGCAACCAAAGTGTTGACCAGAGGAGGAAAATCCTTTCCAAAGCGATGGATCATGGACAGGCTGATCATGGGGATGAAGAACACTAGGACAGCACAAATGTGAGAAACACAGGTATTCAAAGCCTTGAGACACTCCTCCCTGGTTGCCAGGCCAACAACAGTTTTAATGATCAGGATGTAGGACAGCACGATGAAGATGAAGTCCATCCCCACCGTTGATAAGAGAATAATCATCCCATAGAAGACATTGACCTTGATATCTGCACATGCCAGGTTCATGATATCAGGGTGGAAGCAAAAAGAGTGAGAAAGCTCGGTCTTGCCACAGTAGCTGAGTCTCTTGAGCAAGAAGGGTATGGGGAGGAGGGACACCACCCCTCTCAGCAGAATGACCAGCCCTATCTTTACCACAGTGGTCTTGGTCAGGATGGCCGGGTGTCTCAACGGGTGGGAGATGGCAATGAACCGGTCAAAGGCCATTGCCAGGAGCACAGAGGACTCGATGAAGGACAGGATATGGATGAAGTACATCTGAGTGAGACAAGCATCAAACCCAATCCTTCTCATATCAAACCAAAAAAGGCCCAGGGTGGTGGGCAGAGTGCACAGAACCAAGCCCAGGTCAGTGAGTGCCAGCATGGAGAGGAAGTAGTACATGGGCTCATGAAGACTTTGGGTCTTCTTGATGATGAAGAGGATCATGCAGTTCCCCAAGAGAGCAACAAGATACAGAGCACAGAAAGGGATGGAAATCCAGTGGTGAAGGGCTTCCAGGCCAGGGATGCCCATCATGAGGAAAGCTGAAGGCTGATAGAAGGAGCCATTGAATTCCCACGTGGAATGTGAGTCATGCTCCATCCCAGCTCAGCTCACAGAACCTACACCTAAAACAAACCAACAACAGAAACTCCATGTAGTTGGACTCTCCACTGAACACAGAGGTGGGTAAAGACAAGAGCCACATCCCTCAGCCTCCCCACCAACCTTTGCAGATGCCCCCATGGTCTTTGGGACATTTGTAAATACCAGTGTCATATATGACAATGCTCTTGTTTATCCATTAAATTATAAAATGAAGGAAAGGATGGACATTTTTACTTAAAAAAAAAGAAGAAAAACTTATTTTTTCTTAACATGGAAGTGAAAACCTTCCTGGTGAGAGTTACTGTTCTGCAGTTGCATCCAAATTGGAGTAATAGAATCACAGAATGGCTTGAGTTGGAAGGGACCTTAAAGATCATCAGTTTCCAACCCCCCTGCACGGGCAGGGACACCTCCCAGCAGCCCAGGCTGCTCCAAGCCCCATCCAACCTGCCCTTCAACACCCCCAGGGATGGGGCAGCC
>NW_009953957.1:116007-123328 GCF_000747805.2 Chaetura pelagica
GCCCTGGAGATGGTGCTGAGGGACACGGGGCAGGGGTGGCCTGGGCAGGGCTGGAGGAAGGGTTGGGCTGGGTGGTCTTAAAGGTCTTTTCCAACCCAAACAATTCTGTCTTTCCATGATCCTGCCTTACAATTAGGTGAAGAGAAACGAATGAGTAAAACCCACGTGCCCATGACTTTTCTGAATGACTTCAAGCCAAAGCACAGGCAGGTGCAGGTTCAGGAGCACTGGAGACTTGTCCATGGAAGGTCTCTGGGTCCAAAGCAGAGGGGAGGAACATGAGGGATGTGGTGTCTACACAGATACCAAGAGGTGGAGGTGAGTGAGATCTTTGTAGAAATCTTGCAGATGTCTGCTCCAGTGGGTTCAGCTGAGTTGGACAGGGGTCATTGAAATGCCCCAGGACAAGAGGCCAAGGAAAGAGGCTTGTTCAGCCTGGAGAAGAGAAGGTTTTGCAGGAACCCAGGAGCAGCCTTCCCCTGCCTACAGGGAGGCTCTCAGGAAGGCTAAGCCAGGCTCTTCACTCCAGTGTGTGCTGGGAGGATGGGAGACACCAGGTGTGAGTTGAAATGAGGAAGTTTCAGACTGGATGCAATGAGAAATGTTTTCCTATGATGATCATCAAGCATCAGAGCAGGTTCCCCAGGGAGGTGCAATCTCCACCCTTGGAAGCTTTCAAGACCCAACTGGGCAAAGCTGTGAGCAGCCTCGTCTGACCTCATAGGTGGCCCTGCTTTGAGCAGGACATTGTCCTAGAGATCTTCTGAAGTCTCTGCAGCCTGAATGATCCAATGAGCCTCTGAGCCTGTGATCTTGCCATAGGTTTCAGTCCTCGTGGAGGCTTCAGCCACCTCAGCACAGTCCAGGTTCCTACACACAGAGCACCCTGGCAGAGAAGCTGGAGAAGCTCAGGGGTTCCCCGAGCCCTCTCTGTCCTTCAGTGGCTGCAGGTCTGGCTGGGTGGGTGTGGGGAAGCTGGGGAAGAATTAGAGGGGAAAAAAATATTACTTCAGTCTTAATCAAACCTTCTGTGGGATACGGAACAAGCAGGTCAGAGAGGACCTGAGCGATGAGCTGGAGGGTTCTCACTATCACCTGCTTCATGGTTTGCACAACCACACGTCTTGATGATGTATTTCAGCTCCATCAGACTGGCAGCTCGTGTGGAAGTCTAATGGGGCAATAAATCCCAGAGCTTGGCAAGAACAAACACCTTCCTGCTCCTGGGCAAAAGCCACAGGTGAGAGATGGGAACTGGAGAAGACCTGAAGCCATTTCATTCCCTTCAAGCAAGGACAAAGTTAGACCTTAGTGTCAAGAGTCACCTTGGCCAGCATGTAGCCCCACTGTGAAGGGGCAAGTCTCCTTCTCCAGGAGACCCTCCCCAGCTCCTGGGACAGCACAGACATGGGTGGAGCTGCCTGCCAAATCCTGCCCTAAGGCATCAGCATTGGTCTACCTGGGCAGAAGGAAGGTGTCCAGAGATACCTCTGGGTCCAAGTGGTAGCTTGGAACTCCCCAAAGGGAAGAGGAAAGGGCCTCAAGGTGCCAGGGGAGGTTGAGGTTGGATCTTGGGAACAATTTCTCCCTGGCAAGGGTTGTCAGGGCCTGGCCCAGGCTGCCCAGGGCAGGGGGGGAGTCCCCATCCCTGGAGAGGTTTCCAAGCCCTGGAGATGGTGCTGAGGGACACGGGGCAGGGGTGGCCTGGGCAGGGCTGGGGGAACAGTGGGACTGGGTGATCCTGGAGGTCTTTTCCAACTGAAACAATTGCATGATTCCATGATTCTGAGAGCTGTCAACTCTCAGAATGTCAACTCCATGATTCTGCCCCTTCTGTCAATTCAACAACACCTGAGCAGCAAGAAATAACCCACGGACTCTTGCACTTCAGTCTTCTCTGCAGGCTGAGCTAAAAAGCACCAAGTAGGCGTGTGTCTGTGTGTCTGTGTGTGTGTGTGTGTCTGTGAGCCCAACAGCCTCCCCATCAGCAGCATCTGGCTGAGATCCAGAGCTCTCCAAGACACTGAGATTCAAGCAGTTCCCAGGAATGTGGACAAACGTGGATAAAGAGATTTTAAAGCTCAGTGGGAAAGGAAGGTCTGGTGAGAACCCTCTGGGGTCTGTGAGAGAGGCTTCTCCTGCAAGAAAACCTCCCAACCCCTCCCGTGCTGCACAGAGTTATTGAGTCATTTAGAACAGAAAATCCAAGACCCAAGTTATTTAGCAATGGGCTTTCCCAGCTCTGCTCCTACGGATCCCACACGGATCCCACTCCAAGCTGTTTCCTTCCCCTCCGTGTCTCACGTGGGGGTGCATGTGTGTCTATAAGTAATATATAGGCAAAAAAAAATGTATAAAAAAGCAGAGCTGCTTGTTCCTGTGTGTGTGCACAACCCACAGCACACCCAAACCTTGCACCTCCCAGCTGGCTGGCGTGACAGAGCAATCACACCTTGGGCACTCCAGCCAAGCCCTGGTGAGGAGACAAACTTCCACTTGCAGGAGGGTTTAAATTTAAATGTAGGGACCAAGGCAGCACCTGGCTGAGACAGGCACCCACCACAGGGAGAAAACCACCCAGGGGAAGAGGTTGTGCAGATCCTCATGGAGGACACTGCACTTTGCCTCCTCTCCAGCCCTTGAAAACTACTTCCTGATTTCTTCCCTGTCTCTGAATTTTGTTTTCATCAAGAATTCAAGGGACATTCTGGTGCTTTAAGAGCTTCTTCCCAGCGTAGGCAAGAGCAGGGGCTTGGGAAGGATGAGACCAAGAGGTCTGGTTTGTTTCCAAGAAGAGACTTTGCTATTTTAAGCACCACATCACTGCCAACCCAAGCAGGCAAGGGCTCATCTGCTCAGCAAGGAGAGGAGGATCAGTGAGGAGTTCTGGGGATGCAACACCCCCAGAGCTGGGCTTCTGGTGACTTTGCAGGCAAGAACAGGAACACACCATTCCCACCAGCTGAGCTGGGCAGTGGAAGAGCACAAAAGCCCAGCACAGCAGCAAGTGGCACTATGATCCCAGCCTGGTTTGGGTAGGAAGGGACCTCAAATCCCACCCAGTGCCCCCCCTGCATGGGCAGGGACACCTCCCAGCAGCCCAGGCTGCTCCAAGCCCCATCCAACCTGCCCTTCAACACCCCCAGGGATGGGGCAGCCACAGCTTCTCTGGGCAACCTGGGCCAGGCTCTCCCCACCCTCACAGCCCAGAATTTCTCCCTCCCATCTCAGCTCCAGCTCCCTCTGCCAGCTGGAAACCCTTCCCCCTGCTCCCATCCCTCCCTGCCCTTGTCCCAGGCCCCTCCCCAGCTTTCCTGGAGCCCCTTCAGGCCCTGGAAGCTGCTCTCAGCTCTCCCTGGAGCCTTCTCTTCTCCAGGCTCAACACCCCAACTCTCCCAGCCTGGCTCCAGAGCAGAGCTGCTCCAGCCCTCCCAGCATCTCCGGGGCCTCCTCTGGCCTCTCTCCAACAGCTCCGTGTCCTTCCTGTGCTGGGGACCCCAGAGCTGTTCCCAGCCCTGCAGGGGGGTCTCAGCAGAGCAGACGAGATGGGAAAGACCCCATGGCCAGAGCTCCCCTGCCAGCCCTGCCTGTCATCACAGCCCCTCACCTCCTCAACACCCAACCCAACAGAACGGTGTGAACCACCCAAGGGTCACTCTGGGGACCCACCTCCCCACCCACGCTGGGGTCCATAAACCCCCATAACCATCCATAAACCACCATCCCCCCTCACTAGTAAAGGAGGACTGTGATGATCACCAGGCTGCTCATTGCCCGGGGTACTCACCGAGGGGGCTCTGGCACGTCCTGACCTGGGCAGCTCCACGTCCCGGCGCTGGGCAGGCAGAGCTTGTAATCCCCCCAGGACTGACCAGCCCAACCACCCAGGTCCCGGGGGCACAAACAGCCCGAGGGCTCCCAGGAGCAGCAGCCTGGGAAACAAACCCTCCTGCTCGGGTTGGTTGGGTTGGTTTCTGTCGTGGTTGGTTTCCCCGCTGCTGATGCTCCCGGCAGGCACCGTTTCCCTCCTGGCAGTTTCTTGGGCCGGGCCTTTTACAGCTCCCTGTGATTTATGGCCCTGCTGGCCAGGGACGTGATTCTTACTGTCAGGAAGGAGCAGCAATGCAAACAGTGATCAATCCTGCAGGAAAAGCGCTCGCGGCGTCGCCCCGAGGAGATGAAATGACGTGAAGTTCCAGCTAAACCCCCCCCAGCCCGTGAGCACTGAGACACTAAATGCTTAATTAAAAGAGTGATAAATGGCCCAGTGAAAACAAACTCAATATTCCGAAGGCAAACACAGCCCCTGGAGCAGGAACCTCTGCGTGGCCCTGGAGCCTGTTCATCTGGAGGACTCGTGGTCAGTTTATCTTTGCCACCTCAGCTGGGAGGGGGAAGTTGCTGTTGACTCAGTTTCTGCTCCTGCCAAACCCAGACATGGGAGAGGGGATGAGTTTGTGTGTCCTCGTGTGAGGGGTCTGGAGCAAAACCAGCCTCTGGACCTGAGAGGCTCCTCTGTGGTGGGGAACCAGCCCGGGCTGGGGCTCTGCCCAGTGAGGACACCAGCAAACTGTGACCCAGGTCCCCAGGGTGCTGCTCAGCTCAGCCCAGCAGCACTTCAGCAGGTCCCAGGAGTCTGCAGGATGTGGGCACCTCCTGTTAGAGCACAAAGGGCTTGTTGGCCAAAGAACTGTTCATTTACAGGGATTAATTCTGAGCAATCACAGAATCTCAGACTGGTTGGGATTGGAAGGGAAATTAAATCTCATGCAGTCCCACCCTGCATGGGCAGGGACAGCACCCACCATTCCAGGCTGCTCCCTGCCCCATCCAACCTGCCCTTCAACACCCCCAGGGATGGGGCAGCCACAGCTTCCCTGGGCAACCTGGGCCAGGCTCTCACTGTTGGGGAAGAGGAAGAGAAGGGGGAAGAGGAGAGGAGAGGAGAGGAGAGGAGAGGAGAGGAGAGGAGAGGAGAGGAGGGGGGGGGGGGGAGGAAGAGAAGAGAAGAGAAGAGAAGAGAAGAGAAGAGAAGAGAAGAGAAGAGAAGAGAAGAGAAGAGAAGAGAAGAGAAGAGAAGAGAAGAGAAGAGAAGAGAAGAGAAGAGAAGAGAAGAGAAGAGAAGAGAAGAGAAGAGAAGAGAAGAGAAGAGAAGAGAAGAGAAGAGAAGAGAAGAGAAGAGAAGAGAAGAGAAGAGAAGAGAAGAGAAGAGAAGAGAAGAGAAGAGAAGAGAAGAGAAGAGGAGGGGACCTACAATGATCCTCTAGTTCAACCAGCTGAGCACTTCAGGGAAGTTCCTGTAGAAGGGCAGATGATTAGAAAAGGGCTCTTCAGCCTTAAGAAGGGACAATAAAGCAACTGAGGAAAGGTGTGTGGGATAATACATGGGGAGGAGAAGATACATGTGGGATGATTGTGGGGAAGGGTCCATCTTCTCTCCCAGTGATTGTTCATCTTTTCTCACACTGTGTGAACAAGAAGCGCCCTGAAAACACCAGGCAGGAAATGTAAAACAAATTAGAAACCTAAAGACATTTCATCAAGAATTTATGGAACTCACCACCACTGGATGCTGAGGGAGCCCAGAGTACATAAAAGGTTTTAAAAGGTATTAGAGAAATCCATGGGCGAGGGTTAATTGATTTCTATTAAAGATGACAGCCGAGGTGCTGCCTCCTGGTCAGAAAGCCTCTCAATTGACTGCTGGGTGCTGGGACATGTGCCAAGGGAGAGATAAACTGTAAATTACCTTCCTAAATGGCCATTAATAGCCACTCTGCAAGGCAGGAGGGCAGGATGGAGGGACCTTTAATTTGATCTGGTGGAACAGTTCTTATGCTCTTCAGAGCAAACAAGCTCCGGCCAGAGAAGGTCTCTATGTTGGACATGAGAAGCTGCATCAGAATTGGCCATAATGAGACCAAACCTCAAACATGGTGAGGTCTGTTCAAGGCTGCAGAGATGCCAGAGCACAGAGCAAAAGCAGGAGGTGGCCTTGGAGGCAGCAGGGAGAGGAAAGTGTCCTGAAGCAAAGGAAAGATGCTGCAGAGAGGTGGGAAAGACCAGACCATGGGGATTGGACAATGAGTCAAGGGCTGAGCTGGTGGGACAGAGACCTGAGGTTAGGAAAGGGGTGGGAAATGAAACTGGGAAGCAGGTTGGTCTGGGCAGAGTCACCAGCACAGATGGTTGTCCTGAACATCTCATTGTAACCATTTCAGCTGAGCTGATCCTGTCTTAGGGCAAAGGCACAGGTAAGGTACCTTCACCAGGCCCCTTCTGGACCTGTTTTGTGACACTTCTCCAGAAAAGGTCCAACTTTGAGTCTCTTTGGACTCATTTGGAGCAATCCCCAGTATCAACACAGGCTGGGGATGAAGGGATTCAGAGCAGGCCTGGGGAGAAGAACTTGGAGTGTTGGGTGAGGAGAAGCTCAACATGAGCCAGCACTGTGCACTGGAGCCCAGAACCCACCCGTGTCCTGGGCTGTGTCACCAGCAGCGGGACCAGCAGGGCCAGGGAGGGGATTGTCCCCTCTGCTCTGCTCTGCTGAGACCCCCCTGCAGGGCTGGGAACAGCTCTGGGGTCCCCAGCACAGGAAGGACACGGAGCTGTTGGAGAGAGGCCAGAGGAGGCCCCGGAGATGCTGGGAGGGCTGGAGCAGCTCTGGAGCCAGGCTGGGAGAGTTGGGGTGTCCAGCCTGGAGAAGAGAAGGCTCCAGGGAGAGCTGAGAGCAGCTTCCAGTGCCTGAAGGGGCTCCAGGAAAGCTGGGGAGGGGCTTGGGACAAGGGCAGGGAGGGATGGGAGCAGGGGGAAGGGTTTCCAGCTGGCAGAGGGAGCTGGAGCTGAGATGAGAGGGAGAAATTCTGGGCTGTGAGGGTGGGGAGAGCCTGGCCCAGGTTGGCCAGGGAAGCTGTGGCTGCCCCATCCCCGGGGGGGGTGAAGGGCAGGTTGGATGGGGCTTGGAGCAGCCTGGGCTGCTGGGAGGTGTCCCTGCCCATGCAGGGGTTGGATCTAGATGATCTTTCAGGTCCCTTCCAACCCAAACCCCTCCATTATTCTATTAAAACCAGGAAGTGAATCAATGGGAAGTTACAGATTGGGTGGAAAAGGGGAAGGGGGGGGACCCAGTAGGAAACAGAGAAAAAAGGGTGAATATTGAGGGGAAAATGGGGGAAGGATGAACCCATGAACAGACTTTTGTTTGCAAAGTGGTAACAGTCTTTTATCAGGAGCTGAGAGGAAGAGGAGGGTCAGGGGTGAGGCAGGTCTGAGGGTGAGCACAGACACAGACAGGAGTTCTCTCTGCTCTGAGCAGGAA
>NW_009953957.1:123356-143077 GCF_000747805.2 Chaetura pelagica
GACAAATTTTCCATGGTGCCTCCAGCTCCCAGGGTTTGGCCAAGGTGATGAAGGGATCACCCCACTTCTCCAGCGGGCAGCTCTGTTGTTGCTCCCCACACATGCTCTCACTGTTCTCTGGTGCAAACCCCATCCATCCCACCTGGCACTAGTGCTTGGCTTGGGCTCAGGACCTGGGCTGGATCCCTTTCCTCCAGAGCAGGCTCAGAACCTGCTCCTGGATCAGCTTGGTCTCCATCCCTTAGGTGAGTGGGTTGTGTGGGAGGGACCAGCACACAGAGATCAGCCATCAGGACCTGCAGGTGGGAAGGACCTCCTGGCCCCAGGGCTGAGTGATGCAGGAGAAGAGCCCGGGCATGGAGAAGAGCAGGGAGCCAAGATGGGACCCACAGGTGCTGAAGGACTTGACAGAACAAGAGGGAAGGGCCTCAAGCTGCAACAGGACATGATTAGTCTGGGCATTAGGAAAAAAAATTCACAGCAAGAGGGTCAGACCCTGGAAGGGGCTGCCCAGGGAGGTGGTGGAGTCACCATCCCTGGGTGTGCTGAAGGTTGTTTGGATGTGGTGTTGGTGGAGATGGTTTAGGGGAGAACTTTGCAGAGCAGGGATGATGGTTGGACTGGGTGATCCCAAGGGGCTTTTCCAGTCTGAATGGTTCTGTGATTCTGTGACTTCAGAGGAGCCTCTCAGGAGGAGACACCCCAGACCTCCCTCAGGATCAGCACGTAGGAGACAGAGATGAGGACGGAGTCTGAACCCACCACAGTGGTGCCAACCACGAGGCTGTAGATGCTGTTGGACCTGGTGTCCCCACAGGCCAGTTCCACCACCACCAGGTGCTCACAGGGAGGGTGGGGAATGAGTTGGGGGCCACAGCAGGACAGGCTGGTCACCGTGCAGGTCACAGGGGGGGTGGTGGTGGCACCAGGCACCGCAGCAGCCAAGACCAGCCTGGCAAGGGTGGGACCAGCCAGGATGGCAGAGCAGGGCAGAGACAAGTGCTGGTCACAGGCCATGGTGAGCAGGACCCCAGACCCCGTTGTGGAGAAGCTGTGGATGAAGAACATCTGGGCCACGCAGCCCCCAGAGCTGATCTTGTGGGAGCAGAAGCAGAAGATGCTCAGGAGCTTGGGCAGGGTGGAGGTGGTGAGCAGGAGGTCAGTGGCCACCAGCATGGAGAGGAGGAAACACAGGGGCAGGCCTGGGTCCATCCTGGGCACCAGGAGGAGAGGGGAGTTCCCCAGCACTGCCATGGGGCACATGATCCAGAACTGAGCCCCTTCCAGCCCAGGGATGCCCGTCGGGATGGAGGAGGAGGGATTTGAGTAGGACATGGGCACTGGTGCAGAGCTGGAAGGGAAGCCATGGGAACAGTTGGTATAGACAGGGAGAAGAAAGAGCTGCAGCAAATACTGCTCTGGACTCCAGGCACTTCTCAGGCACCCAGACCAGTGACCACGTCCTCCTGCCTCACCACGGGCAAGACACAAACACACGGGGTCTTAGCCCAAAAATATGGGATTGTCCCTGTCTCAGCAGGAGAACAGAGGCTCCGAAGGGTTAAATCACCCAGCTGGCACCCTGGGAATCAGATGCAAGGTTCTCAGGACACATGCCCTCTGGTTTCCCCAACGTCCCAAAGGGCCAGACATCATCTCCTTGGCTTCCCAGACATGTGACTTCCCTGACCCCTGAATGGTTCCATCTCTCATCCCGATGGCTTCATGTCCTCCACACAAAACAAACCACGAGGAGCTCCTCGGGCTGTCTCCAAGCCCTTGCTGTTTGCACTGGAAGGCCAAAGACTGCAAAGCCAACCCCAGGAAATGCTGCCAAGACAATGACATTTGTCACAGCTGATGGCCAAGAGGACCCTGTTTGCAGAGCAGCTCCCTCAGCTCTGAACTCAGGGAGGCAAAGCCACAGCTGCCACCAGCCAGTCCAGCAGGAACCGTGTCTGGTGCCCCAGGTATTTGTCTGGGAAGGGGCAAACACTTCCCAGATCCTGCACTTGGAGAAACCAAGAGACACCTCCTCCCTCCTCTCTGCCAGGGGTACCTGATCCACAGACCCACGTGCTGCTCTGGGCAGTGTTCCCTGCCCCTCACCCGGTACAACAAAGTTACCCAGATTACTAAAAAATGCTGTTCATCATTATTCTGTTCGTGTAGGATGGGAGAATTGTTTAGGTTGGGAAAGACCTTTAAGGTCCTCCAGTCCAAACATTCCCCACCCCTGCCCTGTGTCCCTCAGCACCATCTCCAGGGCTTGGAAACCCCTCCAGGGATGGGGACTCCCCCCCTGCCCTGGGCAGCCTGGGCCAGGCCCTGACAACCCTTGCCAGGGAGAAATTGTTCCCCAGATCCAACCTCAACCTCCCCTGGCACAACTTGAGGCCGTTCCCTCTTGTCCTGTCGCTTGTTCCTGGGGAGCAGAGCCCGACCCCCCTGGCTCCAACCTCCTCTCAGCAGCTGCAGAGCCAGCAGGTCTCCCCTCAGCCTCCTTTGCTCCAGGCTGGACACCCCCAGCTCCCTCAGCTGCTCCTGCTCAGACCTGTGCTCCAAATTCCCTGCCTTGATCTCACCAACCCCAGCCCCTCACAGGGACCTCTCCCTTCTCCCACCAGCCCCAGCACGACTGCAGCTGCAGCCCAGGTACAAGTGCCCTCTCAGGAAGCTCCTGTGATTTGGGGCTGTTTTCAGGTTGTACACCCAACAGGAGGGATGGGAGCAGCACGTTCAGACTGGTCATTGCTCCCTTCACTCCTGTGGGCACAACTCTGAGCACCTTCTTTGTGCTTCAGCAGCACAAAGAGCTGATCAAGGGTTTTTTCCCCACAATTAAGCGTCTCATGAACTCGCAGACTGACAAGTTTTGCTCCTTTCAGTCATCAAATTCCAGAAGATGCCCTAGAAATGGATGCTGTTACCAGGCACCTCACCCGAGCTGGCTGTACCCTCTGAGATTTGTTGCAAACTTGTTGTAATTTATATTGAAACTATGAAATGGATTAAAGTGCCCTTGGAGAACGAGCTGCTCGGTGGGGAACGAGGTGCAGCAGGAGAGGAGCTCTTTGGTTGCTGACACACTGGGAAAGCTTCCCTGGCTGGGCAAGGAGGGAAGAGATGTTGAGGTTTTAACTGTTTCCTGACTCATTTTCAGCAGCTCTGCCTCTGCTGCCAAGCAACAACCCTCCCGTTCACCACCTTCCATGCCCTTCACATCTGTTGTGGTTCTTAGACATCACAAATCTCCCAGCACTGGCACCTCCTTCTGCAAAACCACCCGGTGATCAGAGTGTGCCAAGAGCCCCCCAGCACTGCCAGGGGCACAGATCTTATGAGGGGAGGGGTGGGACAAGGGGTGATGGCCTTAAACTGGCAGAGGGAGCTGGAGCTGAGATGGGAGGGAGAAATTCTGGGCTGTGAGGGTGGGGAGAGCCTGGCCCAGGTTGCCCAGGGAAGCTGTGGCTGCCCCATCCCTGGGGGTGTTGAAGGGCAGGTTGGATGGGGCTTGGAGCAGCCTGGGCTGCTGGGAGGTGTCCCTGCCCATGGCAGGGGGGGCACTGGGTGGGATTTGAGGTCCCTCCAACCCAAATGATCCATGAATTTGGGGTTTTAAGCAAGGTAATCACCACATCCCCTCCCCAGTTCTAGTCACCTCTGACAGATATTGCAGGACCTGATCCCCTTACTAGAAACTCTCTGCTTTCCCCAAACCACCCACTTCAGAACATTTTCCTGGCATCCAGCCCATGTCTCACTGAAGCTCATGACTTTTGTCCTTTCCATTGGAGAGAAGACCAAATCATTACCTTCCTTGAGCTGCTTTTCCATTCTCTTCAGGTTTGTGCCAGAAAGAAGCTCAGGACCGGGGCTGTGACCAGGTAACTGGTCCTCACAACAGCTGGGATAGCAGGTGTCCCACTGAGGTGCCTACAGCTTGTTGGAAGTTTATTTAACCCAGGAGCAGCTTGCAGCCAAACAATTAGCACTGCTGTAATTAACCTGAGCCAGGAAGCAAACTGAAGGTGCAGGTGTTTGACTTGCAGTTCCCTAAAACAATAATCACTTAACGTGGGATGCCTGAAGTAATGAAGTAGCTCATGAACTCTATAAGAGACCAAGTCCACTCAGATGCCTTTGGAATTCCTGCAGAGCAGCTTTTCTGGGTAGATTGCTTTGTATCCCCAAATCTCAGTCTGGCTACGATTTGACCTTGGCTCAGGGCTTGGCACTAGGACTAAAAATCCTTGAATAATATGGGATTAAATGAAAGACAAAACATAAATGATGAATCTCCCCATCTCACCTGGATGGTTCGGACGTGACTGAGCAGCTACATCACCTTCAGATGCTGCTTCTCTCTTGCACCATCGAGCAGCTCCTCCACCTGCCAGAAGGACCCAAACAGTGAGTTTTATTTGCCTGAACACTCACTGCTGGGACTTCAGAGCTGCCATCAGCCCTGGGGAGAGGCTGCTGCCTGGGAGGAGCCAGGAACAGCAACGGTCTGTAAACACAGGGGTTCTTCTCTCCCACTGCTACGTCTGTCTCAGCATCAGGGGGTGTCAAACAGACCTTGGGTCCACAGAGGGAAGGTTTTATCTCTGGGTGGGCAAATATCTGGGGATAGAATAATCCAGTTTCAACCTCCCTGCCATGGGCAGGGACACCTCCCAGCAGCCCAGGCTGCTCCAAGCCCCATCCAACCTGCCCTTCAACACCCCCAGGGATGGGGCAGCCACAGCTTCCCTGGGCAACCTGGGCCAGGCTCTCCCCACCCTCACAGCCCAGAATTTCTCCCTCCCATCTCAGCTCCAGCTCCCTCTGCCAGCTGGAAAGGTGTCCCTGCCCATGCAGGGGGGGCACTGGGTGGGATTTGAGGTCCCTCCAACCCAAATGATCCATGAATTTGGGGTTTTAAGCAAGGTAATCACCACATCCCCTCCCCAGTTCTAGTCACCTCTGACAGATATTGCAGGACCTGATCCCCTTACTAGAAACTCTCTGCTTTCCCCAAACCACCCACTTCAGAACATTTTCCTGGCATCCAGCCCATGTCTCACTGAAGCTCATGACTTTTGTCCTTTCCATTGGAGAGAAGACCAAATCATTACCTTCCTTGAGCTGCTTTTCCATTCTCTTCAGGTTTGTGCCAGAAAGAAGCTCAGGACCGGGGCTGTGACCAGGTAACTGGTCCTCACAACAGCTGGGATAGCAGGTGTCCCACTGAGGTGCCTACAGCTTGTTGGAAGTTTATTTAACCCAGGAGCAGCTTGCAGCCAAACAATTAGCACTGCTGTAATTAACCTGAGCCAGGAAGCAAACTGAAGGTGCAGGTGTTTGACTTGCAGTTCCCTAAAACAATAATCACTTAACGTGGGATGCCTGAAGTAATGAAGTAGCTCATGAACTCTATAAGAGACCAAGTCCACTCAGATGCCTTTGGAATTCCTGCAGAGCAGCTTTTCTGGGTAGATTGCTTTGTATCCCCAAATCTCAGTCTGGCTACGATTTGACCTTGGCTCAGGGCTTGGCACTAGGACTAAAAATCCTTGAATAATATGGGATTAAATGAAAGACAAAACATAAATGATGAATCTCCCCATCTCACCTGGATGGTTTGGACGTGACTGAGCAGCTACATCACCTTCAGATGCTGCTTCTCTCTTGCACCATCGAGCAGCTCCTCCACCTGCCAGAAGGACCCAAACAGTGAGTTTTATTTGCCTGAACACTCACTGCTGGGACTTCAGAGCTGCCATCAGCCCTGGGGAGAGGCTGCTGCCTGGGAGGAGCCAGGAACAGCAACGGTCTGTAAACACAGGGGTTCTTCTCTCCCACTGCTACGTCTGTCTCAGCATCAGGGGGTGTCAAACAGACCTTGGGTCCACAGAGGGAAGGTTTTATCTCTGGGTGGGCAAATATCTGGGGATAGAATAATCCAGTTTCAACCTCCCTGCCATGGGCAGGGACACCTCCCAGCAGCCCAGGCTGCTCCAAGCCCCATCCAACCTGCCCTTCAACACCCCCAGGGATGGGGCAGCCACAGCTTCCCTGGGCAACCTGGGCCAGGCTCTCCCCACCCTCACAGCCCAGAATTTCTCCCTCCCATCTCAGCTCCAGCTCCCTCTGCCAGCTGGAAACCCTTCCCCCTGCTCCCATCCCTCCCTGCCCTTGTCCCAAGCCCCTCCCCAGCTTTCCTGGAGCCCCTTCAGGCCCTGGAAGCTGCTCTCAGGTCTCCCTGGAGCCTTTTCTTCTCCAGGCTCAACACCCCAACTCTCCCAGCCTGGCTCCAGAGCTGCTCCAGTCCTCCCAGTATCTCCGGGGCCCTGGGAACCCATAAGAGCTCCATGTGCTGGGCCAAACCAGAATTCCTTCCCACTTGGGATCTGCTCTCCAGCTGTGTCTGTGCTTCTCTGCACAGCTGGAAAGGCCCCCCCACAAGGGTCCTCAGGGGGTCCTGGACAATCAGAGGTACCCCAGGAGGACATTGTTGGGAACTGGATGATCTTCAAGGTCCCTTCCAGCCCAACCCATCCTGTGCTCCCATGGTGACACATCTGCCTGCAGGAGGACTCCTCACATTTCCCAGCCTGAGCTCTGAGCACAGAGCAAGGGCAAGGTCAGAGCTGCACCTCCCCTGTCCCCCTGCACAGCAAGGGCAGAGCCCTGTCCCCTTCCTCCAGCCCTGCATGGACCAAGGGGCTCAAGGGACCCTCTTCCAGGGTCATGGGGAAGGTCAGACCAGGAGGGCTGGGTTTTTTAGCTGTCCTTTCAGTTGTGGTTGTCCTCATGTAACTCTAGATGTGATCTCTGTTGCCTGAGTTACTGGCTGACATGCCAGGCTGCTGCAGATCTGAGTCACAGGTCAGGGCTGTGGATGCAGCACAGAAAAGGAAAGAGATCCACAATATTTCTGCTGAATTAATACCTCTACTTCCTTTATTTTCCCTGAGTCTCAGAATAAGGAACATGTTTTGCTGAATAACTGGCATATTTATAGACCTGGACTATTACAAAAGGGGGTTCCTGTTCACAGTGTCCAATTCATGTGGCACAGGAACAAGGTCTGCCCTGTTTCAGCAGCAGCTCTGGAGCTTTTGCAGTCACAGCCCAGCAGGTAAGAAATGTCCAGCAAGCTCATGGCAGACCTGGTGACTCCTTGTCCACACCACCATGAGGGTGACAGGCTCTGGTGGGGTCTCTGTTTGCTTCCTCCCAGCTGTTCTCCTGATGAGGGACCTGGGGAGAGGTGTGGACTGGGATGTGATGGAGCTTTTTGTGAAACCACTACACCCCAAAGACATTAAATGTGAGGGAGAAATTCTGGGCTGTGAGGGTGGGGAGAGCCTGGCCCAGGTTGCCCAGGGAAGCTGTGGCTGCCCCATCCCTGGGGGTGTTGAAGGGCAGGTTGGATGGGGCTTGGAGCAGCCTGGGCTGCTGGGAGGTGTCCCTGCCCATGCAGGGGGGGGACTGGGTGGGATTTGAGGTCCCTTCCCACCCAAACCAGGCTGGGATTCTATGATCCTAAAGCACTAGAGCTGAGGGATAACAGGAGAAGGTTGCAGAGCTGAATGGTGAAGTGACAAACTGGGCAGCAAAACTCAGTCTGGGCTGATGAAACCCGAGGTGCCCGGGCAAGCACAGCCCCTCTTGGCACTGACTGTTGTTCCATGTGCTGTCCATCCCACTCACAAATAGGAACCTTGGAGTTATGGCTGGTGACTCCTTGAAATCACCAGTGGTCCCAGTCACTTTGTCACCCCAGACTCTTCTCCCCTCCTTGTTACCACCCCAGGTTTCACTCTGCCCTCAGCAAGGGCCAGGACACAGAGGTTCCTTCCTTCCTCCTCCCTCCTTTCCAATGCTCCACCATGGGCTGATCCATGGGCTGCATTCCCACTGGGAGTGTATCTGCTCCAGTGTGGGATACTTGGATGTCTGCCTGCTCTGACATGGGCTCACCCATGGGCTGCAGTCCCTCTGGAGCTCTACCTGCTCTGCTGTGGGTCCTCCACAGCCCACCCTCCTTCTGGGGTGGCTTTGCCATCATGGGCCCCTCCTGCTGCTCTGACCTTGGTGTCTCCTGGCAGTTTCTCACAGAATCATGGGATGGTTTGGGTTGGAAGGGACCTTAAACATCATCTAGTTCAACCCCTTCACGTGTGCAGAAACACCTTCCAGGAGCCCAGGTTGCTCAGAACTCTCACTGCTTTTTTGTCCACCCCTCCCCTCTCAGTCTGACATTTCCTGCCCTTCCTCAAACAGATTTTCAGAGCCCACTGGTTGGCTCAGCTTTGGCTCATGGTGGGTCTGTTACTGATCCAGCTGGAACCATCTGTGTGCAGCTCAGGACAGAGTCACAGACTCATCCTGGTTGGGAAGGACCTTGAAGATCATCAAGTCCAACCATAACCTAAATCCACCAACCACAACCTAATCTACCTGTTCAGTGCTTCAATCCTGCCCCTCAGCACCACATCTCTATTTCTTTTAAACACCTCCAGGGATGGTGACTCCACCAGCTCCCTGGGCAGCCTGTTCCAGTGCCCCAGGACAACCCCAGACCCCCCTCCTGGCCATCCCTGCAGCCCCCTCTGGTACCCAGACCTCACCACCTCCACCAGCCCACCTCCCCACAATTCTCTTGAGCAGCTGCTCACAAACCCTGGTTTGCTCTGTGCTGTGTGGGTAGGGGGTTTGTTTGCTCTCAGCTGAGGAAATGAAGCTCTGGGTCAGATCTGTGCTCAGAAATTTCTGCTGCCACAAAGTCTCATTTGCCCACCCCACCCCCAATTTCCCACCCCCCCCCTAAATTATAGTCAGTGAATAAATGCAAGAAAAAAGGAGACATGGTGACACAGGTCATGTTAGATGGAAGTGCTTCACACTCTCTGTCCCCATGTCTTCCTGGGATGCCTCCAGAAAGGAACAAGTCCCAGCTAGAAGGTGACTCCTGAAGGGCTCTGACTGCATCCATGAAGCCACCAACACACCAGGCTTGTGTCTCTCAGGACACTCCTGGTGCTGCCTGCACAAGGCCTGTTTGCTCTACGATTTTCTGCCATAAAATACTATTTGTAGTGTGATGGCCCAAGGGCCTGGCAGGGGCTGCAGGCTCAGGGGGCAGGGGCAGGTTCCCCATCCCCAAAGCCAAGGCAAGAGTTGGGAGCAGCTGCCTGGGCAGTTCTGCCATCAGAACGTTGATGGAAATCAGGATCCTCCTCTGTATCTGTTTGGTCCTCACCCCATAGATGATGGGGTTGAGCACAGCAGGCACCAGGATGTAGACGTGCCCCATGGTGATATGGACCACTGGAGCCAGGTCCTTCCCAAACCTGTGCACCACAGACAGCCCGATCAGGGGCACGTAGAAGGCCAGGACCACGCAGATGTGGGCAACACAGGTGCTGAACACCTTGAGCCTCTCCTTCCACGATGGCAGCCCCAGCACAGCCTTGAGGATGAGCAGGTAGGGGAGGATGATGGATGAACAGGGGATCCAGTTCTGGGGTCCCCAGCACAGGAAGGACACGGAGCTGTTGGAGAGAGGCCAGAGGAGGCCCCGGAGATGCTGGGAGGGCTGGAGCAGCTCTGGAGCCAGGCTGGGAGAGTTGGGGTGTTGAGCCTGGAGAAGAGAAGGCTCCAGGGAGACCTGAGAGCAGCTTCCAGGGCCTGAAGGGGCTCCAGGAAAGCTGGGGAGGGGCTTGGGACAAGGGCAGGGAGGGATGGGAGCAGGGGGAAGGGTTTCCAGCTGGCAGAGGGAGCTGGAGCTGAGATGGGGCTTGGAGCAACCTGGGCTGGTGGGAGGTGTCCCTGCCCATGCAGGGGTGGCACTGGGTGGGATCTGAGGTCTTTTCCACCCAATCCATTCTGTGAGTCTCTGGATTTGATGGAGACAGATGGACACATACACAGAGATGAAGTCCTCCTGTACAAAGCAGGGAACTGCCCAGAGCACCCATGAGGCTGAAGGCACCAGCCCTGGGTCTCCTCACCTTCCAGGATGCACAAGTTTCCCACAGCAGGGAAAAACTGGGGAATCATAGAATCATAGAATCCCAGGGGTTGGAAGGGACCTGGAAAGCTCCCCCAGCCCAACCCCCCTGCCAGAGCAGGGGCACCCAGAGCACATCACACAGGAACGTGGCCAGGGGGGTTGGAATGTCTCCAGAGAAGGAGACTCCACAGCCTCTCTGGGCAGCCTGGCCCAGGGCTCTGGCACTTCACAGGAAAGAAGTTTTTGCTGATATTCACCTTGAACCTCCTATGCTCCAATTTACACCCATTACCCCTTGTCCTGTCACTGGTCATCACTGAGAAAAGCCTAACTCCATCTCCCTGACACTCACCCCTTACATATCTGTAAACATTGATGAGGTCACCCCTCAGTCTCCTCTTCTCCAAGCCCAACAGACCCAGCTCCCTCAGCCTTTCCTCAGCAGGGGGATGTTCCCCTCCCTGCAGCATCTCTGTGCCTCTGCCCTGGGCTCTTTCCAGCAGTTCCCTGTCCTTCTGGAACTGAGGGGCCCAGAACTGGACACAACATTCCAGATGTGGCCTCACCAATGCAGAATAGAGGGGGAGGAGAACCTCTCTTGACCAACTAATATTCCAAATACACATTTTTTCCTTCCCCTCCTTATTTTTCTTTCCTGTCCAGCCCGTGCCCAGAGCTGCCTCCACCCCCATTTTTTCCCTCTGGCTTTTTTTCTTTTTCAGAGAAGCCAGAAACCCCTGCTTGGCACAGCCCCGTGGGCTCAGAGCCCTGAGGAGCAAAGGGATGAGCTGTGAGCCCTGGTGAGAGCCCTGGGGTTTGCTCTGCCTGGGTTAAATACAGCTCTGCAGCCACCAGGGCTGCTCCTGGTCCCCAGCCTGTGTCCCCTGCTGTCACCTGGGGTAAGTACAGGTGGGCTGCCTGGAGATGACACCATAGAGAAGTTCTTCTCAGGGAAGGGTGGTTTGTCTGAGGGTTTGCAGCAAAACCAGGATTTGCAAAAGCTTCTGGCAAAAGAAACAGCAAAGCAGCAGGTTAGGAAAGTGCTAAGATGGTAAATTGCAAATATTAGAGAATCCCAGGCTGGTTTGGGTGGGAAGGGACCTTTAAAACCATCTAGTTCCTGCCTGGGCAGGGACACCTCCCAGCAGCCCAGGCTGCTCCAAGCCCCATCCAACCTGCCCTTCAACACCCCCAGGGATGGGGCAGCCACAGCTTCCCTGGGCAACCTGGGCCAGGCTCTCCCCACCCTCACAGCCCAGAATTTCTCCCTCCCATCTCAGCTCCAGCTCCCTCTGCCAGCTGGAAACCCTTCCCCCTGCTCCCATCCCTCCCTGCCCTTGGCCCAAGCCCCTCCCCAGCTTTCCTGGAGCCCCTGCAGGTCCTGGAAGCTGCTCTCAGGTCTCCCTGGAGCCTTCTCTTCTCCAGGCTGAACACCCCAACTCTCCCAGCCTGGCTCCAGAGCGTCCCCAGCCTGTGTCCCCTGCTGTCACCTGGGGTAAGTACAGGTGGGCTGCCTGGAGATGACACCATAGAGAAGTTCTTCTCAGGGAAGGGTGGTTTGTCTGAGGGTTTGCAGCAAAACCAGGATTTGCAAAAGCTTCTGGCAAAAGAAACAGCAAAGCAGCAGGTTAGGAAAGTGCTAAGATGGTAAATTGCAAATATTAGAGAATCCCAGGCTGGTTTGAGTGGGAAGGGACCTTTAAAACCATCTAGTTCCTGCCTGGGCAGGGACACCTCCCAGCAGCCCAGGCTGCTCCAAGCCCCATCCAACCTGCCCTTCAACACCCCCAGGGATGGGGCAGCCACAGCTTCCCTGGGCAACCTGGGCCAGGCTCTCCCCACCCTCACAGCCCAGAATTTCTCCCTCCCATCTCAGCTCCAGCTCCCTCTGCCAGCTGGAAACCCTTCCCCCTGCTCCCATCCCTCCCTGCCCTTGGCCCAAGCCCCTCCCCAGCTTTCCTGGAGCCCCTGCAGGTCCTGCAAGGCTGTTTTCTGTCCCCTCTGAGATCAGATGAGGTCTGTGTGTGTGTTTGCAGACAAACTCTGGGACAAATCTCCATCAGTTTGTGCTCCTCAGTTGAGCAGAGACACGGGGGGTTTTCCCCACCAGCAGGACGTTCTGCTGGGACCAGCAGCTCCTCAGCTGGTGGGTCTCACAGGCACCAAACTGAGCTGCCTTTGCAGAGAAGCCTGTTTGCAGGATTTCTCTGGGAATCTCCCCCGTTTTCCCTGGGGCTGCAGCTGCTGGTCCTTGCTCCGGGGGCAGAGAAGCTGCTGGAGACCCGGTGGTTGCTGCGGGGCTGATGAAACAGCCCTTTTGCAGCCTCTGAATTTCTTCCTTTCCATTTAACCTTCCTGGGCAGCTGCAGAGCTCTCATCCATTTTCCTTCTGTCAGGGCTCGTTTGGTTAATTGACCCGCGGGTGGAGCTGATAAAGCTCCTGAAAACACTTTATGTTTTCCCATCCTCAAACAAAATGGGGAGAGATCAATAGAGAGACACGTCTAATGGGGCTGCTTGTCCTGTTATCTCCTGTGGTCTGACCGCGGCTGGTTCTGCACAAACATTGACCTTTCTCTGCCTTCATCTCTCTCCCCCCCCCATCCTCCCTCTCCTCTCCTGGTGCTTCAGCCTTGCAGGGACCATCCTGGCCAAGGCTGCTCCTGCCACTGCTGCAGGGAGCAGCCAGCCCTGACCCCAGGGCTGACCTCCAGCTCTCCATCCCACCTCTCCTCCCTCGCCAGCCTCGAGAACCTTGGCCCCAGACTCACCCTCCTGTGCTGCTGGGAACTTTGCAGCCACCTCCCAAAGGGCTGAGCACCAAAACCTCCTGAAACCTTCAAGGCCGGGGGCAGACAGGCTGGACATGGCACAGCTCTTGTCTTGGTATTTGCTGCTGTTCAGGGCCCAGTGACCCCAGGGCTGGTCCCCTCCGACCGTCCCGTGGTCGATGTGATGGACATGGGTCAGGGCAGCTCCACAGGGGTCCTTGGCTCCTGGGGCTCTGTCCTCCCACCACCACTGAGCAGGGTGTCTCACAGCAGGGCGCTCTGTTGTTTCCAGCCCCTGGACCACCGGTGCCTGAGATGTCATCTTCCAACAGGACTGAATCCAGCCCCTTGAGCTTCATCCTCACGGGCCTTCCCGGGCTGCCCCCCAGCAGCCCCTGGGCAGCTCTGCCCCTCGGCTGCCTCTACCTCCTCATGCTGCTGGGGAACTGCACCTTGCTCTGGATGATCCGGACCGACCACACTCTCCACACCCCCATGTACTCCTTCCTCTCCATGCTGGCCACTGCAGACCTGGGCTTGTCCCTCTCCACCCTGCCCACCGTGCTGGCCGCGTTCGGCGCCGCGTCCCCCTCCCTCCCCCTGGGTGCCTGCGTCGCCCAGATGTACTTCATCCACTGCTTCTCTGCCATCGAGTCCGGGGTGCTGGTGGCCATGGCTTTCGACCGTTTCGTGGCCATTTGCCACCCCCTGCACTACAGCTCTGTCCTGAGCAGTGCCCTGGTGCTGCGGGCCGGGGGGCTGGTCCTGCTGCGGGGGGTCTCGGTGGTGCTGCCGGTCGCGCTGCTCATCCGCAAGATGCGGTTCTGCGGCTCCCGGGTGCTCTCCCACTCCTTCTGCCTGCACCAGGACATGCTGAGGCTGGTCTGTGGGGACGTCAGGGTCAGCAGCTTGTACGGGCTGATCGCCGTGATCCTCACCAAGGGCCTGGACTCCCTGACCATCCTCCTGTCTTACACCATGATCATCAAGGCCCTCCTGAGCATCGTCTCCCCGGGGGCACGAGCCAAAGCCTTTAGCACCTGCATCTCCCACCTCAGCGCCGTCCTGATCTTCTACATCCCTCTCATTGGCTTTTCCACCCCCCACAGGTTTGGGAAGCACCTGCACCCCCTCACCCAGACACTCCTGGCTGATGCTTATCTCCTGGTGCCACCTGTCCTGAACCCACTCGTGTACAGCTGGAAGACCCAGCAGATCCGCAAGCGGATCCTCCTCCTGCTCTGCTGGAGATGGAACCAGCAGCAGGTCTAGACCCAGAGCAGTGATACCCCAAAGCCAGCCCCCTCCTTTCCTTTCTCCTCCAGGTTGGGCAAGGTCACCTCCTGGAGATCATCACTCACGCTCCTTCCCTTCCCAGGAGAAACCTCTTCTGCAGTGCAGCCCTTTTCCACCCCACAGAGGGCTGGATGGTGGCCATGCACGTTGTTCCACCCCACATTTCAGGATGCCCCCCGTCTCAAGGAGCCTGCAAGAGGGCAGGAGCTGGTGTGGTCCTGTGGTGAAGCTGTGCTGCCTGCAGCTGGGGGGAGAGAAGGCTGCTGAGAGCAGGAGTTCACCAAGGGCTTCACTGCTAATGGTGGCTGAAGAAACACCACCAGTGCCTCCAGGCTTGTCCTTGCATTGCAATATCCCTTTATTGGTCTGTTAAGTGAAAGAGTCTGTTCCCAGGTTCATAAATCATGCAGTCCTTTTGGTGGGAAAAGACCTGGAAGATCATCAAATCCAACCACTAACCCAGCACTGCCAAGGCCACCACATCCACACTGAGGTCATCATGTGGGACTCCTGTTATACAAATAATGGGATCCTTTAAGCTCTGGAGGACAAGCAGGAACTGATAGACTGGGACCTAAGGACTCAAAACCAGACAACTGAGGCC
This sequence comes from Chaetura pelagica, assembly GCF_000747805.2. Lineage (NCBI taxonomy): Eukaryota > Metazoa > Chordata > Aves > Apodiformes > Apodidae > Chaetura > Chaetura pelagica. Next base: position 138,034 of record NW_009953957.1, read on the forward strand.
GGGCTCGTTGCAGGGTCTGCAAGGTGAGTGTGTGATTTTAATGTCTCACAGAATCATCTGCTCTGCCTGTAATTCTGGGAACACCACGGAAATCTGTCCCAGGTTATGATTCCAAGGAGGGCAGGTATGGGGTGCAATGGGCAGGCAACACAAGCATAGAATCCTAGACTGGTTCGGGTTGGAAAAGAATTTGGACCTTAAAGATCATCTAGATCCACCCCCTGCATGGGCAGGGACACCTCCCAGCAGCCCAGGCTGCTCCAAGCCCCATCCAACCTGCCCTTCAACACCCCCAGGGATGGGGCAGCCACAGCTTCCCTGGGCAACCTGGGCCAGGCTCTCCCCACCCTCACAGCCCAGAATTTCTCCCTCCCATCTCAGCTCCAGCTCCCTCTGCCAGCTGGAAACCCTTCCCCCTGCTCCCATCCCTCCCTGCCCTTGTCCCAGGCCCCTCCCCAGCTTTCCTGGAGCCCCTTCAGGCCCTGGAAGCTGCTCTGAGCAGGAGGGCAGTTGCAAACTGAACTGAAAGATGAGATTGGTACAAAACACAAACGTTGACCAGAACAAGAAGCACATGAGGCACCATCTGGACACGGTTTATTTCCATGTCCCAGTGCAGCATCATCCCAGCTACTGTCCCTCCCACTCTGGGAAGGACACAACTCACCCTGTTTCCTGGAAAAAGGGAATTTTGTGGTGGGAAACACAGTATGTAGGTACCAGGCTGAGCCAGTGCAGATAAGAGGGAAGGGATGAACAGGTTGAAAGCACTTGTAGAAACATTGGTGTGTACACAACTGCTTTGGGCAGCCGTGGCTGGAAAGTCAAACAGAGAGAACAGCAGGGGCTGGGAAGACGTGGCCCTGGCAGTGATGAGAGGCAGCTGGGAAAGGGCTGTGGCTCTGGGACAGCTGGGGAGCAGCCAGGCTGGGGAGAGGCCTCCAGGCAGCCCTTCTCATGCCACAAACCTGCATCAGGAGGCACCAGGTCCCTGCACCCTGCAAAGTGGGTGAGGTGGTTTTTAGGATAAATGCAAACTCCAGTGACTGAAAATGTGATCACTGGGCATAGGATCATAGAATGGTGAAGATTGGAAGGGACCTTGAAAATCACCAAGTTCCAACCCCCTGCATGGGCAGGGACCCCTCCCACCAGCCCAGGCTGCTCCAGCCCTCCAGCCCATCCAACCTGCCCTTCAACACCCCCAGGGATGGGGCATCAACAACCTCCCTGGGCAACCCATCCCAGTTCCTCACCACCCTCAGAGTGAAGAATTTCTTCCTAATATCTAACCTCAGTCTCTCTCAGTTTAAAACCACCAGCCCTTGTCCTGTCACCACCTTCTCTGCCGAGGAGCAGAGCTGCCCCAGGGGCATCACACAGACCTGTCAGGGCTGCTGAGCACCAGCTGCTCAGCCATTTGGGGGGACCTGCTGGAAAGCAGCTCTGGAGAGAAGGATCTGGTGGTCCTGGGGGGCAGCAGGGTGACCATGAGCCAGCAATGTGCCCTGGGGGCCAAGAAGGGCAATGGGCTCCTGCGGGGCATCAAGAAGAGTGTGGGCAGCAGGTCAGGGAGGTTCTCCTGCCCCTCTGCTCTGCCCTGGTGAGGCCACAGCTGGAGAACTGGGACCAGTTCTGGGCTGCCCAGGTCCAGGGCAGGGCCCCCAAGGTGCTGAGGGGCTGGAGCATCTGCCTGGGAGGAAAGGCTGAGGGAGCTGGGGCTGCTCAGCTGGAGAGGAGGAGCCTGAGGGGGGGTCTCCTCAAGGCTGAGCAGGATCTCCAGGGGGTCAGCAGGGGGGGACCAGTCTCTTCTCAGCAGTGCCCAGGGACAGGCCAAGGGGCCATGGGCACCAGCTGGAGCACAGGAGGGTCAGGCTGAACATGAGGAGGAACTTGTTGCCTGTGAGGGTGGCAGAGCCCTGGGCCAGGCTGCCCAGAGAGGCTGTGGAGGCTCCTTCTCTGGAGACATCCCAGCCCCTCTGGAGGTTCCTGTGGGAGCTGCTGATAGTGACCCTGACTGGCAGGGGGTTGGACTGGATGATCTTCTTTTAGTTCAAAAACCATAGGCAGAGACACCTCCCACCAGACCAGGTTGCTCAAAGTCCTTTTTTTTCCCCCCAAACCCTCACCTTTAGGGTCCATACCCACATTTTTGGTTCCAGTGACTCCTTTTGCTGGTTTTAATCCCTCTTTTAGGGTCGAAAGCCTCATTTTTAGGGTCTAACCCTTCCATTTTAGGGCTGAAAATATCTTTTTAGAGTTCAAACCTTCATTTATGAGCTCAAAATACTCTTTTTAGTGCCCCTAAGCCTCATTTTGATTGTCTGATACTAATTTTAGGGTCCCAGCTCTCACTGTAGATAACAAATCTTCATTTGATGGAGCCAAAGCTTTATTTGGACAATCCAAAGTTACAATAAAAAACTCCAGAGGTTATTTTAAAGTCCAAAGCCTCACTTCAGGCTCCACAACCTTGTTTCTTATTTCTAAACTCCAATTTTGAGGCTCCAAACCTGATTTGTGTGGCCCAGTGCTTCATTTTCAAGGTCCAAAGCCCCATTTTTATTGTCCAAAGGCTCGGCTGCAGTTTTTAAAGTCTCATTTCTAGTGTCCAGAGGCATATTTTTAGTTTCCAAATGCACATGTCCAAGCTCCAAAGAGGCATTTTCACAATCCAGCCCCTTGTTTGTTAAGGTTCAACCCGCACCTTGAGTTTTCTAGAACTCTGTGTGCCCAGAGCTGCCAGCAGGATCTCCAGGCACATCTACAAGCCAGTCTGCCCAAAGAACCAGTCGTCACCAAATCACTTCTCAAAGCAACTGGAAGGTTGCTGAATTCTAGTGGAAATTTTCCCTGCAATCCCTTGGATTACATCTCCAACACTGGACACTTTTCAGATTGGTCTGGGCAGGGTTGCTGGGACATCTTGTCTAGACCGTGTTCTTGCCAAACTTCAACAAGCAGAATGGATTTTATGCATAGTTGTTTTTTTTCCTCAGTACCTTATAAACAAAACAGCAGGTCTGGTTTTAATTTCAAAGCTGGTAACAGAATCATAGAATAGTTCAGGTTGGAAGGGACCTTAAAGATCATCTATTTCCAACTCACCTGTATAGGAAGGGACACCTCCCAATAGATCAGGTTGCTCAAAGGCCCATACAGTCATTAGGTGAAGAACAAGCAGATTCTAGAAAAATGAGGCAAAAAACCCTACAAACCAAACCAACAAAAACTTTAAAGAAATATGTATTCTTCTTATGACAGCTGCAAGTATATATGCACTTCTAAATTCCAAGGTCTAATTTTTATTATTTTATAATTCTGTGTAATTAAATGGAATTTATGAAAGTATCCGGCTCCTTGCAAATATCTGCAATGACATAGTACCTGCTGACCTTTCTGTCAAGAGAGATGTTGACAATTTTTAAAGACGCAATTGACCCTACCCCTCTGGAGGTTCCTGTGGGACCTGCTGATAGTGACCCTGACTGGCAGGGGGTTGGACTGGATGATCTTCTTTTAGTTCAAAAACCATAGGCAGAGACACCTCCCACCAGACCAGGTTGCTCAAAGTCCTTTTTTTTCCCCCCAAACCCTCACCTTTAGGGTCCATACCCACATTTTTGGTTCCAGTGACTCCTTTTGCTGGTTTTAATCCCTCTTTTAGGGTCGAAAGCCTCATTTTTAGGGTCTAACCCTTCCATTTTAGGGCTGAAAATATCTTTTTAGAGTTCAAACCTTCATTTATGAGCTCAAAATACTCTTTTTAGTGCCCCTAAGCCTCATTTTGATTGTCTGATACTAATTTTAGGGTCCCAGCTCTCACTGTAGATAACAAATCTTCATTTGATGGAGCCAAAGCTTTATTTGGACAATCCAAAGTTACAATAAAAAACTCCAGAGGTTATTTTAAAGTCCAAAGCCTCACTTCAGGCTCCACAACCTTGTTTCTTATTTCTAAACTCCAATTTTGAGGCTCCAAACCTGATTTGTGTGGCCCAGTGCTTCATTTTCAAGGTCCAAAGCCCCATTTTTATTGTCCAAAGGCTCGGCTGCAGTTTTTAAAGTCTCATTTCTAGTGTCCAGAGGCATATTTTTAGTTTCCAAATGCACATGTCCAAGCTCCAAAGAGGCATTTTCACAATCCAGCCCCTTGTTTGTTAAGGTTCAACCCGCACCTTGAGTTTTCTAGAACTCTGTGTGCCCAGAGCTGCCAGCAGGATCTCCAGGCACATCTACAAGCCAGTCTGCCCAAAGAACCAGTCGTCACCAAATCACTTCTCAAAGCAACTGGAAGGTTGCTGAATTCTAGTGGAAATTTTCCCTGCAATCCCTTGGATTACATCTCCAACACTGGACACTTTTCAGATTGGTCTGGGCAGGGTTGCTGGGACATCTTGTCTAGACCGTGTTCTTGCCAGGGAAGGTTGGACCAGGGGATCCTGGAGGTGCCTCCAGCCTGGTGTCCTGCCATCCTGTGACCTCTGATTCTCCTTTGGCAGGTATTTTCTGTTGGCTCTGCTCCCACCCCATCTCTCTGAGAAGCCCGTGGAGACATGCAGTGAGTCCATGAATAAAAACCCAAACAAAGCAATCCAAGCCTGCATGTTCCTGCCTGCACTCAGCAACAGGTGCTCATAGGCCAATTATCAAACCCCCTCATAGAATCGTTTGGGTTGGAAAAGGCCTTTGGGGTCACCAAGTCACCCCTTGATTCTCCCCCCAGGCCCCTGCCAAAGGAGGGTCACCCGGGGAGGTTTTTCTCAGGTGCCAGATGGATTTTTAGCCCAGCTTGATGATGTCACAGAGATTTCTTTTGCAGAAACCTCTGCAGATTAACAGCCTAACTCTGTCACTGCCTCTCCTCACAGCTCTGCTGTGGGGCTGAGATGCCCAGGGTGATCTCTCCTCCATTGACCCACCTACCCAAGCTCAAGCTCCCCCAGGCAAGGACACCAGGAGACAGCAAGAAGGGCTGGGGTTGGGTGGTTTGACTATTTAGCTCCTGGACATGGACCTGCCAGATGAGGAGAGGCTGAGAAAA
>NW_009953958.1:0-17073 GCF_000747805.2 Chaetura pelagica
AGCTCAAAGAGGCATTGGAAAGATTGCTGAACAATTGAAAAGGAGTTAATGAAAAACATTTTGTAACCACAATGACTGTGGGACAGTTTGAAAAGTTTTAAAAGCAGCTAATTTCATAGAAAAAAGCACCTGAAAGGATCTAATATTTTCTGAGTTTGTAGTTCTTCTACTAAATACACAGGGACACATCAAAACAACATACCTTTACGTTTTCATGTATTGATTGAAGTTGTGCAGCTAAAGCTACAAATGTTTGATAGATTTTCTGCATAGCCATAGACAAATCTGTAAGAGACAGATAAAATATTGGTAAGTAACAATCTTACTACCAGGAAAAAATATTTAGTGTTTATATCACAGCAAGAAGCTCACCCAAAACCTGTAAAGAACAAAGCACAAAACAACTGTATGAGGACAAATTAAGTGTCTGTAAGAAATACAGAATTTGAGAGCAATTAGGTGACTCAAGTCACCCAAAGACTACTTTCTAAGAGGGCTTCAAATTTTATTTTGAAAAGTACTCTTTTCTCAGATTTTTGTATACATGGTAATTAGTTTCCTATAATTTAGCAAAGCTAAAAAACATTATTTAACTTTATCTAATTACACAGGAACATTTTATCTCATTGATTTTTACATAAATATGGTTGTCATCAGATTTTCTTGTGTTTGCATGTGTGTTCTACCCTCAAAAAATGTTTTTCTGAGAAGCACTGAAACAATGTATCAAAATGGAAGACATAAATGTGCTGAAGTGGTCTTTTCACTGTGAAAATAATCAGTTTGTGTTTCCTCTGAAGGATGCCTACAACCTATAGAAACGCAAATAGTAGCTATGAAGTTCTTGAAGATGTGTAAGTCTAGCAATAATTCTTGAACTTAAAACATCTGCCTCTCCATAGGGAAATCTCTCCATTATAATTTAAATACATTTCTGCAAAAGAAAAGCTGGGGAATAAATCTTGTGCCAGCCTGCAGGGTTGCAGAAGCATTATCTTGGTAGACTGGCGACAAGTTTCCAAAGAGTCTGGAGGCAACTTATTGATACTGAACACTAGACACTTCAAATTTGAAGATACTCCAGGTCCTATTTTCCTGTATGGTAAAAGGTTTTTCTCTATGGTAAAACCCTACACATGCAATACAGTGTTGTCCAGATAACCAGATCAGTTGCTGACAGCCTGAACATGATGGCACAGCAGATTAGGCCTTGCCTACACAAGCAAGGAACCTTCCAATTATAGCAGAAATTGCTGAAAAAACTCAAGGAAAATCTGTGAAGGCATCCCTTTCACATTCTGGACAGGCCAGAAGATCACATGGAGATAAGATGACTCAGGATTCAGCAGATCTTCCCATCTGGAAGCTACATCTACACAGTTCTGTTGGTTTTGACATGTGAAGTCCAGAGTATAGGTACCATCCTGTGATGGCAAGATGCTCAAGTACCATTTGGCACAAATAAGACATTCGCTTGAAATTACTGCTTATTGCAGAACCTGTATCTAAAATGGCCCAAAACCCACACGTGTCTGTGACCACAGGGAGAGTAACCAACCACGAGACTGTCTGGAGGTCAGCTTTCTCTGACTAGAGAGATTCTCCCAAGGTTGAATGACGCAGCAGCAAACAAGACTACATTTTCTCAGTGGGTCAGAGCTGAAGGCAATACCAACAGGCTCCAAAACTAAGGAAAAGTTTCTATTTGTATCTGGAGCTATCAGAGAAGACATCTGTATTTGTCTGGTCAGACAGCCCAATGCAAAACAGAAGGTGTTAAGACATCAGCTTTGTAATAGCGAGATGCTGAAGGTAGGGAGATGGATATAATGGATGGCAATGCTCACTTCCATGTTTTGTTAGCATCACCCAACTCAGATTTATAGAAGAAATACTACTGAGCACCTTTCTGAGAAAATATCCCAGTGATCTTTGTCCCCATGCCTCCTTTTTTCACAAGATAGCCTTCTGAAAGGACCTTTACATGCCAAACAACTGCATCATTTCTGAGTGTTTACAGAGGGAGGGGGAAAAAAATAATAATCCATGATCTACAACTGTGAAGACATTCCAGTATCTTCTATAGGTAATCACCTCTGCTGTATAAAGACCTCATCTTAAAATAACAGGTGGACAGAAAAGGGCATATTAGTGGAATGGGACAGAGTAAGACAGAAAGCAAAGTGAAAAGATTTCCTCACTGCTAGGTTAACCACAGGAATAATAGACAAAGGCAAAAGAAATAAAAATTATTTGGAAGCAGAGCAGCATCAATAGACCAAGCAATATTGAGGTGAGTGGAAATCTTCCCTTGACATTTATAAGTTCACTAGGAATTGTAAAGAAGCAAAATGCAGATGGATCAACATTGTCAGAAAAGGCAGCACAAAACTAGAGTCCACCTGAATGTAAAAACATCTCAGACATGCCCTGGGCCCACTAAGAGACCCAAGCATCCATTTCTAGCTCCTATACAAGTGTCCTAGCTAAATCTAGAGAAAACTCAAAGTTCTTTTATAAGAATGGTGCCTATGTCAGACATAACAAGAGTGTAAAACATACCATGCTGTTTTATTTCCCCATTTTTCACAAGTTGTGATTTCTGCTCCTACAAATCTAGGTATCCAGATTTCTATGCACAACAAATCAGGCTTACAAATTGCACCTGAAAAACTGGATCCATCTTAAAAAGCACAAGAACCTTTATGAAGTTAACCTTTAACTCCACACCTTTACATTGAACAACTGCTGAATCTATCTGAACACTTACTCACGTATATTAAATACAAAAAGCCAACAACAAAAGATTAGTTACTAAGGTTTTCTCATACGTACGAGATTATTTACTTTTATGTTTGAAACTTAAAAATTGCAACATTTACCTTGGGGAGTTATATGTGAATTATTTGCTTGAGTAGCAAGATGATTTTCCAGTTCTTCTATTTGTTGCCTGTATTGCTGCAGCTGTACTTCAAACTGCTCGACCAAGATTCTGAAGTAGCTGGATGAGTAGAACAATGAAATAATGATTACATTTCACTACTTTGCCACTATTTTTTAATCTGACCTATATTTACTGCCAATTTTTATTTAATCCATTGCAAGTTATGTTCTATGACATTCATGACATCCCTCTACTAGTGGAAAGAGCAAAGACTATTTCTCATGTCTGTAAGATAAATTAACTGTAGAAATGAAATAATGATTTTGTGAAGCATTCAGTACAAGTGTTACAAGAAGCAGAAAAAAAAATCCTATTATGAAGTTCAAAGAATCATAAAATGTGCTGGGTTGGAAGAGACCTTTTAAAGGTCAGCTAGTCTAGCCTCCCTGAACTGAGCAGGGACATCTTTAATTAGACTGGGTTGCTTAAGAGCCCCATGCAACCCATCTTTAATGTTTCCAGGGCTGGGGCATCTCATACCTCTATGGGCAATCTGTTCTGGTGTTTCACCTTCATAATAAAAAACTTCTTCCTTTTATCTAGTCTAAATCCACCCTCTTTTAGTTTAAAATAATTATCCCTTGTCCTACCACTACAGGCCCTGATAAAAAAAGTTTGTCCCCATCTTTCTTATAAGTACCTTTTAAATATCAAAAGGCTGCTACAGGGTATCCCCAGAACCTTTTCTTCTCCCAGTTATATTACTGACTATTTCTTACAAATAACAGTAACTCACTCTGCTGGGGCTGTATTTTCATGCTGGAGACCAGGAGGAGTCTTCTGTGTTCGCAATGCTATTTCTGCATTCTTTAGCTCCTAAATAGGGAAAATTCATAAAAGATAAGGTTCCGTATGATGTGTTCAAATAGAAAAATAGCTAAAACTCATTCATATAAAATATTTTCTTAATGTATTCAAGTTAATACCATGATAGAATCTGACTGGAAATTCTTCAAAGAAAAGACTGCCAGAAAGTCAAAGACTTGCAAATACCAACAAATTTGGGGAGGAAACAAATAACACCTGCTGGAAGCACACTGTGCATTCAGAAATTGAGAAAATGCTGTACAAAACTGTCAGAGATAACATCTAATTTCTGGTTTACTTCAGAAATCTTGTTACAATTACTGAGGACTAATGGAAAAAAATTAAAAAAAAAGTCATGTGCAAGAAATGACACCTAAAAGAGAAGAAACAGAACAAAACGGATTATTTTATTTAAAAAAAATAGTTAAATGCCTCTTTTTCTATGGAAACGATCTTTTAATGCATGATAATTACAGCATACACTTTTGTTTAATACTAGTAACTACCATTAAGAATTTCTCAGTGCCTGGCTCACTGATCATTCTCAACCGCATCACTTACAGAAATACGAGAATTTTGTTTCCACACAAAACTGTTGGCAAAGCACAGCTATAGAGTATTTTCTTTTGGTATCAAAAGATACAGAAAAATCATCAACATTTTCATTTTAGAATAAAATAACGTTCTTATACAGCCAGCAATCTTGACATGCCAGATGAAAAGAGAAAGTGATAGAGAACTTATCTTCAAAAGGACTTGCATCAAAACTTGAGCTCAAACTGGATGCAAAATTAAGATGCAGACTCGTAGACAGTTGACTCATCTTCACTAAATGAATACTAGTACTAGTTAAGATATTCTAGTCCTTGAAATTTTATGCTGTGTTTTTTGTTTGGTTGGTTTTTTTGTGTGTGTGTGTTTTGTTTTGTTTTTTTTTAAAGGCATCAGAAGAAAACATACTTGCATTTCTGCTGCTCCAGAATCCAGCATGTTATTACAAATGTGTCTTCACTAGCAGCTGAATACATAGGTGAAACGGAGCTAAAGTAGGCACACATTCCCTTCTGTTGCCTTTGCTATACAGGAGTGCTTTCCTGAACAAAAGGAACTTTACTGTTCTTGTACTTATCTGAAAAAACTGATGTAACGGATTCGGTCTCTCCCAGAACTTCAAACAGATTAGACGTGATTCAGTTTTTCAGTTTGTTTACTACTCTTTCAGCTTGGACAGGTGTTAACTTGACTGATGACGATGGCTAGTTACCCTATATGAAACAACCAACATACAAACTCTACATAGCAAAACTTATATTCAACTATACCTGTGCAGTTTCCACTTTCAGCTTGTCAATATTAAGAGTGTTCCTTTGTAATCCACTGGCAACTACAGACAGAAGTTGTTTCAAAGCTTTAATGTCTTCTTGTACTTTAAGCATTGCTTTAGAGGACATTCTACTAATTTCTTCCTGAACTTGTTTTTGTTCTTTCACAAATTTCCTGGGGAAGGGAAAAAGATGGGGGTGGGAAGGAAAGAAACAATTATTGAACCTGAAGCACCCATGTGTTTACCTTTCAGTCACATTATTTAAATAGCTATTAACTTTTCCAAAATTAAGTACTGAAGAGTAAAATTACCATAGAGCTTAACGTTATCCTAACACCTAGCGTGCTTTTACTGTAAAAAAAAGGCAAGTGTTTAAACATATTATGCTGAACCCTGACAAGCTAAGATATATGTGAATTATTTAAAATATATATTACAATACATAGCACATATGTAGAAGTGATCACTACTTTGAATTAATTAAGAGTGACATACAGCCTCTATGATAAATCTACAACTTGCCTCCTTCCTGTCTGAGGAAAGGCTCTTTTGCTGTTCTCTCTATCCTGTGTGAGATCCACCATGCATGTGCAACACAGACTTAAGTCTCAATATTTACTATGTATGTGGCACAAGCTTAATACTCCCAGGGAGAGATGGATCAGATTCTAAGAGTATACGAGTATATTTGTTAGGCATGCCCATTTTTTTCCATGCATGGAAGAGAGGCTGAAAAATTAAAAACGGTCTTAGATTTCAGCCACTAGAACTACTTGCCTATTCTGTTCCCAAGGTCAACCTGTCAGAAGGCCTTGGGCTACTAGGTTACTCTGCATTCAGCCTGCAGTAGGGTCTTTTTGTCACAGAGCATCACATTGCATACAATACATTAGCTATTCCACTATCATAAATAAGAACCACTACTTACTGTAAATTTTCTACATCTTGACAGATTACTGGAGGTAGATTTTCATCCTTTAGGGCTTTGCTATCCCTACAAGAGACAGTGCATGTTTAGATGGTGCTTTAGTACTGCCAAACGTTTTTGCACAACTACTAAATATAACAAACATTCAAGTAACTAATTACACCTATGCCACAACTAGGAATGATTTGGATTAATGCACATAGATACTATGCCAGGGTCCAAGCTCGTGGTGTGAGCATTGTACATATTTGCAGAAATCATTTTTCAGACATGACCAGCCTGTAGCAGTTGCCAGATAAAAGTTGGTATTGCATTTGATGGAAAAATGGCAATGTTTAAAATTATAAACCACCATTGTCCATAATGCAAAACTTGATTATTTGTTCCTTTTTTGAGGTCAAAGGCAGGATAAAAGCAAACTTCTTTTTGTGTATGGATGGTTGGACTCTCTGATCTTAGAGATCCTTTCCAACCATAATGATTCTGTGATTCTGTATTTAGTTCAGCTGTTTTCTAATAATAACAGAATGCAAAGAAAATCTCAACACTTACTCTGGTCTTGTTCCGGTTTTGTCACCTAGAAAACAAAAACAAATAAAACTTTGGGGAAAAAACAAAACAACCTTAATGAGATTGTAGTAATTACTACAATCTGCTTGATTTCTCCTGATAAGAAAAATAGCCTAGGCTAGCCATAAAAAAAACATAGGTTTTAATTTGATCCCCCTTCACAGATAAATAGAACTTCAAGAACAATGGTTCAACAGTAAAGGTGCTAATTTCTTTGCACACAGTAACACAAAACATCTGGTGTCACTAGAAATGCATAAACAACTGCAGCTGCATAACAAATCAGTGCCTGCTTTTGCAACCACAACTCAGACCTACACCCACAAAATACTCAGTATTTAAGTCAGCAGTAGCAGTTTCCTCTCAAATATAAAGGTAATTAAGGTTTGTCCATTTGACTTCATTAAGCATTCTGCTATTGTATTCAATTCAGTAATAAATGTGTTTTCCAGAACTGAAGATGTTACTCTTTACCTACTACCTATACACTCCAAACTGCATCTGTGGATGCGAAATACCTCTGAGTAATCAAGTGCATAATAGGGTAACCACATCCCATACCATAGCATTCTGCTACGAGAAACATGCACTCCAAAAGCCCAAGAAGTGAGGTTGATCATCTTCAGCTGGACACAATTCACATTCTCACTTTCCTCTCAGTGCCAACAAGTCAGAAAGCAGCTATGCAGCTAATTATGTAGCTAATACCAATGCTAATGTCAATGGAATCTCAAATAATTCCCTATGCCTTTTGCAAAGGCAAAAAATTTCAACACGTAACTGGGGAAGTGGCAAAAAAAAAAAAAAAGGCATAAACCCCAGAATTTAGGACTCCTGCCTCAGGCAGAAAACTAAGTATACTTTACTTTCTCTCCAGCCACTTTTTTTCCCTGTACACTAGAACAACACAGTAGAAAATGCAGATGGAAATCAGATTTAGCTACTTTCTGGGTGAGTGCTCCAGTCCTTAATTTTTTGGTATTTTTTAGCTATACATGACTAAAATATGTATAAGAAGAGATTCTTTTCCTGCAGCTGTGTTTAAAGAAATACTAGACAGTTAGTCTTCATTCTCCGTAAGGAGAAGTTTTTTATAAGCAATTCCAGAACTGAGAACAAAGGTGGTAGTGCCTATCTGTCCTGGGATTCCTAGGACACTTGTTTTCAGTAGCTGCATCTCCTCCCTTTTCTTCATGAAGGAAAAAAATTAAAAACCCAAAACCATAAAACCACCACCCTCAAAGCTTTACACAGTTCCTCATACAGCAGTACATACAACTGTATTGACAAAACTGAGTAGCAGCACCCAGGTAGGGATATTTGTCAGAACCATCTGCTACAGGAAACACTCCTGAACTAAAACCTAAATTTAAAATTAAAGAAAACTAAAAAAAACGGCCTCCTTTGACATTTTCTACTGCTTGGCTAAAGGATCTCTGCTTATCATCCTGACAGCAACAGCCTGAAGCACCCAGTTCCAATTCAGATACTCATTCAAGTTTCTACCCTAAGAGCTGGGAGATGTTAGACTGAAGTAGATTGAGTGTGTGATTCCCTGGTCCTCATTTTAAGATACTTGTATATTATGGAAGTGTTGTGACCTTCTAATATTATAGTAATTTCAATCCCAGAAGAACCCTGGAATCTGAGCTTTTTCATCATTCTCAGTATCAGTAATTATCCCTAAAACAACATCGTGCAGAGCAAGTGTCCAATTTGGACAGTCGACACTTGTACTCTTGTACAAGTATGAAAAACTAAGTCTCCATAACCTACATTATTCTGCAAAGATGGTTTCACGGAGTTTCTACATTTCCTTCTCTTCTAGCTACAGAATACCTAATCTAAAATTTGGGTACTGAACGCAATAAAGAGATTAAGTTAACAATACTGATTCTCCAGAGAAAACACACAATTCAGAATAAGCTTTAGTTAAACTTACTCTGAAAGTATAGAAGCAAGACAAATTATTAAGTGTCAATATGTCAATGCCCAATATTCCCTTATTACTCTAAATCTACCACAGAGAGTTTTTTATAACTAGTTTTAACAACCTGATAGAATGCATCAGAACTACGGACCACCACAAGTACAGCTTTGAAGAGTAACAGCTAAAAATAGGGCTTTTATTGTGTAGACTGTCAAATTAAAAAAGCAAAGAAGTTGAAGACCTGTTACAGGTAGACAAAGCTGGTTTCAAACGAGTACTTAGGGTATTTGCAACGCTTCACTTAAACATAGCTCTGCTCCCCCCTCTAGTGGCTACTTGACATACAGCTGTACAGAAGAAATCTGCCACAGCTTTTCAGCAAACGGCCCCATGAGCTTTCACTCCCAAAAGGCTCAGGAATCGAGAAACTAGCTTGCAACTATGATCTTGAGTTATATTTAACTCCAAATAAATTTACTTTACATTCTTCTATATAAACACAATATCTAAGAATTAAATTAACTGAAATGCCTTGTGGGAGCAGGGCTGGGAGATGTTAAAAGTTACCAGCTTCAATTCCACATCAGTAACACAATGAAATAGTGTCTTTGCTGTGGTGCTGATAATTTTCTCAGCTAAAAAAAGTAAGAATGTTTTAAAACTTACTTTTTTTGTCTGAAGAACTACTAAAATCAATGCCACCGAGACCTTCATTGGCAGTAGTCGAAGGAGTCGCAGTTGTCCCCAGAGTCAAACTCAAAGCATTCTGCCCAAGTCCTGCAAGAAACCCAAACAGAATTTATTTAAAATGCTAATAATTAGAACTTGTTTTAAACTAAAAGCACATACAATCATATTTGCAGCTTCAGTGCCCGTTTACTACATTTGGATTTAAAAATATGCAAAATAAACAGGGAGGAAAACAGATTGCATGAAGTTTCATGCAACTGTATGCAAACCTTTGATGTAATTTCTTCACATTACTAGGCAGCTAACTAGATAGCTAACTTATCAGCATCTTAAGTACCTTTCTGTTTAATTTAGAGTTTACGGGCAGTGTTAGCAAGACTACAACATGGAGCAAGAAATTTCTTCTCTAGAGCTGAAAAAGACAGGAAAATCATGAAGTGACAATACTAACAGATTTTATTCAGACCAAAAGCCATTTAAACAAGAAGCTTTCAACCTCTCTGCAGTTAGAGACACCTGTATGTCATGGCCCTCTTCCATTTATGATTGACTTGCTTAAGTTGATCATGGCAATGACAAAATCTTTCCTTTTTCATTTTTTAAAGTGCTAAGTACACTTGAATTCAAGAACAAGAAGGAAGGCAATTATTTCAGATTTCATTATTATTGCCCAGTGCTCTACACTGTTCTTACATGTAACACTTAAAAATTAGTGTTTTTCACACTTTCAGTGTTATGATATTATACAAATCAGATCTTACATTATGAATTTATACAACCGCACGGTAAATTTCAATGCTTTGAGACAGAACGAGGAAAAAACTAATGTAACCTTCACCTGTTGCTGCTGTGCTTGTATTCTGGAAGAGTGAACCTCCTAAACCTGCTAAAGCTCCTCCTAAGGAAAGGCCTGTGGAGGCAGTTGTAGTTGGAGCAGTTGTGCCACCCAAATTTAAAGTAAAGCCAGTAGTTCCTGCAGAGAAAGCAAATCAACTTCATGCAGACAGTGCATTCAAATACGTCTACAGACAACCTGAAAAAACAGAAAGGTCTGAATAGCATCTTTATTATAAGTGGATAAACTCAATCACTGTTTTTATTTTCAGCAGATTTTCCAAAGTCATAGAGACTTTAGAATGATGTGATTTCGTTCTATAAAATTAATTTAACACATCATGGATCTAACAAGTGCTATTGAATTTTTATATTAAAATGCTGAAATGCTAATGCTTTATATGAAACATTAAAATATTTTACACAAGACTGATTATAAAGGTGATTTCCCTGGTAGTTTGAGCCTTCCTCTGGAATTAAGCAACCCAGCTTTGGACAGGATAGGGAAGAACTATGCAGAGAAAGACCGCAGGCATAAAGGGACAGAGGGCACGGATAGTTCAGCTCAAATACCAACTCCTGAAGTTAAGAAAAATTAACTCCCATCTTAATTATCATTATGCCCAGCGCAGTTTAGCCGAGTCAAATATGACAGGCATGGGCCAGTATGAGAACTACACTGCAAAAATCCTTGTTTCTACTAGATGGCTTGAAATGGTTAACTAGTAAACTAAAAATAGGTGGACACTTTCCAGACTTCTCAGCTGCGCAAATAGAAAGCTTTCAACCTTCAGTGGGGTTAACAATAACAAAATTGATGATTTTATAGGACAAATCAGCTCTTGCTACACTTCCAATTATTTAATTACAAGTTGCCTGTATCACATGGTATACTGTCCTCTACATAACCATAAATCTATCTGCATTAGGGTACTCAAATTTAGAACTAGTGAAGTTCAATAAACCTTCTTATTTAATGTCCTGGTTTGAGCTAGGATGAAGCCAATTTTCCTTTTACTGATGTAAGCTCTCTTTTAACTAGCACTGGAGTGTTTCAACTAAAACTGGTAACAGTGGATTATTTTTCTAACTGCTGGGTCTTCAAGGTCACACCTTCGCTCTGCCAGCTCAGACACTATGGGGAGATCTACAATGCCCCATAGGAGGCTGAATTAGACAGCAAAATTGTCCAGAGATATTCCATTCCATAGATCTATGTAAGCTCAGAGGAAGGTCAGAGATCACAGAAGACACCTTCCTTCCTGCTTCTTCTTCCCTTCTCATCCATCCATAGCTGGAGTCCAGGGAGGCCTCCGTCCATCCATCCCCATCGACCCCCAGGCTCGAGCTCTCCTGACCCTCATCACTCTGTGCTTTCTCCAGCAGCTCTGGGATTTCTTGGGACTGTTCACAGCTCAGGAGATCCTGTGGGAGTTGCTGGGGACAGGGGGAGGCAAGATGCTTGTGCACATATCTGAACATCATTGGTGTTTAATTAAAGCTGTGTAGTTCAGTTTTCAACCCAGCAAAGTCTCTCTCTTTTCCTCTCTCTCCTTCCCTACCTGGGTGGGAGGGGATTGAGAGCATTGTCATTGAACCTGAGTCAAACTGTGACATTTAACTACCACAAAGTTATGTAAACACTAGAGAAACAGTGTGTAGAACTGCTTTACCATAAAGTTATGTTGTTAAAAAGCCAAACAAAAATACACCACAAAAAACCACAAAATGCCTAAACACTTCCCTACCTGCTGCAGGAGTCGATGTAAGAGCAGATGATAATGACAGGCCACTCGCTGAGGTAGAAGCAGCAGGTAAAGCAAATGGCGTGGCTGAACCTGCAGGTTTGTTGAAAGCTAAACTAAAGCCTGTGGTAGCTGCTGTGGTGGCAGGTGTACCTAAAAGAAATCAAAAACCAATTATCACTCTTAAAACATTCTGTTTGAGAACGAGTGCTCAACCTCTTTTTTGATTTATTCCCATTTAACCATTATGAGCATGACACCATACAAGATCACTTGAATCAAGTAAAATAGCCCCACAGCATCTTCAGATAATTTCAAAGGTTTACATAAATTGCACAGACATTTTTGTCCAGGATTCCTAGTGACTAATGATTATATCATTGTATATAATAAAAAACAGTAAATATAAAAAGAAGATATCCCAGCAAGAGCATCTAATAGAAGCAGCAAAATATTGGTAGATAGAGCTAAACAATGCCCAAAATACAGACTAAAAATTCTCAGTTGGACACGCACACCAAAATGAGAACACCTGCATATTACCCAACTGCCATATATGATTATGCATCACACAATCTTCCCTGGGTTAGCTGCTGCTGCTCCTTCCTTCTACCCATTTCATTTGCTTCTTTATCCATCACCATTTTCTTCTATTTATTCACAGCACAGCTTCCTAAGTTCTTGGACTGCTGTATTACAGTACCACTCCAACATTTGATACTCAAGCTCAATTTCTCCTCAGTTCTCAGTTGCTGGCATTTAACAAGAAAACAAAACCCAAAACTACCCACATATTTCTGTATTTCTAATGACAGCTGAAAAATAGTCTCTAAAGATGATCAGAGAAACAGGAGTAAAATATTCCAAAGATCCCTTTGCAGTTTGACCCTCTTTATTCTTCCACAAGAGGTGATTATCAAACAAACCTGTTCACATGGACTTCCTAAGAGCAAGAAATTCTGTAAGAAGAATTATTTTAGAAGGTATTCTACCTCTGCTGAAGGTTGAAACTCATTAGGGTGACAAATACAAAGTATAAGTCCACTATGACCACTGTCACTGTTGTATGGGAACAGAACAACAAGTAACTGCCCAGAACTACAGGGTTCCACTCTGATTTGCAGCCTTAACATCTGGGCTGCAAAGCAGACTGCAATTATGATGGGGAAAAAGCTGACATATGACCACTAACTTTCTACATTACAAGAAAGATTTACCTCTGTATAACACCAAAATCTAAATGAGGTCCTTACCTAGTGTCAGTCCTGTAGCAATAGTTGTTGCTGTTCCTGCTTTAAGAAAAAAACAAAACAAACAGAATAACAATAGTAGTTGAAGACCACAAAGCAGTTACAATAGTTAAAAAACATGAAACAAAACAGTGAAATAACATATTATGAGAGAATATATACAAGTTGTTTCTGTATTATGTTGAAAGCAAATCATTAATACAAAACAGTATTTGTAAGCATCAGCAGCACAAATCAAAACATAACTGACTCAAAAAAGTTATTTTTCTTTATAAGAATCTGCCAACAGTGAAGCTGATGTTAACACAGCAGTATAGCAAATTGTTTGAAAGTTTAAGTAAATGAAAGTAAAAAATAATATGGAAACTAGTAATCTTAGCAAGTATTTTTTCAGCCATATGGCAGTATGTAACATTAGCATGTAAAACTGTAGATTTATGGAATAATAAAGAGGATTACAGAGTCCAATTCTTTGTAAAAGGCTGTGTCTTGGTTTACGATTTCTACCCCACTGGTAATTTCAAGTGATTATTTTGAACATGGTGCTTTGCTGTTTCATATTTAAAAGCCTTCTGGTTAGAAGGGCAAAAGATTTACTGAAGTAATTTTCTTTTAGCTTTCAATGTAGCCAAGCACAGTAATATAGGCTTTGAGTTTACTCTGAAATTTATTTCTAACAGATTCATTCTTAGAACTTCCCTTATCTACTCATACAAACACACAGGAAAAAAAAAACCCAGACCATTTTGTTATAAGAGAGCCAAAATAAAATTCATTAAGCTATGTCTTCAGGATGGCTAAAAAAAAACACCAAACCCCTCCTGTCAGATAAGTTCTATTATTTTGTACTTCAATACTCCTATAAGAATTTATATGTTCATAGGTGGAATTAGATACCAAAGAAGACAATAAATTCTTAATGCATATTGCTAACATTAAAAAAACCCTCAAACAACAGAACCAGAAACATTTATACCTGCAGGATTACAAAGATCACATTATAAATACTAACAACTTCAATGTTTTATAACGTTTTTCAGATCAAAATATACATCATTCTTAAATCAGAATTTTGGGCATCCTGGATGAAGAGTCAGATTTCTAGAAAATAACACAACTCAAATTATGAAACAATCTACACATAGGTCCAGGCATAGATTTCTGGTAACTGTGTTTGTGTTTCTGCAGCATTAATATTGTGTAAGTCTCAATGAATGACTTTTTAATGTGTTCAATAAAGCCTTCTTACAAAACTATGTAAGTAATACTCTGAGCTACAGAACTATGGAAAAAAAAGTAATCACATGATGATGACCCAGTTTTTGTGAATAGATAATAAATTTCTTTACTGTTTATTCAAATGTGTGCTGGACAAGAATTTTTTCTACCTGTACTGGTGCCTCCCAGTGTAAAGCCAGTGGTTGGTTTTGATCCAAAAAGTCCACTCCCAAAGCCCACTGAAGGAGCTGATGTAGTTGCTGTAGCAGTGGAAGAGCCCAGAGTTCCAAAATTAAGTCCTCCTGTTGAGCTATTACAAAATAAGTCTATTAGCAATGCTTTTTTTCCAAACCCCCCCTCTTATTCCAGCTTCTTTCCCATGCCATCATTCGTTTTCACAAACCACAACCATGCAGCTGGATAAGACAAGAGTCCAAGTTTGCTGCCACCAAGGAGAAAGAAGCCTTTCCTCCTACAGCTCTGTAACTCACACAGCTTCCCTGACACCAGCTCCCAGATTTATTCAGCTCCTTGCTGAGCTGATACATGTTGCTAGACCAGCGGGAAATTTGAACTTCTCTCCATTAGTTCTCATTCAACTCTCATTAGTTCTGCCTAATTATTCTCCCTGAACTACAGAAATGAGAGAACAGATGCTAGAAAGCAGCACAAAGATGACAACAAACCTGCAAGAACATATTTTCAAAGCAGGTTGCAAGTACAGTTAGACACCTCTGACCAGAATCCTCAACCAATATTATTTTATTTCATTCTAAAGTAATAATAAGCACAGACACCCAACCACCGGCATCAGCAGTGCAACTTTGCCCTTCCTTACCACCAAAACACACTGATGCATAAATTCACTTTCTAGCCAAAAGCCCATCCTTCCCTAGAGGTGCAAACCAAAGCAGTCCTATGCCTACCATCCTTTATTTTCTGACTGTGTACATGTCAGAACATTACAAAAATAAACTTCCAGAGCTATTTTCACAGATGAAGGAGCAAATCACAGATGAGTTATCACCAGAAAAATTAAGCCTTTCTTACTTATTTTGGGTAACTAAACATTCTAGAAGTTTCATGGCAAATGTAGAACAAATTTTACATTTAGCAGAAAATGCATTAAGCTATTGTACAAAACCTGGGGGAATACAAGAAACATTAACTGTAACCAAAAAAATTACAGGTACTGGGAGCCAGACTTTAAAAGTTTTTATCTTAAATTGACAAAAGATCAAGTGAATCACTTATTTGTAGTTACAAATGAAAGCAGGATTTTACACTTTTCTAGAAACTAGGTAAATTTTCTCTTAGACATTTTGCATACATACAACAGTAGCATTGAAACAAAATGCAATTTAGATTTCAGGGTAACAGCTGTCAAGAAGTAATTTATGCTCCAGGTTTTCACTATTACAATGTTCCCTCATCTCCTCTATCTTTTTGCATGAAGGGAAGCTCCTAGACATAACAAAAGTAATTTTTTAATGAAATTTGTTTTAAAAAGCTGTATTTATCTTTTACATTAGGAGTTTTCAAAACATCTACAAAAGTGATCTTGGCAAGCCCAGCAAAAGTTGGTTTAAGTTCAAAAGCTAGGTGCAAGATATTCTTAAAATAAGCAATTGAGGAAACAGAGCAGCCAGGAAGTTTAGAAGGACACAGATCCATTAATCATCCCACTTCACAGGAGCTAAACCATTTCAGTTTTCTTCATTCCCAAAATTTCAACATACCAAGAGCACCATGACCTAACTGCTTGGAAGCTTCAATATATAACATGGTGCTTCTCTCACTAATCAAGAGCTGATGTTTCTCATCCTTTTCCAGTACCAAAATGATTTTTCAGGTAAAATTCTTCTTGTTTCAGAATTCCAGTAGAAGAAAGCTAAGGTACAAAACATGAAATTCAGCACCATAGGTGCAAATCTCCAGACAAAATGAAGCAGCATTTTTGTTTGGTTGGTTTAAGGTAGAAAGAAACCAAAAGGTACAAATACAGCTATGGCAGCATTCTCACCAGTAGGAAAAATCATGTGCCAGAAGGACTATCTACTCTCCCCCACAGGTGGAAGGAAGAGGAGCTCAGGTCTTCAGCTCTAACTTTAGAACTACAACAAAGCACTGCACCTGGCTAAAGCACACTAGACAGAACACTGATTAACAAAAAGAGAAAACACAAGTACTTGAACTGCTATGGGTAGAATGCAGGAATTAAGTAGGCCAGCATACCACATAGGCTCTGGGCCACCAGAATATCATCTTTGACTGGTCACACTGATCAACAATCGTTATGCTTGGACTACACAAATACAGCCCCTTTCCTCCCAACAACTGGCAATGTCCTAGACCCAGCTCAGAAGAACAACAGCTACTTTTTAATAGTCTCAAACATGTTCCCAAGAAAACCATCCCACAGGGATTCTTTCACCAATCATCAGCAGTGAAAAGGTCTCTTCCTCTGTGATACTCCTTGACCAATAGCCCTGAAGACTTGTCCTGCTTGTAAGAATAAATACCTGCAGAGTACCATACTGCTATTGATTAGCACTTGTTGAACTTTTACCTTTTTTAACAGAATAAAAAGTTGGCTAGAACAGCAAAAATTAAACAATAAAAATATTTAAAACCAACAGGTAGTTTTTAATAAGCGCAGATCAACAAGAAAAGACTTTCTTGCTTCAGGAACTACACTGAGAAAAATGTTTTTGAATAAATATGTATTATTTAAACTTGCTGATTTTAATCACAGGAAGCCTACATTAAACAGGCATGAAGCAAAGGAACTTAAGTTCTATACTAACTCTATATACACTTCAGTAGCAGGAAT
>NW_009953958.1:17086-18058 GCF_000747805.2 Chaetura pelagica
AGGAATGGGGGACACCACAGAACAAAAAAAACCCAACTAAGAACAGATAATAAAAATGTCATCCATCTGTTATGACCACAAAATTAAGCATATTAGAAGAAACTGAGAAAACTTGGCCCCTCTACTCTGGGCTGCCAAAAAGCAACTCTGCCATTTAATCCAGAGATACTCTCCCAGATAGAGACATTCCCCTCACACTGATAATTTCGGATAACTCTATCAGGTAACTGTTTTCATTTATATCTGCTTCAGATGAAATTCACTTAAGTAGCTCACCCTGCCCATTTAATTTAAGTTGCAGTGATCAATTTTGCCTGATCAGATTTGGGAAAAACTCAGTTAGAAAGCTCTGCTACAACAGCCCTAATCTTCAACTGAGGCATAACAGCAAGCAGGTCAGAAAAAACCAACTCTGCTAGTACAGTTGTGTGCAAAGAAGAAAAAATGGAGGGGGGAATCCAATGCTATTATTCTGAGACACCTAAATACTAATAATGCCTTTATTGCAGAGCCTACGTCACCCTGCTACATCACATGCATATGAAAGCACAGCAGAGTTCTGTTAAAGCAAGACACTGCACAGCAAATGCAAGGTTAGCCGTGTCAGAAAGGATAAGGTTGTACCCAACTTCAGGAAAAAAAAAAAAAGCAGCAGTTTCATGTTTGAGCGTTAAAAGCGCGGGCTTTGACATCAACGAGCTCCGCACCGCACAGCCAAGCTCAGGCCGATTCACACACACGATTCACATCCTGCGTTCAGAACGAGAGATAACGGTGTCAGGAAACACCCTGCTCCGACAAAGCCAACATAAAGCAAACCTAGAAGAGCCCCTCCCTTGCCCATTAGCTGCTGAGCACCGATCCCTACGGCTCCGTTTACGACGCGGGCCGCGAGGCAGGAGGCGGGACGGGCCCGCACAGCAACGGCCTTCGGGCCAGGAGCACGGGAGCTACAGGCCCTCCCGGGGCAGC
>NW_009953958.1:23570-25298 GCF_000747805.2 Chaetura pelagica
GGGGCCGGTCCCGGGGTCCCGCTCCGCAGGGCCCGGGCGCTGCTGCCCCGCACCCGCTGCCCCGCCACAGCCCTCATGGGCTCCCCGCAGGCCGCGACACCTCAAAGGTGACCGGCCAGGAAGCAGGAACCCAGCTGAAAACCCACCCAAAGTCCATTAAAACCTCGAAATTCACTTAATTTGAGGCTGAGCCGGGCCCGCCGCCAGCACAGCGGGACAGGGCTCCGCCCGCCTTCCCAGGACCCGTCGTGTTTTAACGCTGTTGCTCCAGCTGCAGCGCCTGGATGTCGCAAACTGAATGGCTAATTACGCCCACAATTTGTGCGCTAATTACTGTCCTTTGCACAAAGCAGAGCTTCAGGCACGCAGCCAATTTGTGAAGTTTAGTCCGTGTTTACTTACATATCGTGTACACTTCTATCTTTGAACATCTTAAAAGCATGAAAGGCCCTAAACTGAAATGTTAACTGGCATTTATTGAGTAATTTTCATAGTCAGTTGTCAACAAACGCTTCTGCTCTGACAGGCCATGAAGTGATAAGATACACTGGCATAATAGGGAAATGGGAGCTGTAAAGGAGAAATTGATGCTTTTGTAGTAGGATTTTAATAAGTCGTGACAGTCTATGAATGTCACCACTCAAAAACTTGAAGTTCAAGATCGTGAAGTCTGTAGGTTAGTAAAAGAGGTTACTTCTGTAAAAAGAAGTCCTACTGGAATTGTGTCTAATTTAGATAATAACAATGAAAATAGCCCATTCTGCAGCCTTTAAGCTCAGTTTTGTCACGTCTCTTAACTCCTGCACAGCACATGCAAGACTTTTGTGCACAGGCACCTGTACAACTACCACACGGTTGAGTCACTGCCCCGTGCAGCTTGTCACAGCACACCCCTGGTTTGGCACAGCACACTGGCTGGTGACACCAAAGTGGAAGGAGTGGCTGATGTGCCATGGGATGGGGCTGCCATCCAGAGGGACCTTGGCAGAAATGGGTTGAAAGGAACCTCATGAAGTTCAACAAGGAAAAGGGCAGTCTTGTACCCGTGGAAAAACAACTTCAGGTACCAGCCAGCAAGAAAGCATCTTGTCAGAAAAGGACCTGGGGGTCCTGGAAATTGAACATGAGCCAGGAGTGGGCCCTTACCAGCAGGAAGGCAAATGGCATCCTGGGTTGCCAGCAGGCAGAGGCAGGTGATCCTCCCCCTCTGCTCAGCACTGGTGAGGCCACACCTTTGCATACCTTGCATACACCTCTCCAGTGAAGAAAGGCTGAGAGAGCTAGGACTGTTGAACCTGGAAAAGAGAAGGCTCGGGGGATCTTATTAATATATATAAATACCTGAAGGCAGGGCACAAAATAGGGTGGAGCCAGAGTATTCCCAGCGGTGCCGAGTAACAGGACCAGAGCCAACGGGCACAAACGCAGGTTACATTTCAGCACTGGGAAATGCTTTTTGCCTGTGAGAGGGACCTGGTGCTGGCACAGCTGGCACAGCTGGCACAGCTGGCACAGCTGGCACAGGGAGGCCGTGCAGCCTCCAGGGGTGACATCCCAAAGCCACCCAGCCTTGGAGCTGCTCTGGGCAGCTCTGCGTAGGAGGTCCCTCCCCACCGCAACCTCTCCGTGATTCTGTGATACTACAACAGAAAGGACCATCTCCCAGGAATTCGCTTGACCTCAAAACTCTGACACCCCGCGGAAGGCCCCGCGGGCGCCGCATCCCCC
>NW_009953958.1:25602-39557 GCF_000747805.2 Chaetura pelagica
CTCCCCCCGGCACTGCCGCTCCCGGAGGCTTCCCGGCTGGAATCCCTCCGAGCCGAGGGGCGGGAAGGGGCACAGGCTCGGTGGGTGCTGCCCCGCTGGGGCCCTGTTAGGATGAACCGCCTCGGAAACAAGGGAAGGGCGCTAAAACCGCTCCTGGTGCGGCAGGGGCTGAGATGCGGGGCAGGGATCAGCGTGAGCAGCTGGGAGAGAAGCGCAGCTCGTTGTTGTGCTCGGGGTGCGGTTCCACGCAGCTTTTTCTGGCTTGGGAGGCAAATCAGTTGTGAAAACAACGCGCTTTTTTGTCCTTTTTGTTTTATTTTTTGGGGACTCTGGTGTGAGTTGCTGGTAACACAAGCTGCCCCTGCATGTGCAGCGCGTTAGGCTAGGAAAAGAAGGAAATATCTAAGCTGCAGTTGACATTTTTAGACTTTTCTGATTGTTTTTTTCTATTTCTAGTTTGTCTTTCCTCCACAATAAGGATGTAAAAAAAAAAAAGTCTGTATTTTTGGAAAAAATATTTTTCCATAAGTTTTTCTGTCACAGCTTCTATAGAACTAAATTTCTAACAATGTTTGTTTTGTTTTGTTTTTTTTTTTTTCTCATTTTGCTTATCAGCCCCGACTGCAAGGGCTGGTGAAAAGACTGCCCCTCTCTGGAATTGTTAAGTGTTTAGTTCTCTAACCTGGCAGTTTGACTTTAGACTCGATTTAAAGATCTGTGGAGAAAATGGGGGGTCTTATTTCATTTCCAAATAGTAGGTTTATAATCAATGATTATACAAAGGAATAGGCTTTTAATTTTTTGAGTAATAGCTTATAAAAATTTAATATAATATGTGTATAGCAAGTTTTATTTTTCATGTATATTTGCATGTGTGTTTATGAAATGGCAGGAAGGTCTCTAATTAAGCTGTTAGTGATGCTTTAGTTTGCTGCTGGTTGGAACAGTCTTGCACCAAGCTGACTGGTTAGAGATAAGGTTTTTTTATCAGCCTTTATTTACTTATAAAGCTGAAACTCCTTCTTTGGGAATTTAATATACTATTTAATATTGTGTTGTTACAGTTGATAGCTATTCTCAAAATAAAAACTAGACTAAAACTGAAAGTCTCTTGATGATCCGAGTAGCTGTTTTAAGTTTCTAACCTGAAATTGAGGCTAGTAAGGCTACAGGTCAGAAACTTCTTTACATCTGTGATTGGGTTTCAGCATGGTTTGGGGTACCTGCTGGGGAAAATATACTTCACGTAGTAGTATAACTGAAGAGGGAAATGAGCTCCAAACAGAACTAACAAGATACAAGACTTGCTACTTGAAGCAGTTCATAGAATGAATTAAAAACAAAAATATCCATTCTAAAAACATCAATTTCCTGGTTAGAAACAGTGTTAGTTTTTGTTTATAACTGTGGTGCTTGCTTAGCTTTTTGTAAGCAGCTAGTTTATTAATACTGAATATTCTGTTGGGTTAAAATTAATATATGCTAGATAATTGTGAATATTACACTTGCAGACACCAAGAATACTGAAGTGTAGCTTGCACTGTGGAGCTTAAAAGTTGAGTGCATGTGTAGGTTCAAATTGCATCTCATTCCTACTGTTCTGAGACCATCTACTTTTTCTAATCTGATAGCACTTCACAGATTTTTCAGTTTGTTTTGTTAAAGTAATAGTGAAATAACCTTGAAATAGCAGTACAGTGTTGCACAAGCTAACTCCTGTGCAGGGAAGGTGTTATCCCTTGGAGGAGGTGATGAAATAGGTTTTATTTCTCCTCAAACCTCAGTTTGCTGGAAATACAGAAGTTGAAATTGCCTTAGAACTGTCAGCACAGCTGTCTGAAAAAGGTTTAGCTTTTTTGTGAAATTAAACTGTCCAACAGATTTAGGTTGAATAAAGAAGTGAGGTCAACTTAAAAATCACTTCTGTCTGAGATTATATACTTAAATAGCAAAAAATGACGAAAACTAGTACATAATATGTCATAAGTGGCGGTGAGACTAGAAATAAGAGTATTGTGGTTTTTCAATGAAGCTTTAGATCTAAAGTGTCCTTAAAAATGTCTGAAAGGAAAATGTAGTATAAAAGACTAGAGGTTTTTCAGTGAAGTCTATATATTTGAAGTCACATGGGTCTTAGTGAAAACACTGATGGGTTTTTTACTGAAGATGGAAAGTTTTCATTAACTTGACTGCTAAATCTGAAGTTTGTTTCCAAGCCTGAGACTTAAATAGGGAAGGGAAAACTCAATATAATCTTAGTGTATGTCATACAGAGTTGTAATAAAAGAATCTTGGAATTATATACTGCAATTGTTTTTGTCCTGGTTTAATTGTTATAATTGAATCCTTCATCATTTTAATGCAAGACTTCAGAGGTAATGTTTCAGCCTCCCTTTTGTTCCAGCTGGGCTTCTGTATTGAAA
Source organism: Chaetura pelagica (assembly GCF_000747805.2). NCBI lineage: Eukaryota > Metazoa > Chordata > Aves > Apodiformes > Apodidae > Chaetura > Chaetura pelagica. The sequence continues at coordinate 28,026 of NW_009953958.1, forward strand.
CACTAGCGTTTTTGCCTTTAATTGGTACCCCCTAGGCCTGGTAAACTGTCTGGTGACTTTCATTGTAAATACTCTATATTCAAATTCTTACTGGTCTAAAAACTAGCTAATTTGTTAGTGCTACCTATTGTCAAGAGTATCACTTCTGACTACTTAAATGTTCTCTGTTTACAAATGTGGTAAAACTCAATAGCCGCCTTCAATCTCTTAATGTATGAACATGTTCTCTTGAAAACTGACTGACTTGTTTTTTATAGCTAGGGATTTGCCAAGCTTTACCATTTAAAAGCAAAAAAGAAAAGTATCTAACTGCGGGCTCACTAAAGCTCATTCTGGTCAAGTTGAAATGGACATGTCTGTGGAGGTTGTATCTAAATTCAGTTTCAGTTGACTTTAAGAAAAGTGTGTCTAGAATAGCTGTCTTGTTACATGGAGGAGAATGAAACTTTGCATGCCATGATTTTGTGTGTTGTGTTACTGGACAAAACTGGAGTAGTTTCTATGTACTTCTCTTTTCTGGGGAGGTGCAGTGCCAGGTACTTGAGCAGTTGCTGCTGCAGAACTGCCCAAAATTAATTCTGCATTTTGGCTGTGCTATAGTGATTTGTGCTGTTCTGTGTCTGAGCAGTGAGGTACTGGTGCATGTAGCTTCCAATTTTTTTTCTTTCTCAACTGAAATTTAGAATCTGTTTTGTATATGCATTAAATTGCTTTTCTAACTTCAAACACTAAAATTAGGCCTTGCTAGATTGTAAGAAATACCTGAATTGAAAGGACATTTTTTTCATGCTGTATATGTGCTTTTAGCAGATAATTAAGTTTGTACATGTGAAAAAAAACACAACAGCTTGACATCAGTACAGTAGATATGGGCTCTCCTAGTCATCTCATCTGAATGCTGTTCTTGGTAGTGTGGAAGTTTTTGGAGTTCTGCCATACATTTGATAGCAGTAGCATCAAGCCTCAAGCATAACAGCTTTGACTTGGCTCTAATGAGGCAGTGCTGCCAAGAAAGAGGAATGTGTGGAGATAAGCCCCTTGCCATGCTCCTTTCCTGTTGTTGCGCACAAAGAATCATGTAATGTTTGCTTCAAATAAAGTAAACTGTGGAGCCTTTAAAGTTATGAGCAGTAGATAAAAGGTGGGCTATCTAGAAATAACTTTCTTTGAAGTGTTTTTCCATAGGATTGTGATGACAGTGTTAATGTTATCCAACAGGAGAAATGTGCCCTTGCTGGACTCCAGCTTGAAATATCTGCTTCAAACGTCAGCCAAGTCCTTGAAATTCTAGGACATTGTTATAATTGTTAGTATAATGCTTGCACTTCACTAGAGTTTATTTTGAATATGCAGCAAGGTTATGATGATTGAGATTTTGAAAGTCGAGGATGATGCATAAGACAGTAGATACTTAAAAGCAAAGTCAGGAGGACATAGTCTTTATGGCTTTGAGTCTGCAGGCAGCCAACAAAGCACATTGCTGAGATCAGCTGTTCATTCAAAGCTGGCATCTCACTAACAGGAAATTGTTAGTGTGTGTTTGCTCTGCTTTGGGGAAGCAGTCTAAAAGCTTACTAATTCATCGTTCTGAATTATTAAAAAAACCCCAACAACTCGATACCCTGGTCTCTCTTACTAGTAAATAACCGTAGTATTTATGTATGTGGAGTAAGTATTCTGATGAGCCTAGCCTTGTGCCTTCATTAGGCACTTTTGTACTCAATCAGAATATTTTAACTAGTCAGTCTTCTCAAAGCTTGTGTGACCACGAGTGCATTTTTAGTAGTTTGGCCTGAATGGCCTTATGTGTGCTGTGCTTTGTGCCATTTTCAAAATGGTTGCACAATTTGACAAAGCTTTTGTGCAGTTTGTATTCCGCGTTCTGCAAAAAACCTAAAAATTTTGTTCTCTCCTTTTTTTCTTACAGGTAGAACAAGTGAAATTACTAGATAGGTTCAGCACAAGCAATAAGTCACTGACGGGAACTCTGTACCTTACAGCAACTCATCTGTTATTCATAGATTCAAGCCAGAGAGAAACATGGGTAAGGATAACGAGTATTTGCGGCTCAAAAGCGTTGGTTCTTCAGGTGCATTTATTCTTCCTGATCTGAGGTTGAATTTGTTTACTAAAATGTTCATCTAAGGCAGAAATTATTCCCACATCTTCCTTGTTCATGGTATCATAATAGGTTAATGCTTTGCAGGTTGAATTCTTGCATGACGCTTCCGCAGTTTAATTGGGTAACGCTGAAAATGTTCACTTCAAGTTGCTGTAATTTCTTCTATAACCTTCACTTGTATTACTGAGTGAATATGTGGGAGTTTTCTTTAAGCAACTGACTGGCACTGCAGTTCAGAGGCAGGGAGACTGCTACATAGTTTAAGCATCATGTTTAAAATTTCTGCATTAACTTACCTTGTATATAGATCCTTCATAGATCAAATGAGGCACTAAAATCCAAAGATCTCAGCTTTGGTGAAATACTAAAGATCCCATGCCCTTTTTTAGAGTGGTAGGCAGCTGTTGCTTTACAAGCATTCATCTCTGGAATTAAATAGCTTAGAAGGGGCTGTAGCTTCTTGGTGACCACTACCAACATTGTATAATCAAAGTTAGCTAGCACAGAAACTCCCAATATTTTTTCTGCTCAGTGCCTTGGTGGCACACACGTGGTCATCAAGTTCTAGCTTCCACTGTAGCCCAGCTGCTGCCTGACTGAGTTCCGTGCCTGAAGTCTGTTATCTTCCAGGATGAAATCCCATTTCCTTGTGTGTGGTTACCTTTTTTGTAGGTTATTACCTGTGTATTTTTTTAGATTACCCTTAATCCTGTATCCTGGTTGTCTGACTGGATGCCTCAACAGTGCTTTCAATAAGTTACTTTTTGATTATTTGTTCTTGGATACAATGTATAATTTTGAATACAAAACTGTTATCCTTTAAAATAAAATGGTTATTGGGGAAAATATGCTTCAGATGCATTACTTGCATCTCTTTGTGCACTATTTTAAAAGGTTTCATTTGGGGGAAATTGAGCCTATACTCTGAATATTGCATTTCTGTGATGATAAAGCAAGTATTAAGTAGAATGATAGTGTCTCCAAGATACAGTCTCTTCTAAATGTGTATTTGGCAGCATAGTTTTCCTATGCCTGAGTCTGATAAATATTTAAGAGGAGATGATTGCTTCAGTGAGGTAATTGAAATACTATCAAGAACATCTTGCTCAGTTGAGGTAATGTATCTGTGGCTTTCTTCCCATGCTTGAGTAGCTGTTACTTTGTCATATATTTTCCTGATTTTTTTGCAGATTTGCCAGACAGATACATCTATGAAGGGCTTTTGTATATGATTTACTGTGAAAATCTTCTGGTAAAGTTGTTGAGAGGCATTTAGCTGAAAGACTGTCATGTCTACATAACAATGAGTAATACAGGAGATTTTTTTCTTATCTCCTGTTCATTCTGTAGACGTGAAACACTAGAATTCTAAGATCTTCAACATCTTCTGTATCTTTCAGACTTTGAGTCATTTTCCCGAACTTGCTTATTTTGCCTGAAAATTCTGATGTTTTTGTGGATCCTAAAAAAAAACCCCACAAAAAAACCCCAACCCTCCCCCCCCCCAAAAAACAACAAACCACATATAAAACCCCAACCATCCATGTTTGGACCCTACCTATTTACATGTGTGCTTGTCAGTTAGCAAAGTTACAGAAGAGGTCTGAACAACTGCAATGGAGTCTTACTTCTCGCTTTTGCATTTAGGATATTTACTGTTACAAACATTAGGTAATGCTTCAAAATATGAGGGAAAATAAATACATTTAGACAAATTACAGTATCATGACCAAAACACCATCTTGGATTTCTTCTTCTAATTTTCTTTCTCCTTATACCTAAATTATTTACAAAATCCATATTTATCATTGCTTAATGTCTTATGCCTGCTCTTGCAAATAGGACGCTGTTCCTATTTTTCATTGGTGTGTTTACACTGAGTTCTTGTATGCCACAGATACTACATCATCACATTGCTGCAGTGGAAAAACTTCCCTTGACCACCTCTGGCTGCCCCCTCGTCATCCAGTGCAAGAACTTCAGGATAGTTCACTTTGTTGTTCCCAGAGAAAGAGATTGTCATGACATATATAACTCTTTGCTTCAGCTCTCAAGAACAGGTAATACTTACAGCTGTAAAAGACTTTGCAGTATATGCCTGTATTACAGGTTGGTGGTGGGGGACTGAAATCCATGGCTTTTATGGGTTTTTTTATAAATGTGCATTATATGAAAGTCTTTTAAATGGATTTGGTATGTGAAAGATTTGTAATGATTAAGTATTAATCTGCATACTAGTTCAGAAGGCTTTGCAGGTCACTGATTCACTTAACAGAATGTGAGATTCTGTCCTTTGCATTTTTGGTGTTACCCTTGAAGTGGTGACTATAAACATGTATAATCTATCTTAATTGGATTATCACAGACAGAATGCTACTAAGCAAACACTAACTTGTTACTGATTTCATGCAGTTTCAAAAATAAAGCTAAGTTCTGATGCTAAAATACCACTATCAATTCAGTTTTACAGCAGACTTCTGTCACCTCGTCTGGTCTTGCATTTTCTGCTTTGTTTAGAACAATGTAAAATGTCATCTGTGATAAGTGAACAATGTAATAGGAAAAACATTAAGATTTTTTTAAAGCTTTTTTTGCTTTAAATGAAACTTTAAAACATTGCTTATAGAGCAAAAATTCTGTTCTTGCCTCCGATGATTTTGTTCTTTCAGCTTTTTTGAAGTCTTCTGATAACTCTGCCTTTTCTTTAATTTTGTCCTTCATTTTGTGACTTCAGTTTTGTCTTTCTGGCTTTAGAAATGTCCATGCTGACTTAGGTCAAGCACACGCAAAGTTCTCATAACCAACCTTAATTAAATATCTACAATATTGTGCATTAACTGTATGATAGTTGCAGAATAAATATTTCAAGTGTGTCAAGTGTCTATTTGGTTTTGCTTATGAGAATCTTAAACCTTGAAACTTCTTCTGCAATTTGGGCAATTTCAAGACTTGTCTACTGTGCTACCTTTCTCCACTCAGACATTTTTAGGGACAAATTGTTACATAGTCTCTTTCTTTGCCTTTTAGCAAAATATGAAGAACTTTATGCCTTCTCCTACAATCCAAAACAGAATGAATCTGAGCAAGTCAAAGGTTGGCAGCTTATTGATCTAGCAGAGGAATATAAGAGAATGGGAGTGCCAAATACTAACTGGCAGTTGTCTGATGCAAATCGTGATTATAAGGTAACTGTTGTAATGGTAATGTGGTTTGCTCTGCATCTGTTTCTGCTTTATCCTCTGCCTCCAGTCCTATAGAAAACAGTCTAATACTATGAAATCATTTGCCTTGCAGCATAAGTAAAAACTTGCATGTGGAGAGAGTTAAGGCCTTAATCAATGTGCAGCCTCACAGCTTTCTGACTGAAGTTTATTCAGAGGCCTTATGGAGAAAACATGGATGCATGTGTTCTTTGGGATTGTTTCTAGAGTATACTTACCTGTTTGAAGCCCAGCCCCAACAATCCAGGTGTTCTGCAGCTTTATTACTTCTCAACTGAGAAGGACTCTACATTAGCATTTGCAATGTTGGATGTAGGAGACAGTGGCTGTGGTGGTGCAGCTGATTGCCAGGCTGAATTTAGTCTTTCTTTGTAGTCTCCAAATACAAAAAATGAGGGAAATAATTTAAATATTTTATTTGAAACACATTCTTAGCATTTCTACTGAAGAGTTGAATTCTTGAGAGGTGAATGCTAGTGTAGTAGTGATTTTCACCAGTGCTTGGTTCTATGTCATTGGGACATGTCATTGGGAGAAGTCAGCATGGATTCACCCAAAGGAAATCATGCCTGACCAACCTGATTGCCTTCTATGACATCATTACTGGCTGGTTAGATGAGGATTTTACCTGCCTTGACTTCAGCAAGGCTTTTGATACTGTCTTTCTCATTAGGACATTCAGGAAGAGTGGGCTTGATGCATGGACAAGGAGGTGGATTGAGAGCTAGCTGTGTGACAGATCTCAGAGGGTGGTGATCAACAGATCAAGGTTGAGTTGGAGGCCAGTAACCAGCGGTGTCCCCCAGGGATCAATACTTAGCCTGGTCTTGTTCATTGTGTTCATCGATGATCTGGATGAGGGGACAGAGCAAGCAAGCTCGCTGGTGACACAAAACTGGGAGGAGTGGCTGACACTCCAGAGGCCTGTGCTGCCATTCAGTGTGACCTGGACAGGCTTGAAAGTTGGGCCAAGAAGAGCCTCATAGGTTCAGAAAGATCAACTATAGGGTCCTGCATCTGTGAAGAAAGAACCCAAAGCATCAATATAGGTTAGGCATGGGTCTGCTGGAAAGTAGTTTGGAGGAGAAGGATCTTGGAGTCCGGATAGACAGTAAATTATCCATGAGCCAGCAATGTGCCCTTGCTGCCAAGAAGGCAAATGGAATCCTAGGTTGCATAAAGAAGAGTGTGGCCAGTAGATCAAAGGAGGTCATTCTTCCCCTCTACTCTGCCCTGGTGAGGCCACAGCTGGAATACTGCATCCAGTTCTGGTCACCCCAGTTCAAGAGAGACAGGGAACTACTAGAGAGAGTCCATCAGAGGGCAACGAAGATGACTGGGGGATTGGAGCATCTCCCTTATGAGGAAAGGCTGAGGGAGCTGGGACTCTTTAGCTGGGAGAAGAGAAGGCTGAGAGGAGACTTTATCAATGAATACAAGTATCTAAAAGGTGGGCACAAGGAAGATGAAGACAGGTTCTTCTCAGTAGTTCCCAGTGTCAGAACAAGGGGCAACGGGTACAAGTTGGAACACGGAAGGTTTCATTTAAATATGTGCTCCAGGTTATCCTACTTCAGTGTAAGAGTTGGACTAGATGATCTCTAGAGGTCCCTTCCAACTCCAGCAATTCCGTGATTCTGTGTAACTTAGATATCAGTTTTTACTGCCTTTGTTCTTGGCTTGTCTCCTATTCTGAGCTATTTACATGTATGTAGAAAAACACATTAGCTGTATCCTTTCTATAATTTCACCTAACATCTCTCAAATTGGATTTGATAAAACTAGGATAGACTTTTTGCCTTGTACATAAAATTATTTTTGTGTATCTGTGTCTTTCAGATTTGTGAAACCTATCCCAGAGAGCTTTATGTTCCCAGAACTGCAAGCAAACCCATAATTGTTGGCAGCTCCAAGTTCAGAAGCAAAGGAAGATTCCCAGTGTTGTCTTATTATCATAAAAATAAAGAGGTATAGTGTATCTTCCTCTTAATGCAAGTGTACTGTAAAGTATGTCTCAACACTTGGCAGAAGTTCAGGGTAGGGAAGGAGATGATACAGTGACTTGAATGAGAATGGTGTAACTCATTATAACCTTAAATACAGCTGATGCTGCTGGTGTCTGACAGGATGCTGAGTTAAGCTAGGCAAGTTTAAAAGACATCCTTAATTAATTGATTGAGTCTCTTCTTTCACAAACTGTTCTTAAGATAACTGAGGGTAGCCTTTTGTCAAATTATCTTCCTTGGTATTACAATAATAAAATCTGTTAGGTCAAAATGAGCATTAAAAAAAAAAAAAAAGCCAGCAAAAGAATAGAAGTAGTTCTTTGAGGAGGATGAGAAATAAGATTTTGCAGGGTTTGGTAGAGAATAGTGTGAAGCAGCATTTACCTGTCTCGGCTGGGGGGGTATCCTTGAGAAGGTAGAAAAGGATTGTCACTTTGTTGAGCTGTATTTGTGAAGGATGAGTGTTAAGCTGCTAGATGCATTTAAAGATAATTACTATTTAGAAGAGGCACCTGATACCTTCTGAAATGCATAATTGAAAATTATATGATAAAAATTATATCAGATGATCATGTTGTAATTGAATTAATAAAATCATACTTGCAGTAGTAAAAACAACCATAAATTTATTTCATATTAGGAAAGTAACTTGCTTTCTTAAAGTGTATTTTTTTCCAGCTTATACTTCTTTGGAATTCTTATACTTGGCCAAAGTCCATTATGTAAACTGGTATCTTGCCCATGTAGAAAAGCCTGAAAAAAAACATTTTTATAAACCTTTAGATTTAAGTTTTAGGTATTGTGTTAGCAAGTCTGCAAGTGATGTGCTTAGAAAATTGGAAGACCAACTTTTTTCAGTTTAGTGTTGTCATCTGCCAAATGAAACAATTTGTTTCAGCATCTTTTTAGAATTATGCAAAGCTTTTCAACTACAGAGATCATACAGGTGCTAACTTGTTTTCTGTGGCAGGCTGCAATTTGCAGATGCAGTCAACCTCTCTCAGGATTCAGTGCCCGGTGCCTGGAAGATGAACACATGTTGCAAGCCATCAGTAAAGCAAATCCTTCAAATCGCTACATGTATGTCATGGACACCAGGCCAAAGGTCTGTACTTCAGGTTCTGCAGAAGAGCCTCTCTTCCTGAGGGGACTTTTTGCAAGGTCTTGTAGTGAGTGGACAAGGGGTAATGGATTAAAACTGGATGAGGGGAGATTTATGTTAGACATTAGGAAGAAATTCTGTAGTGTGAGTGTGGGGAAGTTCTGGAACAGGTTGCCCAGGGAATTTGTGGATGACTTCATCCCTGGAAGTGTTCAGGGAGAGATTGTATTGGACTTTGAGCAACCTGGTCTAGTGGGAGGTGTCCCTGCCCATGCAGGGGTGTTGGAACTAGGTAATCCTTAAGATCCCTTCCAACCCAAACCATTCTGTGATTAATGATGAGAAATTTTTAGTTAAATATTACTCAGTAAAGGGCAAAAATGTTCTTTAAAGGTAAAATTAAGCCTCTCAATTCAGGTGTTTAAGTAATTGCTTTCTTCAAGTTAAACCCCTCTCAGGACTGAGCTAGAATTTACTGAATATGCTAGTGAACTTCTGGGGAGGTGCATTTAAAAATATACTTAAAACATAGTTAATAAGGGAATAGTTGAGTGTGATCTAACTCATTGTAACTGTTTGAAATTAAATTCACTAAATGATGAGCTGTGTTTGGGTTTATTTTAGAGTGGGAGGGAGAACAGTGTTCTTTAAAAATGTTCAGTGAAAACAGCTCATTCTGTGTGTCTTAGCCTTAGCAGAAGGTTCATACAAGGCTGCTTCACACCATCACATCTCTCACACCTAAACACCTTGGAGAAAAACCTTCAGGGGTAAAACAAACCTGAGACAGGGCAAAGCTAATTTCCTTATTTGGAGGACTCAAGACAGCTCTCCTACCCTGATTTTGACCATAGATTCCCAAGAGTCCCACCATCCCTGCTCCCTCAAGTTTTCCCTGCATGCTTGCCTACTTCTCCAAGAAGTGTGAGCTCTGAGCAACGTGTGTAACCCCCATGTGCTCTTCAAGTAGTTCACTGATTGGACTTCAAGCAACCTGATCTAGTGGGAGGTGTCCCTGCCCATGCAGGGGGGTTGGATCTAGATGACCTTTAAGGGCCTTTCCAACCCTCATCAATGTTTACAAATATGTAAGGGGTGAGTGTCAGGGGGACGGAGTTAGGCTTTTCTCAGTGATGACCAGTGATAGGACAAGGGGTAATGGGTGTAAATTGGAGCATAGGAGGTTCAAGGTGAATATCCGAAAAAATTTTTTTACTGTAAGAGTGACAGAGCACTGGAACAGACTGCCCAGGGAGGTTGTGGAGTCTCCCTCACTGGAGACATTCAAAACCCACCTGGATGAGTTCCTGTGTGATGTACTCTAGGTGACCCTGCTCTGGCAGGGGGGTTGGACTAGGTGATCTCTCGAGGTCCCTTTCAGCCCCTAAGATTCTATGATTAGCTAGCGAGAGGTGGGGAATATTCTATTGTACTATTCTGAGGTCATACTCAATCAGTGTCTAATTAAATTGAATTATGTTTGCGTTTTGACCTGTGTTGGAAGGTGTGGGGTAACTTTCACTCCTTACACATTCCACATTTAAATTGATATTCATTTCACTCAAATCTCTGAGCACAGGAACTTCAAAAAAAGGATGTAAATTGAAAATCCTGTGCTGTACAATCTGCACTTTGAGCAGAATTCAGCAGTAGGTCTGTCTGACAGACTGAAACTGAGCCAGCTGTGGGGTTTTTATTGTTGTAATTTTTACAACTGCAGCAATTTATTATCTTTTTACCCCCCAAATTGACATTTTTAGTATGTCTGGAAAGTGCAAGTATGGTTAAGTCTGGGTCTTTTTTCTTTTTTAGGTGAATTGCTTTGTGGTGTCTTTGCTCAGAAATGTTTGGAAATAAGATTTGTTGGTGGGAATATGGAGAATAAGAAATTACTAAATTTAAATGCATCATTCAGTTATGTCAGCTCTAAATACAGCTTTTTATGTACAGTTGTTGCTTTTTTCTTAGAGTTGAATGCTTTCAAGTTGATTTGCCACAAACTTAATTCATTAGAATCAGTTTATAGTGCGTGCTCTTGTGTGTTTTTTTTTGTTTCCTCCCCCCCCGCAGTGTATTTCATTGAAATAGCATGTCTTTCGGTCTTTAATTTGAGATTTTTTTTCAACCACTGGTTTTCAGTATTTTTATTTTGCTTTTTTTTTTAAGCTTAATGCAATGGCAAACAGAGCTGCTGGGAAGGGCTATGAGAATGAAGACAACTACTCTAACATTAGGTTCCAGTTTGTTGGCATTGAAAATATTCATGTAATGAGATCCAGCTTACAAAAACTTCTGGAAGGTATGTTCTGCCTTTACTATAATAGTGTATAGGAAAATAGGATAAATATCTTTCTGAAGCCTTTAATAGTAGCATACACAAACTGTATTGATATTTATGTAGCTCTATGTTTGGTACCACTTTGCTGTGCTCTGCTGTAATGAATTACCTTAAACCTTTTACCTTTAAACTCTAAACCTGGTGAACAAAGTTATTTTGAAGAAAATTAACTAAGAGTCACATTTGTCTTGGGTGATGACCAGTGATAGGACAAGGGGTAATGGGTGCAAAGTGGAGCATAGGAGGTTCAAGGTGAATATCCTAAAAATTTTTTTTACTGTAAGAGTGACAGAGCACTGGAACAGGCTGCCCAGAGAGGTTGTGGAGTCTCCTTCATTGGAGACATTCAAAACCCGCCTGGACACATTCCTGTGTGATGTACTCTAGGTGACTCTGCTTTGGCAGGGGGGTTGGACTAGGTGATCTTTTGAGGTCCCTTCCAACCCCTAGGATTCTATGAAATGCCATTTAACTTCTGTGTACCAGCTTCCCCTAGACCTATTGAACCAAATGTTCTCAAATAAGGAATGTGATGCTGATATCCTTTCCTTTCAGAAGCCATTGTAACTGGGACTGTCCTCAGTTTATTTGTACAAAACAACTGTTACTCATTCTTCAGCATGTGTCCTGCTCATTGACTCTCTGTCTTATCTTCCTGATTTTCTTCAGCATCTAATGATTCCATTTGCAAGCAGAATATAAGACATGATCTTTCCCAGTCATCCTTTTCTAATGGGACCACA
>NW_009953958.1:39574-42723 GCF_000747805.2 Chaetura pelagica
AAATGTCTTGCATGCAAAGAAACAAAACTTTTCAAAAACAGGGTTTTTTTGTGTGTACGTGATGACTGCTCCCATGACGGGCTGAGTGCCCATCTGTACAACACTTGTGAAAGAATCTCCCATAGAGTGGCTGGATATTAAATTCCAGGTTTTTTTATTAAAACATGTAGCATTACATGTTAGAGAAGACTGATTAACAAAAAGACTTTGTGTATGTCAAGAAACAGCATTTCTGCATGGACTATTTGAGGAAATAGCTCAGTGTTAGCCACTCTTCCAACATCAAAATATGTGCAGTAGACTTAACAAATGGGGTTTTTTGCTAGATTATGTGGAATGTGTGCATGGGGATGGAGTTGTTTGGTTTTTTTAGTTGTTAAAAATAATCTCTGCCCCCAATCCACTGTGCTTCAGTCTGCTGGTTCTAGTCACCTCCTGAATTGCACCCTGAGGCGTTGCTAGTAGTGTGTATTAAGGACAATCAAGCAATGGAACATTGAGGTTTTGGGGATCACATGAATCCATTTGATAGAATCCATATAGCCAAAACTATCTTGAAATGATAGTTATTGTGAAGTAGCTAAACATTGTACCATAAATCATCCTTGACACTTTTAGGGCCCATAAAGGACTGCAAATTTTCTTTTTTTAGCATGTAAGTGTCAAAACAGTGCCAATGCAATTTCTTTATTTCATCACTAAGTAGTATGTCTTTTTAGAATTCACAGAAATAGAAAATTTTTATTTGGTCTCAATATCTGTGTTCTTATCTCTGTCTTGGTCTATAAAAATACAGAAATCTAGCTAGAAGGGGGAGATACCAGTGCTGAAATACTTCTACCAAGCTGAAAATTCTGATAAAAAAGCAGACTTTAACAGCACTACATGGGTGAAAAGAAACTGAGGGCTGAAAGCCTGTTTATTTTGTAGCTGAAAGTTTGTGCTTGCAGCATAGGACACTAAGGACAAAATAAATTTTTTCTTCTTTCTCCCTTGCAGGGTATAGATAGCTGCAGCAGCTTATGGCTTTCTAACTCTTGGTTTCTTTCAGTTAGTGGCACGAAGGGTTTGTCTGTAAATGACTTTTTGTCTGGTTTGGAGAATTCAGGATGGTTGCGTCATATCAAAGCTGTGTTGGATGCTGCTGTCTTCCTAGTCAAGGTAACTGGTATGCTGCTGCTTTGGTTGGTGGCAAGTTGACTTGCTATGGGGCAAAATTGTACTTAATAATATGATGTGTAAAATTCTGCTGTTGACCTTCTGAGAAGTAGAGGCTGAGTATACCCTGGTTCATCTGATACACTGTTTTAAGTATTACACGTTTCTTTGACTGGAAAAGTTAAATATGCCAGCTAATGCTTTGGCATTTTTTTGTTGTTGTTTGCTCACCTTATTGGGAGATGAAGGGGTTCTTATGCTTCCTAGTTCTTTTAGGGGTTTACAAAAGGTGTGACTGGTTTGGAAGTGCATGGAGTAAACTGCTATTCAGTGTACCCTGAAAAACAATTCCTGCGGCACTAATTGCAGAGAAGCCAAATTGTCTATGCTTACTTCATCTGGCAAGGGAATGGGACTCTTTTTTTGAAGAATTCCAAGGAATAAATGCCTTTGCCAGGCACCTGTGAGGACAAGGGCTTGACCTGAGTGGGGCTGGGTGAAGAAAAAAACTGTGTGTTTGGGTTTTTTTTGTACTAGGTGAAATAAGGAGTTACCTTTTAGGTAAAAATGAATTATTCCCCTCAAAAACATTTGGACTAACAGGAGTTAAATTTTTAGCTGAAACTAATAAGCATTTCCTAGTCCTTAACTGTTGTATAGTATGATATTGAACAAGTAGGTATCTTTAATGGTCTGTTTGTGTTTATTTTTTTAACCTGTTCGGTCTGTGATGTATAATCTACTTCTTTCATGGTATGCATCACAAGGGGCTTTTACAAGCTTGGCTTCATAAGGTGTAGAAGAATAACTGGGAACCACTGTAGATATTCTAGTTACCTTGTGCAAAGGTGGTAGTGGTGATGTTTCTTACATTTAGGAGCAAACTTTTATACTCCCATGGAGAGAAATTCCTAGCTTTCTGATGGTTTCAAATCCTTCTGTCATAATAAACATTTTTCTGGCTTTGTTAAATAAAATGGTCTATACTGTGAATTTGGGATAAACATAGTTATTTTACTTATTTACTCATTTTTTATTTCAGTGCAGAATAGAACATTGACTACAAGGCAACTTTGTTTTGCAGGCAATAGCAGTTGAGAGTGCAAGCGTATTGGTGCACTGCTCAGATGGCTGGGATAGGACTTCCCAAGTTTGTTCTCTTGGAGCTCTCTTACTGGATTCTTATTACAGAACAATCAAAGGATTCATGGTAAGCTGGGTGTTGCATTGCTGTAATATTCTTTAGTAAACAAAGGATGTAAATTGTGAAAGTGAGCAGTGTTAATGTACTGAGGTTTAATTTTTGGAGTTATAAATGTAAGATTTGCAGTCTACTGATATCTTTCTTTCAGAACTACTTTTCTGCTGGGAAGAGCCATTTATTTAAAATATAAAAACTGAAATACAAATAATACGTTGCTTTAGGCACCCTACAGAAATGCAAGGATTGCCTTTTGCATCCAAAAAAGCCCCTTGCCTATGAAATACAAAGATTCCAAAGTGCTTCTGTGAGATGGTAGGTGTACAAAATTAGAGCATCTCTGTGCTTTTATCACTTGTCCCAATGTCAACATTATTAAAATTTAAAAATTATTACTCCCTCAGTGATGCAAACCTGAAGGTATTCAGGCAATCTGAATTTCTTCATCTTCCTATAGAGAGGAAGAGGATTTTTGGTATGATTATTCCAAATTTTAGGGGAGGAAAATCAACAGTATTCTACAGTGGTGATACAGGGTGTTATGGGACCTCCTGAAAGACAGTACATAAAACTAGTTCCATGTATTGGTTAAAACTAACTGCCACAAATATTACAAGCAATAAAAGTGAAGTTGAGGAGGATTTAGAAGACAATGCATTTCTTACGAATAGTGAAAATGTGTGTAATCTTTAGGGAAGTGATAAAACAAGCTAGTGATAACACTAACAAAGTTGTTTCTTATAAAATGTTACAAAGATTACATAATGTGGTTTCTATGTAAGCTATGATA
>NW_009953958.1:42912-72214 GCF_000747805.2 Chaetura pelagica
AGGAATGAAATAGTAAAGTTTTCCCTGCACTTTGCAATTCTTTGCAAGTTGGTAGATTATCCTGCAGTGATGTCATACAAGATTAGTATGCTTAAAAGCAGGCCTGGCTTGACAGCAGTTATCTGATTTTCAACCTGATAAAATTTTTTACTGGTTTTAGAATTGCACTTTGAAAATATCTTGTGAAAGACTTTAAAGAAAATTAACTAAAATGTGACAGATAGTCGCTCCTACTATAGTTTCTTGTACTCAAAATTAAAATGCAATATATAGTTAATACTATTGAGATAAGATTAACATTATACATGAGATTTGGTTTTTTTTACCCTCTAGGTCTTGATAGAGAAAGACTGGATCTCTTTTGGGCACAAATTCTCTGACAGGTAGTTCACTCTTCCAGTACAGTAAAATGTATATAGTGAACTGAACTAAGTATTCCTAAAAACAAAAGTGGATGTTAAACTATTGCAATGTTGCTAGGAATGTTGCGATGCATAAGCTATTTTCAGTAGATGGTGCACTTTGTATATTGCTGTTTATTCAAATACCTGTTGGATAATTTATATTATAAAACTAAACTTCTAGCTGGTTCCTCATTCTTAGATATCAGTGATTTCAGCTAGGTCAGCATGTATGCATGGGTGGTGCAGAACCCACCTAAAGCTACGTCCCAGCTATCTAGACAATATGAAGCACTTAGTTTTGATATCCTTAAAAGTGAGTTTCCATTTGTTTACTTTTAATGATGAAGTCATGCCTACCTTTAGAAGTCCTGTATTGTAGGAGTTCTGTTTTTTGCTTTGATCTGCCTGTTATTAGCTATGCCAATAGTCTTGCCTGCTATTTACTGCTTATTCATGATCTTTTAGCTGGTATAGTCCAAATGTTGACTATAGAAGTAACAGACACAAAGGAACCTAATTGTCTTATGTTGCTCTTCAATGCTGAATACAGATGTATGATCACTTACAAGTCAGAAAAACAGTTTAAATATAGACTTACTTCTATTCAAAACTTACCCCAGTTCTCAAAGTCAGGTGATTAATCTCCAGACAACAGCTAGTGTCAAATTAATGTGCTGTCATTTAAAAGCAAGTGCAACTAAGACTCTTTTGATTTTTAACTTAAACCAGTTTCAGTCTGTTTCTGTAATCTTTTTCAGGTGTGGTCAGTTGGATGGTGATCCTAAAGAGATCTCACCAGTGTTCACTCAGTTTCTAGAAAGTGTATGGAATCTGACTGAGCAGTTTCCACAAGCCTTTGAGTACAATGAAGCTTTCCTCCTTCAGATCCATGAACATGTCCATTCATGCCAGTTTGGTAACTTCCTTGGAAACTGCCAAAAAGAGAGAGAAGAGCTGAAGTAAGCAGACATATTGTAATATGTATTTTATTTATTGTGGCAGTCTAAGAACTCCTGTGAATTTTCTTAATTTTAGGCTCTGAATAGAAATAGAGACAGAATTGGTAGTACTGAAAATGATGTTGAACTGCATAAGGGAACTGCACTGCTTCTCGTGCTTCTGCACACTGAAGAAAGTCTTTCTAATTCTGGGAGAAAATCCCATGCTAATTTTTAATAGGGAAAGTTAAGGCTTCTTTCTCCTCTTTTTCCTGACAATAGGTAAGCTTAAGTTTGGTATTACCACTTCATTCCCCCCCCGAGTCTGTTCTTGGGTAACCTTAAAATTCTTTCCGGCTCAAGACCAATTACTGTCAGTTAAAAATATTAATAGGGTGTCTCCTAATGCTTTCAGCTGGAAAACTTTACAAAAGTTTTCATCAGTTCATCTTTGTCTCAAACTGCATTTTAAAAGTGTTTATTACAACTAGGCAAAACCTGCACAGCATAAGCAGTAGTTCTTCCAAAACTGACAGTTCTATCCAACATCAGCATGCTTTTAATTAAAGATTGTTGACTGTTTCTGGTAACTTTTTAAAAGTTAAGATCAATTTATTATGTTCTGTTGAACAGCTTCTGTTTCTCACTTGCAGTCAGTGTCTTGACCTTGATCTCTTCTTGCTTTAAGATTAAAAGAGAAGACATATTCCTTGTGGTCATTCCTTCTGGATGAACAAAAAAAATACCAGAATCCTCTGTATAATCCAGACTTTTCTCCGGAACTAACTCTTTTGGAGCCTAATACAGTGTCATTCAATTTTAAGTAAGTTTAAATTATATACACTAGCTCTTACTCAGTTTTGTCTTTATCCTACGTAGGATTTTGTCTTTATCCTACATCTGCTTCATGCAGGTTTTGGAGAAATATGTACCATCAGTTTGATCGAAGTATGCATCCCAGGCAGTCTGTGCTCAATCTCATCATGAACATGAGTGAACAAAATAAACAACTAGAGGAAGACATTAAAGAACTGGAAGCTGTAAGTATTGCAAGAGAGATGTGTGTAATGTCTGTAATGATGCTGCTAGCTTTCATGTGAGTGTCACTACTGTATGGCCTTGCACTTTATGTAATGTTGACTTTGACTTTCACTGTATGCTTCTGTGCTGAATGCTGGACTATGCAGCCAATGTTTTGCTCTTATGCATGATTTATTTTACTCTACTGATGAATTGTATCATATAAAAGTGCTCCTACAGTCAAAGCATTATTGAAGATGGCTTAATGTAGGTTAAATTTATGTGACATACCTTACATAGCAAGGTACCCATCAGAGCTACAGCTATGTTGCTAAATCAAGGAGTCTGAAAATATTTTATTTCCATTATAGCTACTAGAATGGAAGCAGTATTTTCCTTCTTTTAACTTTGTATGCAGGTGCATACTGTTGTAATTTACCATAATTATAGAGCATATACATTGTAATCCTTACGTGAAAACAGGGCCTAATCCAGAGACCAGTCTTCTCTAAATGAGCTTTACTAGGTAAACAGCCAGAAAGACTGAACAGGGTATCCTACTTAATTATAGTTTGGCTTGATCAGTGGATTTTTGTTGGTGCTTCTTTATAGTTGGTTAAGGTGATTAAACTTAAGGATAATGTGTTTTAAAAAATGCAAAAGTTTTCCAGTTATCGGTTTTACTTCTATGTGTGGCTAGAAATGGTAAGACAAGTCCTGTATGTTCTGTTAGGGAGGAAGGGGGAGGCACAGGTTTTCTAGAAGGAAATACTTACTAAACTGATCCTATTGTCATGTGATGAATACAGGTCACTTAGTCTTAAACTGTTTCAGGTCTCAGTTGTATATTACCAATTTTATACAATTGAAGCAGCAAGGTGAAAAATCAAGCTGAAGCAAGCTGAAGACTAAGCAAGATGTAAAGTGAAGTCTGAGTTTTTAGTTTTCTGGAACTTTGTTCTGAGGCGTTAAATTCACCTGAGCCCGCATTTTTCGCTTGAGTGATGGAGAGATATAGTGGCTTGTAATGTTGATGTAGACTTTCATATTGCTGTTTCATATTGCTCTTCAAAAAAGTTGGTGTGAAAAGACACCAAGGTCTCGTGGCCTCTGTCTCAGTTCTAATCCAGCACAAATACATTAACAAAAAAAATAAAATCAGTCCTGTTAACTGGTTCAAGCTCTCAGTTACTGGGTGAGATTGTTTGAATTTTAACAAAACAAACACTTAATCCAAATCTTCCCTCTTCTCTTGCTCAGTGCTTGCAGGATAAGTTCTTTCTATTAGTCTTTCTTTCCAGGTGACATATTTTATTGTATTCTTCATGCATTTGAACAAACTGTACTGATGTTTTTCAGATATAAAGGAAAAGTCTTTTAGAAGGTTTTTAGGAAGGACATAAGGGCTTAGGTATAAAACTGCTTTTTAAGGGATTTGTGGTCTCTTGCAAGCTCCCTGTTTGCTAATAGTACTAAACTCTGTCTCCCTCTGCCCATACTCTAGAAAGTATTCCCATGATGGTTGCAACCAAACAAGGGGCAAGCCTGGAAGAACCTCTCTTGTACAGCCATTGACAGGCAATTCTTCTGCTCAGCTGCAGATTTTAAGCATGTAGTGCTTGTAACATTTGCTGTAAACTGGGGGTGCATGTGACAATATTGTCTTATCCAGTGGCCTAAATACCCTAGGTTAAGTATGTAACAGTTTTATTGTTTGTAATAGAAGATTCTGCAGTTGCTGAGGTGGGCAGTGAAAGAGCAGGATTCATTTCCTTTCAAAGCAGAATATTATCAGTAAACCAGTGATACTTACTGTTAGTAACTGTTCTGTATTTCAGAAAATAAAGCAGAGAAACGGGCAGTCAGATGAAGTGCTGGTGAAGGAACATCAGCAGTCTGTGCATCCTGCACCCACGGCACTGAAGACCCCTCCTTGCTTCAAGAAAGAGCAGCCACTGCTCCCTGTGAGTGATGCTGTGAGAACTATAGAGGGCAGCAACACAGCGGACAATCGCTACAGTGAATTCGTGGAAGAGTTCTCGAAAGCTGAGCCTGCTGTTGTCAGCTTGGAGTTTGGAGTGGCCAGGATGACCTGCTAAATTTCGGCTCTGTGCTCCTCTTCTAGACTGATTAAATCAAGTGATGGGTTATTTGGAGGATGGGTCTGTGCTGCATGACCAAAATATGATTTGTATATCAGCAAGTTTTGTTAACATACACTAGGACAGCATGCTAGTTGTCAAGTGTCTGCTGTTCTTCTAAGGAAAACAAAAGTGTTAGTTGTCTTTTAAAAGAAATAGGGGCATTTGGTAAGTAGTGACTAAAAATCAAGGAATGGTTTCTGGAAGGTCTTTGGACTGAGGTCAGTTTGCACTAAATTGATTAAAATAGTAATATTACTTTATTCAGTATAGGAAAACACAAGTGGTCTTTCATGAATTGATTTTATTTGGGAAAGAAAACTTGAACTTTCTATTTTAGGAACTCAAGCTACATGTATATATTATATGAATATGTATACCCTTGTTTAATGTCTCACAGTACTAACTTTCAGTGTATTAAGTGCCATGGAAAAGTGCGATATAGTTAAAATCATAAATAGTTGGCCTTAAACCTGTCAGATCAATGATATTGTTGTTCTTTACTACTGCAGTCTGCCTGGCTCTGTTTACATTGCTTTTGCTCAAATTGTTATTTCCTTAAGACAGGACTGAATATAAGGAATGAAGCATGCCTAAGCTGGCAGACTTTCTGCAGATAGCTATATGAATGTTAACTTATCCCTGAAGACTGTTCTTTCTTCCATTTTTCCTCTGTTGTTTAAAAGAAAGGCCTGATTTTCCTCTATGGCAGCTCAGTGGACTGAGGATCATTGAAGCTACAGGTTGTCTGACCTTAAATGTTTTGATTTGTGGCAAGCTATTGAAGTTTAGAGTAAGAAGAGTAAAAAACGTGTCATGTAAGGAAACAAAACTTAGCCAGTAACTGAACAGTGAGGCTCCTTCAGATTGTTTATTATGTGCTCAATAGTTGTTCCAGTTGCAAGAATGGAAGCAGAAATTTTGGAATTGTAGTCTACTGACACTGTTGCTATGGTGAAAAAGAAAAGTCATTCATGTGTCTGAAGCTCATGAGAAGCTGAGTGCCTCCTAAATCTTGCATTAGAAGAAAATTTTGGTTACTAGTGGGATCCCCTCATTTTGTAAAAGCTTGTCCAGCCTGTGTGTATTTTAAGTATGGAGATTTTTATGTAACTGGAGGGAGGGCAAAAACTTTAGCAAGATGCAATAGAGATCATGGGACATAAAGAAAAAAAAAAGGAGGGAAAGTTAAATTAGTAAGCCTAATTGTCTATCTGTAACCTTGTAGTAAGGGAAAAGGTTTTTGCTGAAGATTGTCTCAATGGATTTTCTGAGTAGGTAACATAATAGGGAAGAAAAGTGCTGGTGCCCAGTTCTTAGAAGTATTACTTTCCTTAGTTATGAGGTTAGATTAATGCTACTGACTATTTATCTCTGGATATAAATATTTTTTGGTTACAAGTGAAAATTACTTTACTCTTAATCTAATCCCTTTTGTTAAAATTACTGGTGTGTCACACACAACTTGACATAATTGGCAGCATTTCCCTGTGCACCATATCAGATCCAGGACTCTTACAAGGCCAGCACAGGTCATGATCATGTTGCACTTGTGAAGCTGTCTGGTAGAAATTAACTATGCCTCCTGTGTTTGAGTAATAATTCACCCATTTCACTAATTTGTTTCTTAAAAGCCTATAGCTGTAAATAAAGCTTTGTAATTATTTTTATTCTGAAGATAAAATCAGTGTCATCTTTAAAATACATTATCCAGTCATTTAAACACGTTCAGAATTTCTCCACTACGATAGTTTCACATTTGCACAGTGGTGCCTTACAGGGTTGCAGCAAGAGAGGTTTTTTGTGCCTTGTTATTTATTGTCTGCCCTTCTCCCTCACCATCTGTATCTACTTGGTTTTGTGGTTTTCCTTTGCAAAAACATCTTGTACATTAAGA
This sequence comes from Chaetura pelagica, assembly GCF_000747805.2. Taxonomy (NCBI): domain Eukaryota; kingdom Metazoa; phylum Chordata; class Aves; order Apodiformes; family Apodidae; genus Chaetura; species Chaetura pelagica. The sequence goes on from NW_009953958.1 coordinate 49,313, forward strand.
TTGTATTGTATCACAGTAGTGAAACAAATTTATTGCTGATAATATAGGTAAGTTATCCATTTGTACTTGTTTTAATATTTAGCTGCTCTGGTGTGCCATGTACACTCTTCTTATTTATTGTTTAGAGTTTATAGACTCAAAAGATTATATTAGCTTTTCTGCAAATATTGTTGTATGTTGTTTTTACTTTAACAACCTTCTGAGTGCCCCTGCATACAAAGCTTTTGAAGAGAAGATATGTTCCCTTTCGGTACTGCTAAAATGAGTTTATTTCACTCTCAGGCCCTTTTTGCTGGTAGAGTTCATTCCTTAGTGGAAGGAATTGGGATGCCTTTTTATATTACATCAAGGTAGGTGTGTTAGTTCTACCAATAAAATGCCAGATCTGTAGTAAATATTTTGCTCCAGCTAATATGTGAATAGAGTTTTATAAGAGTGTTTTGTAGAGCAGCCATCTTATGAAGTCCAGATAACTGCCAACTCAGCCCCCAGGGTCACCAGTGAGAAAAGTTCCTGCAGAGAGGCAGCTGTCTCTTCTCATTTGCTGTTCAGGCTTAAGCCAAAACTACCTGAAGCACATGGGACCTGTGGTGAAGTAAATAGATGGTAGCAAAGTGAGCTCCTACAGAAAGATTGGCAAGATGGTCAGGACTTGGCATAGTGAGGCTGTTCTGTGCCCTTCAAAAAGCGTTTTAAAAACATCGAGCAAGTTGACTAAAAATCTGTGGCAGAAGCCTTATGGGAGCAGAAAGAGCTTTAATTCTTATTTCAGTGGATGAGCTTTTCTTCATCATGAAGAAAGAAAAGATGCTGCTCCAAGACCAGTTGCAATACTGAAGGGTGTCCGGAACAGATCGAAATTGTGCACAGAACTTTCTCTGTCGCACGGCGGCGTTACTGGGTGGTTGGTGCACTCACCAGTTGCTTGGGAATATAATGTCCCAGATAGAAAGTTGATTCTGATCCATCAGTTGCCAAGACTTTGGCACCTGTCAATTCTGTGCTTCATCTTGAGGTTTCATTTTTGTGTACTCCAGGCAATTTAAAATATTTATTTTGCTAGTACTGAAAGAGTTTTGCTTATTTTTGGGATGCTTGCTATTGTCATAATGTATTCTGCAATACATGTTTAAATATCCAACTGTTCTGTTTCATAGGATGACTGCCAAATCAACATACTAAGAAATTAATTAAGCAACACTGAGCTGAGCCTCTGCATTTTCCACACATGTCCAATTACTAGTGACCTAAATCTAGGGCAAAAGCCTGAAGTCTGGGGAGTCCATTTAGAGAACTGGAACAGCAGTTCTTCCATAAAACTGCACATTCCTGTGTGGAAAAAATGTCATAATATAATGTTCTAGAGGGAAAGCTATTGCACATCAAACTGTGACAGTTTGATATGTGTCTTCCTCAGTATAAATACACTGATAAGCCTGGCTGGGAAAGGTGATGTGTTCTTCCTCTGAAGCTGCTGTTTTCCTAAGACCTTTTGATAAAGTAATACATCAGCAACTAACTGAGGACTTGCTACTCCCATTCTGGTAAGCTAAGCATATAACTGGATGCACAGTTGAGCTGAAGTGGTGTTGGAGTAGCTTGGCTTAACTACTATCCTCTTAAGGAAGTGACATACATGAAATAAAGAAATGTGATGTTAAAATAACACGAGGCACGTGCTGTTGACATCTGCTCTTTAGAGTCCTGCCCTGTTGTTAAGCAAGTGTGGCTAGCATGAAGGCCTCACATGAGCATGATGATTTATTTCTAGTTAAAGATAATCTGATTTCAAAATAGATAATCTCTCCACAATAGTAATTTATAGACCTTCAGGTCAGAACCTACAGGTTGTTCTTGTTTAGTTGCTTATAATTCTAAACCTATAGCTGATCATAGGCTGAGTGTACTGCTTGTGAAACCTGTATTATTAATCTTTAGGATTAGATCTTTAGACTGAAACCTACTTTGACTTGCTTTCACCATGTGTGCCACATGCTCCTCTGGGTGCTGCTTATTGTGGTTCTTCATATCTGTCAGGTGTAACAGGCTTCTTAAAGCTTTGGAGGTTTCAGAAACCTGGAAATACTAGAACTTTCTTCCACTCTTCTGAAGGCTGGGATCAGCCTTAGTGAACAGTATGGGTGAGCTCATCTTTGATCTGCTTGGCTTGACCTGCCTACATGTTAAATAGCATTGAAAATTATCACAGTATCTTTATTCAGTGGTGTAACTTTGTATGCACAGTAGGCTTAAGGAAAAGGATGTATGTCGGGAACCCTTGTCACAGTGTGAAGCAAGGAACAGAACCCTGCTGAGGTATGAGTTGTCAGAAGTGCAGAAGCAGCAGAGCTGTTTCAACGTTCAGCAGTAGCTCAGGGATTTGAGGGGGCAGGTCAGAGGCATGCTGCTTCTGAGATCAATTTCCAGGTCGCAGAGAATTCAATGACACAGTCTACTAACATGTAGCTGAGCAACTCAGCACTGGCATCAAGCAACAGAAATATATATGAATTGATGTTTCTTACTCTACTGGCTTCGAGTAATAAATGACCTGATGGTGACTTTGAAATTGGGTTTGCAAGATTTTATTTGTTTTTGTTTATAGTTAAAGTCTTGAGGTCAGTTGTAAAACGTTTGTAATTAAGTGGCATTATAGTTTTTGATACATACTATTTAAGTGTTTCCCAGCCTAATGACAAGGTTAGCACGGACATACCATGCTTTGTATCTGCATGTATTTCTGCTGAACACTTCATGCAAGTGGCAGCCTTGGTGAAGTCCCCTCCTGCCCCATGAAGGCATTCCTCATTACCTGGCATCACAGATTAGTTTCCTTGCTCTGTCTTACTGTTCAATCTTACAGTTTATGGCAGTCTGTCAGCGATGTCCCTTGAAAATCATCTTCCCATCAAGGAAAATGTTTGGTTTGTTAGTTTTTTTGTCTCTCAGGTATTTTTACCCCTGAACTAGTGAACTTGTAAAATATTACTTATTCTCCTTTTTAGGGCTTCTGAGTGCCTGTTGACTTCCACAGTCAGTTTACTTACACAGTTTAACGTCAGACCTGGCTGCTATTAAAAAATAAAATAAAATAAAATATTGGACGTGGCGAAAAGAAAGAAAACTGGTTTCATGGTAATGTATGTGGAAAGATGGGCCTGTTTCAGTAGCTTTTACTGCTCTGTGTTAACACTCCCTATAGAAGTCATTTATCTGTGTAAATGCTTAAATGCATTTATCTGGGAACATGATTGATGTGTATTCCTGAAGCAACTTTAGCAAATGGAATTTTGTAATAAGTATTTTATTTGTATGTGTTTTGAAAATCCATAAAACTTAAAATAAAATTATCTTAATATTGCCAATATAACTGGACTTTAAATAGTCTGTTTATAATAGCATTATATGAACTTTAAACTTCTAATAAAATTTTCATTTTATGGATGAATTTTATCTAATACAGACTATAGAGTACAGGAATGACTTGGCCTGTTTCATAGAACCACAGAATGGTTTGGGTTGGAAAGGATCTTAAAGCTCATCTAGTTCCAACCCCCCTGCATGGGCAGGGACACCTCTCACTAGACCAAGTTGCTCAAAGTCCCATCCAATCTCTCCTCAAACACTTCCAGGGAAGGGGCAGCCACAACTTCTCTGGGAAACCTGTGCCAGCATCTCACCACCCTCATAGTGAAGAACTTCTACTGTCTAATCTAAATCTCCCCTCTTCCAGTTTTAAGCCCTGTATTAGTTTCTTGAACAGTTTTGTAATTTTCAGTCTGGCTCAGTTTCATGTTTTTTACTATGGGCTTCTGGTCTATTACAAACACTATTTGGTGCTTAATTTAGGAGTTGTCAGGAGAAGAGAGCCCTGTGTTTACCATGACTCCATACTTAGGCAAGAAAGCTGGCAAAGGGCTTTGAGAAGTTTTATAAGGAGCAGCTTAGGAAACTGGGGCTGTTCAGTCTGAAGAAAAGGAGGCTGAGGGGAGACCTCGTTGCCCCCTAGAACTACCTGACAGGATGTAAAGAGGTAGGTGCTGGTCTCTTCTCACAAGTAACTGGTGATAGAACAAGAGGGAAGGGCCTCAAGCTGCTCCAGGGAAAGTTTAGACTAGACATTAGGAAGAACTTTTTTTCACTGAACGGGTTGTCTGGCATTGGAACATGCTGCCCAGGGAGGTGGTTGAGTCACCATCCTTGGGTGTGTTTAAAAGTCATCTAGATGTGGTGCTTCAGAACATAGCTTAGTGCTGGACTTGGTAGAGTAGGGGTTAATCGTTGAAATTGATGATCTTAAAGGTTTTTTTCAACCTAAGTGATTCCACAATTCTATAAAATAAAATCCAGACTAGTGTTTTCAACAGCTTCAACAAATCTGTTTAGGAAGTTGGAATGACTTTCTGAAAACTTGGTGTATTTTCCATTAAGAATGGTTTTCTTGAATTCTTAGTTGTGGGGCTTCTTAGGACTATACAGCAGTATTCTTCATTTAGTAAAGATAGCAACTGTTTTTTGTCATGGTAGTTCAGCTCCCCCTAACTAGTACTCGCTACACAACACTCAAGCTTCTTCCAGCAGCATTTATCTTGTATTTACTTCACCCACATCCAGCTCCATCTTGATCTACACTGAGAATATGGTTTCTGTTTGTAGTAGAGATGGAAACTAATGTACTGGAACATTGAACTGTGCAACGTGTAGTCCATGTTGTGATCTTTATTACAGAATGGGACCCTCCTGCTATATGTAGATGCAACTCTTCACTTTGTTGGAGGTTTTTATTCAAGTGGCTTCCTTTCAGGTGGGCAGGTTGTGTCCTGGGATACTCTGCAGGAGAATCTGCTTAGTAGCATTAGGGGAAAATGTCAAAACTCCTAAGTCATAGCAGTGTGGTTTAGCCATGTGCCACAACAATCATGACAGCTGTCAGTTGGGTTCTCTGTCCAGTGGCAGTAGCTGCTACATGAAGTGCATGAACATGTTCATGCACATGCAGTTGTAGTGTGTGAATGCTACTGCGTGTCATGAAAGTGCAGTTTCATAAATATGTAAGTGGAGGGAAAAGCTAAGTTTAACTTCAGCTCTTAGTATAGCCTAGAGGCTAATTTATTTTACTGACTTGGTTCAGGGAGCATTTATTGCTAACTACAAACTCTTTAAGTTTTTAGGCATTACTTGGAGTGTGCATGTTTAAGCAAAAAATGGGCAGCATGTGTGAGAATTAACTGCACAGAATGGTTAGATAAGCAGCAAGTGGGACATAAAAACTACATAAAGCAAAAATGGGTATGTCCTCCTTGACCTTTGTGGTGGCCACACTGGACTGTGGAAGGAAATGCTGATACTGCCGTGGCTCGAGGGCTTTGAAGCTGGCAGAATTGGTTCCAGAATTTGACACAAGATTGAGTGATCCTAAAAATGTTGATTTCTGCTTTGTGTTTATTTTCCACTCTGAAGCTGCCCTGGATAAAACACTAAAGGTGGCTGTGATATGTATTGCAAGAATATGGCCTGGCAGAGAACAGGGCTGTTTCATGAGTATTCAGGAGTGTGGATGTTGGTCAGAGATGTTCCTCAGCTGTGATTTTAGCTGCTCTGGCCAAGTCCTTCTATGAAAACATGAGTCTGCTGCAGTTTAATGCTCTGTTTGAGATTCATGTGAGACTGCTCTGGTGGGCAAAATGCTTTTGCCAATTGGATCTTTTATTTTCCAATCCTACTTAAAGCTTTTAGTAAACTTGGTTTTAATAATATGCTGATGAAATAAACAATTCTTAATAAAGCAAATGCTTGCTTTTCTGCTCACTTGTTGGACTTCCCATGTGCACTGTCTTTCTAATATTCTAGGTTATCTGGTGACATGCAATGTCCCGTTAGTCCACAATATATTCAAGAGGTTAAAGTGTGACAACCGTGATAGAATAATAACTTTGATTACTTTTTTTTTTCTCTTGAATGTGATAAGGACAGCACATGAGCAGGAAAAATGTTTCAATTACTATTATAGAATTTTTAAAAATGGCTTTTAAATGCTCATTGTATGTGCAGGAAATGTCAAAGGAGACTTCTTACAGCTGTTATGAAGCATATTGAAAAGGAATGATTAGTGGAAGAAAAAGGATGAATGTTTATGCATATGCTAAATCTACATTTAAGGAGGGTTTTATTTTGTAACTCTGCTTAACAAGTGATTTAAAACCCAGTATGAATGCAGCTAGAATGACAGAGGTGTGTGCTTGGTAATGTCTCAAAAAGGAAGAGTAAGCACTCTTAGTGCTTGGGGCTTTACCAAGACAAAGCTTTGTAAATATTAAGCTAGTGGATCTTCTTAACAATTTATGGTGAGTTGATGTTGGATAGTAAATGTGTTTTGGGGGAAGAAAATGTAAAAAGAGAACATGGAGCACAACTTTATGTAGCCATCACTACGAATTTTGTGAAATACAGAGCAGAGAAGAGCACTGAGGATTTGATAGCTGAAAAAAAAAGAAACGAGGGCTGAATTGTACTTTAATTCCTTTGCTGCTGCTTACATCCCATAGCACACAGGTTCATCCACAGTGCCAAAGCACAGCCTGGGAGAAGAGAGATAACTGTTATCTGGGTATTTGCTGATATGAACCAAGAGAAGGAGAGCTGCTTCTCAAGCAGAGATCACGTGGAGGAGAAACACATACCAAGTGTGGGTCACAAGACTGTAAGAGAATGAATTCCCACTTTGACTGATGCAGGAGAAAGGCTGGTCAGCTAGAGTTCAGCAGTGGGGAAAGGTTTAGAGTTAGCAAAGAGAACTACTTCAACTTACTGGTGTTTGAGGTATCGTAATGTATGGAGAAACCCAGCTATTTATGTAACTCTACAATTGAGTTATATATAGCCCTAAAAATTCAAATTCCTGGGTCTCAATTTGACTTGTTCTATTTCAGGATGAGAATCTATAAGTAAAATTCTGCTTTGCCATCCTAAAGTCATGCCAAAAGTTAATTTAAAGAGCATAACTTGGCAGAGACTACTCTCTTATCTGCAGATTTGTATTGAGTCCTATATGCTCTGTTGCAGTTTGGGCCCTCGTGGTTATTCCGTTTCTGGTCATTTCTGTTATTTTCTTGCTTTTCTCTCATGTGCCTATATACAGCCAGACTCCAAGGCAACTGAGGCTGAGAAGAGCTGCTCATATGTAGCTGCAGAGATCAGCCAAGGGTCATTGCTTTACTACTGAGCTGCTCGTCTTGGTAACAACTATCCAAGTCAGCAAGGTAGAAAGCCACCATTTGGGATTTCTTCCAGCTGTGATTGTACCGTGCTTGTACTGAGGTGCAAGTCACATCAGTGTAGTGCTTTGGAAGCTGGTGTTATGGCAGGTCTGCAGAAGAACTAGTGACCTGACCCCATTCTGAAAAGGACCATTAGGCAAGTGCTGGAAGAGCAACACTTCTGGTCAGCCTTTGAGGATGTGAAGAGTGTGGTGACCTGTCATCATGAGGATTAGGGAGAGATGCTCTGATTTACTGCATTTAAAAGGTGTTCTGAAATTGTGCTGCTCATGCTCAGTCAGTTCCTTTGTAGGCTTATTAGTGTGACAAATAAAAGGGAAGCCTTTAGTGTTAGTTAAACAGGCAGCAAGTGTACTAAGGTTTTTAGAAATCAGTAAACACAGCCTAGAAAGACCAATGGCATCTCAACTCTTACAAGGTTGAGGGAATTTGATTTTCCAGCAGCATTTGGGCCATTAAACAGAACTACAGCTACATCACTCAGTGGGTCTCCAGAGGGACTTTTGAGGTCATTATTAAACCATGTTTACCTTTCACATAACTTTTCATGTTAATTCCATTTCCAGGAAAGCCTCCCCTCCCAGCTCTCTGGTAGTGGCTGCGCTAAGCTGACCACTAACCACTTTGGTTAAACAATATTCTGTATTCAGCTCCAAATTATGGTAGAATTTATAGGAGGAAAAAAAAAATCCAAGATGTTCTTGTGTCTGTTGAATAGTCTTTGACTTAAATGTAACAATTTAAAACTGGTAGCACTTTGTATAAAACATATTTTTAATCCATTGACTCGTAAGAAAGAAAGGAAAAAAACCCCAATAATTAAATCCTTTTGCTTAATTCTGAAAATAACACTGGATATTTGGGTTAATTTTTTCTTTATAGTGGGTTCACACTCTGAAGCGGGTAACTCATGCTTCTCTGAAAATGATATAAAGAGCACTGTGACCTCAACATTTGCCACTTCATTAGGAACAGGATAGTTTCCTGCAAGGACTATTTCAAAACAATCTATTGTCTTGAAGATGTTCCTACCAGGATGCTCTGCAGAGGCATTAATTTATTTTGAGTGAAGGAAGTTCATAATCTCTTGCTTTTTCCAATTATTTTTTCTTTGCTGTGAAATATTTTTATTAATATCCAAAAAATAATGTGATCTGTGACATTGGCATGTACTCCACAAGACTTTAATTGCACTTTCTGGAGTGTAAGTCTTCAATTATACTGAAGTTTAGGAGAGGGAGCTGTCAAGCTTTTATACTCTGGTTTATATTAACCAACTCAACAAAGCTTTATTTCACACTTAAACCTTCATTGAGGATAAAGGGCTCAGCACAGAAATGCATTAATTGCACACTCATCCAGATGCTTACTCTTCTTTAGGGACCCTGGCTCTCTGGACATAGAACTAAGCAGAATGGGGGTGGGTGGGGTAGAAGGCAGCTTCTACAGAAAACCCTATCAGAGCTAAGTATACTTTGTTTATAGAACATAAAATACTTGGAACTGATCTTTATAGTGACTTGAAAAATCGAAAGACTAGCAACTGTTAATGTGAGTTGGAGAGGCAGCTCTTAATGGTGTATTTAATGCCTTATTTTTACTGCCATTCAAACACAGTGTAGTTTGAAGGCACATGCTCGGAGTTGTCCTTGTTGGATGAGCTTTTATGTGCCATCTAGATTGAGTTAGAACTATGGATAGAGCCTGAGGCTACATACATAACGTGATTATGCTGCTGTTATGTTAAAAATTTCAGCTGTAATGCTTAATGTGCCAATAAATAAAATTATTTTTTTCCCTTATGTAGTTCAAAGATAAGAGTAATTGCCCTCTTACCTTCTTTCTGCCAGTTTTGTAGACTTTAATATGTAGTTGATTGTTTTATGACACTTTACTCAGTTGGATAAGTTCCTTTCTGAAAAAGAGATTTTATTGAAAGCCACAAATAAGAGAGGGAAAGCCATCCATATAGCTTATTAAAGAAGATTTTCACTGATTATATTTATGTTTTCTTTGTGTGGGGGGTTTTTTGGTTGTTTTTTTTTCATGGGTGTTTTTTTGGGGGAGTGGTTGTTGTTTGTTTTCTTTTTTAATCAAGTCCTGTAATACTACAAATAGGACTGGAAACCTGCAGAATACTGATGAGGTTACTGAACAGTTAATCCTGAAATTCTCAGTCATTTCTCAAATAACAGATTTGTACAGGTTGGAAGAAGTGTGTGGAATACAAGTGAAGTTCATATGAGAATTTGAGCAAGGACATGATGCCAGGTTGGTTGTGCAAACTAAAGTTGCCTCAAAAGATTCTAGCACTAATTTAATAAAACAGAAGGAGTGCAGAAATGCATGTCAAAGCTGTAAATCATAAAAAAGCAATGAGAAAGAGATTAAATTATTCCTCCCACTGGAGCCAGTATCCACAAATTACTAAAACCCTTTCCAGCACACTGGAAAAGCACGTTTTCCAGCAAACCTGTGCAAGGAGCCTGGGGTGACCCACTCAGTCATGTGTGAAGTCAGGCACTGTGAGCCATGTGCCCCTGCTTTTTACAAGAATTTGGAGTAGCTCAAAAATATGCCTGGGAAAGCACAGGCTGGTGAAGGAGCAAGATGCCTAGATGTTAACATTGCAGTGGTTATTTGATGGAGCACTTCATGGCAGTGGCCTCCAGAGCAACACCAGGGAGCCTTGCAAGGTGCCTGGACATGGGATGCTGCTGCTCATGGAGAGTTGAGGGACACATAGGACACTATTAATACATCCCAGGGGCTAATGTTTCGTCCTACTGGTAGCAGAGCTGTGGCATTCAGAATGTGTAGTGCTTGTCTCGAACAATCCAAGAGACAAGCGATGGACTTTGGCACTCAGGATATCTGTTGTCTGTCTTGTGGATTAAACATTTGCTGATGGACTAAAGAGATGTCTCAGCAACCCACCCAAACCTTTTGCTTTCCCTCCTGTGAGGAGTACCTGAGAACTGGGGAGTTTAGTGTGGGACATGCTGAGACAAAGGAGTTCTACAGCTGGCGCTGGGAGCAGAATATCCAGTGATAACCAGGCCTTGATATGAAAACCCCCAACTTAGCAGGACAAGACAAGGAGTACCAATCTCAAGCCACTTCCTAGGACTGAAACTCCTCTGCAACAAACTAATCCTGTGGTGCCAGTTGACTCAACCTCCTCTTTTGTAATGGCTGATCTCATCAATTAGCCAAACAAAGACTACATAGCCCCTGGCATCATACCTACCCCTGCTATCAGGGAAAAGATAGAAGGATTTTCTCCCTTTTTCAGGGAAAAAATGGGGGTGCAGTGGGCAGGAACTGTATAAAAATCTGGGACTCTATGGGTGCATTGGAAGCACTTCCCCACTAGGAACCACTTCCCCACCAACGACATCTCTGGACCGTGGGTGGTAACTATGCTCTCACTTTCTGTCCTCTATCTCTCTGCTTTCTCCTCTCTTTTCTGTCTCTCTTTTCCTCTCTGTCCTATCTGCTCTAGGGACTTTTGTTGTGTTACTGCAATAAAAGTTTGTTGTGTGCATGACATCTGACCTCGTTTGTGTCTTAATTTCACCATCTGGGATCACCTGTATAAAAAAATTGCCACGTATCCGAATATCGGATCATGACAAGAGCTTTGGCTGCAGCCCAGAGATGGGTTTGCCTGGCTAGCAAGGGAAACTGAAGAACAGGATTCAAAACTGGTGTGCTGAGGAGAGAGCTGGTCAGGGACTCCCAGCAAGGTGCTTGGTAAAAGATGCAAAGAGTTCAGGTGCCAGTTCCTGCCTCTCCTCTGCTCCCTTTTAGCTCTTAATGTACTGGTTGAGTTGCATGAGAAAGGGAGGCCCCCATTCATTTTCCTGAAGGACCTGGGTTGGTTCAGGCAGACACCTCCCTGGCTGGGCTGTCCTGGTGCTCAGGCTGCCATGTTGGGCTGAGCAGGTTTGCAGCAGAACAGGAGGCATGAGAGAGCAGCCTCTTCATCTTTGGTCTCTTCTTGGGCCTCTCTGTGATGATAACAGCTTGTCATGGAGCTCCATGGCACTTTCCATCCCCAGAGAAGCAAAGCTGGTCTCAAAATAACTAATCAAGATACATGAAGCAAAGAGAAAAAAAGGGGCACTAAAGGGATACCTGGGCTAAGATGACCATAAAACCTTGGTCTTCAACTTCCTGGCCAAGTATTCTGACCACCACCTGGGGCTCAGGGTTCGCAGTGAGACTGACTTGGGTAAGATAAAGCCTTTGAACCACAGTCCCTACCCCAAGGAGGGAGATTTGAACCTAATAGGCTAGAGACTAATCCAAATAAATGCATGAGTTAGCTCTGAACAGGGGAGTCTTTCTGAAGGGTTCTGTGCTGTAATGTGAATATGTTGCTGAGAAATCCAGAACTGCTAGAACTGTAAAGCAGGTTTCTGCAGAGCTTTGCGATGCCAGCAGGAGATGAACTTTGTAGGCTTAACCTGTGATGTCCCCAGGGAATATAGCTGCCCACACACCCTTGTTTCCTGAAGGCCTCAGTGATTCTGATGTTGGACCCTCATTATTTCCAAGGCATGTTCCAGATGTGCCATGACACCATAGGTACAGCAAGGTCAGAGGGCAAGAAGTGATGCCAAGAGTTGCATATGTTGAGCTAAGAAGTGGAGGAGCAGGGTCTGTAGTGCTGGCTACACTGAGTTTCTCAGCACTGGTGACAGAGTCCCTCATGTTGTGCAGTTGTGAGGCTTCTATTTCCTGGGACATGTGGGGAGTCCTCCTGTCCTTTCTATCTCAATATGCCAAGTAGGAAACACAGTTTCCAGCATCTGTGGGATGTTCAGCAGCATAGCTGCTGAAGCAATGAGTACACTGAAGGAATTAACTTGTCACCAATTAGTTTTGGTCTCTGTGAACGAGATTCACTTCAAGGTAAGTGTGGAATAATGTAGCAACTGGTACAGAAGGTAACACTTCATTTTTATGTGGCAAATCTAACAAAATAGCTGTTGTGATTTACATGGCTTGTGTTAAACAAAGCATCTTAACTAGCTTGCTAATGTTCCTGTATGCCAGATTCATTAGACAGGGCAAGAAAAACCATCTTATCATACCCACCTTTCTGGAAAAATTGTTAAATTGCTAACAGATAAATTATTCAGAGAAAGACACTTGGTTTATTTTAGAGATGTTGCAATAATTTCCAGACTGTAGTAAACTGAGAGTTAATTCTCTAGCTTTTTTACAGTTATCTCTTTTGATTGTAAGAGAGTAGGAAGATAGCTTTGTATTTAAGTGTGGAACTTTGGGAGATGCGAGTGGGATAGCAGGGCCTGCTGCAGGCTCTGTCTGACCTCAGATAAGTCTTTTAATCTCCATGTTACTCCTGTTTGCTTGTGGAAAACTGAGATAATATCCTCTTTTCATTAGTTCTCCCTTTGGTTTGCTTATATTACAATCTATTCAGGTTAAAGAGTTTTACTCTTATTTTATATGGCATTTACATGGACCCAGTTTCACTGAGGGCCCCAAAGCCTGATCTACAGATAATTCTATTTTCTAGTAGTATTATCTGAAAAATGCCTACAATTAATCCATGAAGAAATACTAAAATCAGAAGGAATAACAAAACTGCTTAAAATTTCAATCAAATTACTATTATTGCAATATCATATCTAGATTATTAGAATAACAGCATATAACTGGCAGATGAAGGTCCCCAATGTTGGCACAGCCTGAATATTCTGTGCTGAAGTGCTGTTTTTATTCTAAGATGGCTTGCATTTGTTATGTCTTAACATTTTGTCTTTAAAAGCTTGTAAAGAAGAAAAATAAGTTCTACAAAAGCTAAACAGTAGCATTTCCACTTACTACCATTTACAGCAGATTTTTCAGGTAAGAAAAAGTGCTAGAGGACCCATGAAAATCAGGTTATTAAAATACTCTCTTCCATTAGCTTGTGAGGCAAAACTGAGGAAGAATAAGAAGTTGACATAGAACAAAATTCTGAGGTGAATGGAAGGTCAATACGTAGCTCTAAAGCATTAGCTTTCCTTTGTAAACAGAAGACTTGACATTGTTATATCTGGAGACTCTGGAGAAACTGGAAAGCATAAAGTTAAAGCAGTAGTTAATAAGGATGGGAATAATAAAAGAAATTCCATGAAGCTGTTCAGAATCAGATAAATAACGTCAAGGAACCTGACTTCTCTGCCTGTGGTAAAGCATGTACCAAAATTCTGAGTTCTGGTTTTCCTGCTGGTGGGAGCTGCCAGCTCCTCCCGAGGGGCTGTCATGTTGAATGGCCTCAGGCCTGGCCCCTTCCCCCAGCTGGCCTGGCCCATCTGTGGCATGGCTTCAGTCATCTCTCCTCTGTGGCACAAGGTATCTGGGACAAGGGTGCAGTGTATGAATCTCAGTGCTCATGTCCAGATGTCAGGCAGCAGCATTTGAAAGTCCTCCGGATTCTCCTGTGGACGACGGAGATAAAGAGATGTTTCTAGGTAGCCATCCATGTAACCTATTTCAGAGCTCTACCTCACTTCAAGTTTCTCTTGACTGAGTATGAAGCATAAATCACGTCTGAAATAACTTTTCTTCCCTTCTGTAGGATAAGTGGAGAACTATGGTCTCCTAGGGGCTAAACCAGCTCCAGTGTCTCCTGCGGTGACACACAGGGCCAGACAAAACCTGGGGCCAGGATACGTCTGGGGTTGGTGGCTGCCTTTAGTGGCTCCCTCAGCAAACCCACGTGTGTGTTGTTCTGCCCTTGCTCCTCCTGCCTGTGAGAACATGGGGGCACCCCCCAACCCTGCCCCTACTGCCATGTCCTGGGGTTCCTTGTGTGGCTGGGGAAAGGGCAAGGGGATGCTCAGCTTTGGGGAACTGGGTCTGGGTCCTCACTCCTGTGTAGGTGAGCCCTGGACATTGTGAAAGCCCTGGGTTTGGTTTTCATGGGAAGTAAACCTGTATCTGTAGCAGAAGAATTCAGGCAGAAACATAGATGGGGATGAAGGCTGAGACTGCAATGTCAGCTGCTCTCCAGGAGCTCTTCCTCAAATAGTGAAAGAAAAAGGATTTAGAAGTGAAAAAACCCTGAAATAATAACTTAAGGATTAATCTTTCCAGCCTCTGTCCTCACTTCCTTTGAGGTGGTGTCTGATTCCAAGACATTACATATTTTAATAATGTCTAATCTTAAAATCCTTGCTTTTTCCCTTTTTCAAGTGAAAAGGAGCATAGTGGTCTTGCAGCCTTCTGATTGCTTGCAAGAGCTTTGGTTGCTCTTTGACATGCTTGCTTAGGAGGGGTCTCAATGCAGAAATGCTGATGGAGTGTTTTCTGAACACCTCTGCTTTTGACAAGTGCTGCTGCCTCCTGGCTTGGGTAAGGACAAGTTTGTGTGGACTTATTAACAAGAGAGGAGTCTAGAGAGAGAAAACTCCCAAGTTTGAAATCGTACACTTCACTGAAATGTATAATTCGTACTTATTAGAATTATGTACAAATTCTTCTTGCATTGTATAATTTGTGCATATGTTTTCCTGTGGTTTCTCTGTGAATGAATGTTGTCCTTTTTCTTATTAAAAAATAATAATAAAAAGGATTTTTCTTTGCTCATTTTCCTAGAATTTACCAATTCTTTGTAACTGGATTTCTCTTAGCTATCGTGTTCCCTGTTTCTTTCTGGACGGGACATGCTTGAACAGGGAGAGTGAACAATTATCATCTCAGTGTGTGAAGATTTAATGGCAAACCATCTGAGTCCTTTGCATGCCACAATGCTGCTGGTGCCTAATGGCTCTGGATTTGTAGTGCTGGTCCTACAGATGATGTTCTGCTGCTCCCTGCACTAGCTGTGTCATCTTAAGTGCTGTTGGTTACCCACAGCTCTCAGCAACTTTAAGAGGCTTGGTAGGTGTGCAGTGCTTTAGAAACTGAGACCTCTTAAGGAAAATATACAAGGAGTCGATTAGCACTATTTAACATATGTGACAGCTAATCTTTTTCTACTTTGTCTCCTGTTTTTTTTTCAAGAGCCTGAAACCTTACATCTTTGCTTTAATAGCCTTTAATTAATGCATATTTTCTTTATTGCTCGCACACTTGACATCTCTTCTTCATGGAGTATTGAAATATCATCTCTGTTTTTCATGTCAGCAGCTGACTTTCTCATTCATGTTCACGTATAAAACTGCAGGTTGGAGCTGCAGTGTTTTCAGCAGCAGCTTACACTATACTGTGCCCTTTCCTAATATCCTTAATCTCTGCTTCTGGCAAATAAAATAGTGACCTACTTTATTTCTCTGCTTTCAGAAAAAAAACAAAGTGCACATGGTGGAGTGGCAGCTGCTGTTTCCTGACTGTGAGCAACGAGCTGTTGTGCCCCTGCTTTATTAAACCCAGTCCTGCTTTTACACCCCCTCTTCCCACTCCATGCATATGGGCACTCACTGCAGCCCTGTCTCTCTGGTGCTTGGTGCCATCACCCAGGTTTGGACGAAGCAGAGAAAAGATTGCCTGCCCATGAGGATGGGTTAATTGCAGGAAAAGTGGAGTCAGGAGCTGCAACCCCCTCTGTGAGTGCTCCCTGCTGCAGGAATGGCTCCTGCTCTCAAAACTGGAAGATGCCGGTAACCCTGGACCATGTGCTGGAGATCATGTTCCTCCTCTTCGACCTCCCTGTCAGCTACCAGTTATTTGGAAAATAGGGACAGGGGGTAGGGGGAGGGGCAGGGACCAGTGCATTGCATTCACTTTGCAATAAGAGGGGTGAGGGGGTGTCATTCCTGTGGCTCACTCCCTCTCCTTTTCTGCGCTGGATGCTGATGTCAGTGTTGACTCATCCACCTTCTTGTTTCATGGGCATCTTCCAGTATCTCCAGGAGCTCCAGGGCTTTGCAAGACTGTCATACAGTTATGAGAGCTAGGCACCAAAATAGAAAATCAATAGTATGCAAGCAGTATCCTCCCACATGTGCTTTTGAAAATCTCCCCAACAACCTTTTGCATCAACGCTAACCAGACTTCACCTACTAATCTGCTGCACTTAATCTCCCTGAGTACCTCTCCAGCATTTGTCTCTCATCCCTAACTTAAGCTCCCTTATTGACAGATGCAGGCACACAAACAACTTTTTTTTTGCCCCCTCTCAATCCTCCATTGTTCAAAAACAACATATGACGACAGCTCTGGCAGGGCTGTATCCACCCTTTTTGCTCTCAAAGTCGTCAGCAGTTCAAAATGGGAGGATGAAGCTTTGCTCCTGCCTGGTTTTCACAGAAATCCTTCTAAGAGGCAGCCAGACAGCCCATGGTCCAGAATTTGTGGGCTTCTGTGGCCAGTTCCAGCTTCCCTGCAAAGCCATGGCATGTATCTGCACAACTGCACAGTAGTGGCTGGATGTTCTGCTCTTGGCTGGCTTTAATGCTGTCTTCAAGTTATTGTTTCAAAGCTGCCTGATACAACATCAAAGCAGCAGTCCAGACAAAGCACATTCAGGATGGCAGCTGGGGTGGAAAGAGGGAAAATCTGCAGCACAGCCATCAAGCAGGGTGTTTATTCTTTTGCTTCAATGAGAGTGAGGGGCATGCAGCAGACCTGCTGGTGGAAGAAATTTTATAGGTGTGATCCTGAACAGAGAGAAAATCCAGCCAATTTCAGAATGCCATTGGCTGCCTTTTTTTAATTGTGATTGCCAGACTTTTAGGAAACATTGACTGGAAGGGCTGAAAGGAATATTTGGACCAGGCTACCATCATGAAGAGTTAACAGTGTCTGAGGAGAAATGCATCAGCTTTTTAATGTAGTAAAAAGAGATGAGTAAGCTAAGAATTCTAAAAAGAACTAATCTCCATTTCAGATCTTGTTTAAGAAATTAATTATGGAATATTGTAGACCTAATTAAACACATAACCACAGGCAAACAGGTACAGCCTTACCCCAACTAACAGAAATATAAAAATTGTTGTACTGGAACAAACTGTATTTCTGTGCTTGGAAAGCAAGTAACAGCCAGAGCTTTTTACAGCTTTCACATAGATTAAACCAATCACAACTAGAAAACAAGGTCTCCATACCTTAACCTAAAAATTCTATAGTAAAGAAAAAATAATGACATTCTACAGCCAGAGTTGCTGTGGGTTTTGTGGGTACCAGGAAGTCTCATACTAATTATTTTTCCATTTACACAGCACTGTCAAGTTAAGGAAACTACATTACCATAAAAAGAATAATTCACCTTAATACTAATCTGTTGAATAGCTGGAGAAACAGAAAGCTAAGTATTGAAATAATGTGCCTGTGTTCTCCCACATAATTGGTGAAATAAACAGTAATATAAGTGGAGAGTCTTCACACTCAGCTGTTAAGTCAAAATTTAAGGATTTAAAGAAGTTACTTTGTAAACACACACACAAAAAAATCCTGGGGGAAGTGAAATCACAAATTTAACTAATTGAGACAAATAATTCCAGGCTGCTCTTGTCAGCTGGCAGCTCTTGGATTTGAGGTTTTGCTTTTCACTAAGCTCTTGTGAATTCCTTGTTGACCCTCCAAGTCTTTGCCACTTAGGAAAACCAGTAATTCTGTATTTTTAATTTTTTCAGATTAAATTGTCTGTCACAGACACATCATTTTGGCTCTCTGAATTCTGCAGTTACTCAAATCACACATTTCCACTGAATCATTCATATCCTCAAGCAAAAGCCATGCATGTATGTATGTGTGTGTGTGTGTGTGACAAATGGGCTAGTTAATTCCAAAGAGTTTCTGATACCCTTTTCAGCACCAGAGAGAAATGGTGTGGCTGCCTTTGCAGTGTGGGCATGGTGGTGACCACTTTTCCATTGGTGCACATGCTGGAAAAGCTCCTGGTTTTGGTGACAGATGTCCCTGATCCTCTCCTTTAGGTCACCCAAGGAACTGAAGGAACAGTCTTGGAATGTAGCACAGCAGTGCAACCATTTTTGCCTTTTACTTGGCTTTCCAGCCTATCTCTTTAATGTCTGTGCCCAGCCATTAGTCAGACTCATATTTCATACCAGATTGTTCTCTCCTGCCCTTTGCTTGTTACTCCTTGTTTTTCTCTTGTTTGGTTGGTTTTTTTATAGCAGGTCCATTTGGGACACAGTACTTTATCCTCTGCTCCTCAAAAAAAACCTTGTCCTTTCCTACTTTTCTCTTTACTGTCTCAAAGAAAAAAAGAAATCATGGTGTGTGCTACTTTTGAGGACCAAATTATTGAAGTGTCTGTGATTGAAAGTAATGTTGAAAACAATATCTCTCATCTGCATGTGTGGGCAGAACAGAAGTGAAAAACCATCTGTGTTACACTCAACCTTTGAAGAGCATCAGGGATAACTAATTCTACAAGGTATATTTTTCCTTCAAGGAATTTTTAAAGGGCACAGCTGACAAATTGTCACTAATAAGGAAGTGACCAGAAACTAAAGTCAGCTGAAGGGGTTTTACCTGGAACTTCTTGTGAAACTCAACCACTTCCAACTATGAGATTCCTCTCTTGACAGTGTTTCCTTTTAACGATAGAGGAAAGAGCTGGAAGGACCAGAAGACCAGTAACTGCTAAATTAACCAGCTCACCTTGGTGATGATGCTTCTCTGGTCAGACACGGCAATAAGGACTTCAGCTGGAATTTGGCTTGTGGCATACAAACCCTAGAGCCCTTGGGGTGTTAGAGAGCA
Source organism: Chaetura pelagica (assembly GCF_000747805.2). Taxonomy (NCBI): domain Eukaryota; kingdom Metazoa; phylum Chordata; class Aves; order Apodiformes; family Apodidae; genus Chaetura; species Chaetura pelagica. The sequence goes on from NW_009953958.1 coordinate 68,281, forward strand.
CTCAGATAACCTCCATTTATGCAAAGACAGGTATTTTTCTCAAGGTTAATTCAGTTATAAACTACTATCCTGGCCAGACTGGTTTGCCCTTGTCTGGAAAAGACAAAAGAGAAAGGCATGAGTGGTTTGTTCCCTTGCTCTTGTCTTCATGCAACACTACCTTCAAGTTCAGGGATATTTTAGTGATTATTTTTGGCCTATTTTTCAACCACGTATGGAAGCTGGGGTGAAGTCAGGGTCCAGTCACTTCTTTTCTTCTGGAGAAGCAGGGTGACCAGCACAAGGAGTGATACCCCAGCCCTGGACAGCAAAAATGGCCTTCCCATGTGGGGCCTGTGTATGGGCCTCAGAGCCCCCTTGGACGTGTCAAGGCTGCAGGACACCTTATTGCTTGTGTCTGTGCTGTCAGGCCTTCTTGGGAAGGTTTGCCCATACATTGCAGGGACAAAGTAGCATGAACATCATAGAAACATAAAATGGTTTGGGTTGGAAGGAACCTTAAAGCTCATCTAGTTCCAACCCTCCTGCATGGGCAGGGACACCTCCCCCCAGACCAGGTTGCTCAAAGCCCCATCCAGTCTCTCCTCAAACACTTCCAGGGGTGAGGCATCCACAGCTTCCCTGGGCACCTTCCAATGTCTCACCACCCTCGCACTGAAGAATTTCTTCCTAATGCCTAAACTAAATCTACCCTCTTCCAGTTTAAAGTAATTCCCCCCTCAGCCTATCACTACATGCCCTCCAGCCACCTCCTGCTCTAGCCATGGCAACAAGGAGTCTCCTCTGCCCTGGAAAGCCGCAGAGGATGGGCAGTATTTTCAGCTCAGAGGTGCCTGAACATCTGAGAGGGTTCACTCCTTATCAGTACCACGTTGTCACATCTGTGTTAAGTGTCTCACCAGCATTCCTGGAGCAGCCAGGACTGGGGCTGACTTCTCACTGCAGCACCCATGGCTCTTGCTGCCAGTCTGTCTTGCTGGCACTCCAGCCATGTTTGCAGCTTTGATTTGCAGTAGATTGCTTTTCAGTACAACTGATAAGCTGACACCATCACAAACCCACAGGCACTGGGGTTTGGGCAGGTTCTGCCTGGGCCTGTGATCTGGCCTCCTGGGGCATGGCTTGTGCAGGTATCAGTCAGCCTGCATGTCACCTTGTGCTGCAGCAGCCCAGGGTATTTCCCAGCTGATTTGAAGTCTATTGTTATATGTCAGAGACAGAATATTTCCATATACTGTATTTTCTGCATGGTGTGGCCTTATAATTTTTTCTCTCCTCATCCTTTGCTGCTTTTAAAAAAAATCTTGATTTCTTAGTCTACGTTTTCTCTGTTCTTCCATCTCAGTCTCCCAAAGAATTTCTTTGCTACCTCCATGTTCTTTTCCAGTTTATCCCCAGTAGACTACAAAGCCACTGTCAGTCTGGTCCCACTTTCCATTACACCAAAAATCAGTTATGTTCCAAACTAAATAGGTTTTATGTACTTTTCTTATTTCAATAGCAAAGTTTTGCAGAGTCAGGCACAAATGTTCCTTTGCAGTGATGCCAATAAGAACTGGCATGAACCAGTGCCCTTCATGTGCATGTAGCCACTCCAAGATGACTAATGGCTGTTCTGCTATTGAAATGGGGAAGGCAGCTACTGTGATTATCTTTCATGCTAAAATATACAGTTTGGTGCAGGTTTCAAGGGGAATGTGGAGAAAATTGAAGAAGTATCATGCTAAATATGAGAGATGTCTGTAAGAGTTGTTTTCCCCCAGAGCAGAATTGCCCAAGTCTTATATCATTTTCTAAAAATGAAATTAGTGGCTAAGATTTGCAAAAATCAGGATGTTGATGGCCAAGTGGGCCCTGCAGATCCTCTGGAACTGTGGAGCTGTATTTAGTCACGTGGGCCAACCCCAGCATTCACCAGGTCCTTGTGCTTTGCAAGAAGTCAGGAGATATTACTGTTTCTGTGCTGTTTTTGGTGTTTTAATGACAGTGGTTCGTGATACTCTTTGTGTTCTAGAGGAGCAACAGAAAGGTATTTAAAAATCTGCACTTCCCTGGTGCCAAAACTCAATAAATATGCTCAGACGTAAGACTGTTTTACAAATACATGGGCCCCCATTTGTCTAGCTGAATGGCTGGGGACTGGGCCAGGGAAAAGGGGTTTTGCAAACTTTTTTTTAAATCATGCTAAAAAAAATGTTGTCTTAATGGGCCAGTAATCCACATATGCTGTAACACTGGTTACTAACTAAATAATTTTGAGACTTAGAAATGCAAATAAAGAAAGCAGGGATAAAACTGGTCTGGCAGTATTAGTCTCTTTAGGAAATTCCCAGCTGAGTTTTCACAGAAAACTGTTTAAGTGAGCACAAAGACAAGAAAAGTACCTTTTCAGCAATTGCTGTTTACTACATGGAGCCTGTATATCTCTAATAGCGATCTCTTAGCACACATTAAAGGAAAAAACGATGTGATACGTATGAGTCCAGTACTTTCTGTATTTCACTAATGTGCAATTACTTCCCTTGGAGGGGGCTGAGGGGCTGGGAGTAGAGGCCCTTGCTTCTCCTGCAGTCTCCACGAGACCTACAGGAAAGGGAAATCCTCTCCTGGCTCTGCGTGGCTAAATTACTTTTCTCTTTCACAGAATCACAGAATCTTAGGGGTTGAAAGGGACCTCAAAAGATCACCCAGTCCAACCCCCTGCCAGAGCAGGATCACCTAGAGCACATCACACAGGGACGTGTCCAGGTGGGTTTTGATTGTCTCCAGTGAAGGAGACTCCACAACTTCTCTGGGCAGCCTGTTCCAGTGCTCTGTCACCCTCACAGTAAAGAAGTTTTTTCTGATGTTTTTTCTGATATAAAGAGAAAGTTCTCTGGAAATCTTTCTCCCCAGCTAGAAGTAAATACTTTGCAATATTTTATTAAAATTGAACATATGTAATGTTCAGTTCACTGTAAAAAAAACCAACCAACAAACACCAACAAAACCCAATAACTCTTAAATGAAATTCTCTGTTAGTACTATATATAATTAACAGGAAAGCATCTTCCCTTAAAACCGTATTTACAGTGCAAAAGGTGTCACATGCTGGAGTGACACCAAATTTAGTGCTCTGTGATACTGCATTCTGCTCTGATTTAATACACATTCCTAGCACTAAGTGTTTTTCAGTTGCTCAGTAGTGGAGCTAATTTATGTGATTTGGTCTTTTTCTTACCCTTTCCATTTTATTTGTGCAATGAAGTACTTTGGTAGGGTTGACTTTCTTTAGGATACATAAAAGTATTTACACAGGAGGAAACAGGGAGAGAAGGAGCACCTCTTCTTGGGACAGAGAGTTGTGAGTGTCTCCAGTCCCCGTGGGACTCTGTTCCCAGAGCAATTGGGCTCTCTGATTTTCAAGGACACTGAGTCGAGTCCTTTCCAAGAGCTCCCTTTGGGTCAGCAAATTTAGGTTTTCACATGCTTCTAACAATTAACCCACTCAAACTCTCCTGCCTCCATGAGGTAGCACCCTACCTCTGCAGTTAAAATCTTCCTTAGAGAACTGAAAGAGCATGGATTTAAGCTGATTCACAACAGCTTTAATTAAAACTGAGTTAAACTGCTTCACATTTAAACATCTTGGAGTCACATGCACGATCCACAGTTAATTACTGTACTGCAGCCTAATGCTCTCAGCTGTGCTTGGGGTGCTGGGTTTGTGCTTGGGTGCCAGGGGCTGCAGAGCTCTGCTGGGCTGCTCCAGCCCTCTGCTCCCTTCTTGCCCCCTCCACCACTGCCCAGCTCTCCCTGCCCTGTTCCCACCCTGCTGGGGCTGGGTGGCCCCGGGTGAGCAGCTGCAGAGCGCAGGGAAGGCAGGCGGGGAGCCCAGAGCCACCCCAGCAGGGTCGCTGCCCTGCTGCTGGGAAGCTGCTGCTGGTAGGGCCAG
>NW_009953958.1:72514-76554 GCF_000747805.2 Chaetura pelagica
GCCCGGGGGGGCAGCGGAGGCTGGTGGTGCCCAGCACTGCCTGCAGCCATATGGCTATTCCAGGGGCTCCCTGGCACGGCTCCCAGCAAATCCTCTTAGTTCAGCTTCACCCTCTTTCTTGCCTCTTTGATGTCAGTCCCGCCTTGGTGCCTGCTCCAGCCTCAATTCCTGCCGCAAGCGCTCACGGCCAGGCTGTGGTTGTGCTCCTGGAGCTCTCCTGGCCTGCCCACGGCTCAAGAATGGGACACTGGGGTTCTGTCTGCTCTCTGCAGAGGGTCCTGCCTGGTGATGGGACAACAGGCACAAAACAGCCCGCGTTTGTGCCATTAAATCCTCTCACCCCCCAAACCAAGTGGCTGCATCCAAACTACCTTGCCCATTGCTCTGATGTCCACCACAGGCACCTATCAAGACAAACTAGCCTAAGGAGGACAAAAAGGGCATTTTGTAACGAGGACCACTGCCTGGTAGCAAAGACCAGGAATGAAGAACTTCAGTCTGCTGCTAACATTGATTCTCTGACACCTCAATAACGCATCTGTCTCCATGTGTCACTGGCAGAGAACAAACACAAACCTGTTTCCTAATGCTGTTTCAAGGATTTTTAATTTTTTTTATTTAGATTGAGAAGCTGAAAAACAATAAATAAAATGTTTTTATGCAGAGTAGAAGTAGGTGCACAGCCTGATGTACCAGGAAGGGTGCGTTCTCACTTATGAGAGCTTGTTGCGATTTATTCTGTTCCTCAAAATCCAAGGAAGAAAATAAAAATCTCTGCTGATCCCTTTTCAATTTTGAAGCAGCATGATAAAAAAAAATCTGCTAAAGCTAATGACTGCATTTGCATAGATTATGGGTGACAATCCAGCACACAACAGGGTGTCCTGCCATGTAGACAACAAGCCACAAGGGTGATGCACTTCTTTGGCCTCTTTTACCAGAAGTCAGCTACACTTCTACAATAGCAGCATCAGCTCATTTCCAGGAGGGCTTTTGGCTAAAGCCAGAGAAAATTACTGATTCCCTCTTATTTTCCAAGCCAAAAGGTGGAAGGCTTTCTCCTACCAACTGTGGAGGAGAGGTGGAGGAGAAAAAAACCTTTCATGCCGACACCCCACAAAACCCTTGGCCCCAGGGTGGCAGGGGGAAGGAGTCTGGTTCTGCTGGGCTCAGGCTGAGCCCGGTCCCCTCGGGGCTGCCTGCGGGCTGCACAGGGCTCTCCCGGCTCTCCAGCGGGATGAGGGATTGCTGGCGCCTGTCATGGGGAATCATGGCTGGGTGCCATGGTGAGCTGGAGGGGAAAAAAGGGTTCCTTTGTGTTTTCAGCACAGTGGTCGAGTTTTACGGCACCACTTTGTTATCCTTGCAGTGTTGGCTATGGACAAATACAAGATGACAATTTATATCCTAAGGCAAACTGGCTCTGATATGGTGCTACTCCTTTTTGATTTGCTTAATTGGGCTAACAGAAAAACACAACAGCTGCAATGGTGGGAATGAAAAATGCCTTTGCTTGTCCTGGTTTTGACAGCAATCAGCCTGACAAGGGATTATCAATTGATCTGAGACAAGTGTTTGTGAGGGATGCAATTTGTTGTCCGTTTATCCCCTTTACTGTTTTATAGATCCAGGACTTCAAAAAAATAATATAGACAGTTATTTTGAGTGAGAAAGTAAACTCTCAGGCACGTGTAAAATAAACTAGAGAGTGAAAAGGAGAAGAATCTCTGAAAAACATGCTTTGGGACTGGTGTGTGTTTAGATATGTATGTATGTGTGTGCATGTGTGTTATGAAGTAAGCAAGAAAAAAGGAGACTGGCTATAAGCACATGTTGCTGGAAAAAAAAAAAAACAACTAACAAAACAACAGACAAACCAGGTAATTTTATTCAGCTTCTCTTTTCCAAGACTGTAGATCTGACAGTCATGGGATGCATCCTTCTGGCCTGGTAATCCACAATTTCAGGCAAAGCTCAGCAACCACCTGTCAGCCTATTTTTGTGAAGCTGCAGGGAAAAACTCCACAAAAAGGACTGGATGATCTTGACTCTCCCATTTGATACACATACATGACATCTTTTGAATTGGAGCAGGATTTTCCCTTTGGGTTTTGCTGGAAGCAGGAGATTATATACCTTGGCCAGGAATCAAGTGAAATGGGCTTTCCCCAACCAGACAGTGACACCAGGCAAACCTGTGCTGCTGGTTTCCAGATTGCTCATCCCTGGCCTTGGTCCAACACTATAAAGCTTGGCAGAAGTTTTGCAGTTGTCCATGGTAGATGCTGAATCCAGATATTGTGTGTGTAAACATCATGAGGAGAGCCTTTTGTCCCAAGGGGTTGGGGGATGCTTGTTCTGCATCCCAGGTACCCTACCAGCCAACTCAAAAGGCCTAATCCTACATTTTTTACATACTTGTGCAAATAGTGCTTCTCCAGAAACATGCTTAGTCCGAGCAAGAAGAGCATGAGTGGAAACCCCAGTGATTATTCCTCTTGGAACTAATCCAGTCTTAAACTGAACTGTACTTTCTGGATATTTTGGTAAAACTGTCAGAAATCAACACCCACTGCTTCGTTTTTCTTAGTGATGAAAAAAAGGAAAAAGAGAAAACTGAAAAGCTGTCCTTTAGCTGACATTCAGATTGAATTGATTGAGCAATCTGCTGCCAGAGCAACAGCTCTTGTCAAAAAAAGCCCTCTGGAAAAAACCTCTGGTGTTTGTATCGCATGTACCACACAAAGCTCTTTAGTGAGAGCAGTGTCAGAGACAAATATTAAAGAGATCAATGAAAGTACCATGTGGGAGATTCTTGTAGCTTCTCTAGAAGCTACCAGCATCCCTATGACTATCTGCAACTAATGAGTTCACTGATGTGTATCAAGGCATCATTTTTAGAAATAACAAATGGGGTTAGATTTCTTTAGAAATTCTCACAGCTCTGAGGGACTGACAAAACCAAACTCCAGGCTCCACCAAGCCTTTCCCATGGTGTAACTTTGACCAGAGTCCCAGTCCTGCAAACTCCCATCTTAGTAGCTCCCCCGGTACAAGAAATAGTCACCACCACATGCACATACATGGAGCAATGCACATGCTTGAGAAAGGAGGAAGTAACTTGAAGTCAATGAATGCTGAAACACTTGGAGATGGAGCTAATCTGAGCAAACATAGGATCTGTTCCATGAAAGTGTAAGTTGAACTCTGTTTCTAGTTAGAAAAACCAGAGTTTTTAGGACAGGATCCACCTCACCCATCCTTAAGCTAACATGTAAAACATGTCAAATGAGCTGCACCCTAAGAATACCTATCTTTTGCCACATTAAAGAAAGGGGATTTAAACTAACTAGCTGAGATGTTGCTGCCTACCCTGCAGCTGGTTAAAGCATGGTGAGACGAAACCTACCTGTTAGGTTTGAAACCAATGGAAACTAGTTGTTCCTACTGGTTTGCAAGTTTTGTAGAGCACCTTATATGCAGTCCTTTTGGAAGCTACTAAGACATACCCTATTTCAAATACAAAAAACATACTGCCTGTCTGCTCATAGAGCAGCTCATACAGGAGTAGTTGCAATTTTGGAGCTCCTGAAAAAACATCTATACAGTGAATTCTATACTAAGTTTTGGAAATTTGTCACAATAAAATCCTCTCACAGCATGTTCCAAGGCCCAGATTTAATTCCAAAGCTTTGCAGTCATACCCTTGCAGCCTGCGTTTCACACATGCTGGGTTTTCTTTTCCCACTTTCTCATTTGGCCTCTGAGTCCTTTCACCTGAGCCCAAAGACTTCCATGTGCTACCACGGTTCTGGCACTCAATTGCTGCGACTGCTGTTCTGCCCAGGGGCTGGTTGCTTTATACACAGTGAAAGGAGGGAAAAGAAAGAAAATGAAACATAGAACTGAAATAAAACTAGTGATGTACCTACCAATAATTATAATAAAATGAGTTTGTTGGGGTTTTGTTTTTTGTGATTCTCCTCTCCTCTCCTCTCCTCTCCTCTCCTCTCCTCTCCTCTCCTCTCCTCTCCTCTCCT
>NW_009953958.1:76588-83960 GCF_000747805.2 Chaetura pelagica
TCTTCGACTCTCCTCTCCTCTCCTCTCCTCTCCTCTCCTCTCCTCTCCTCTCCTCTCCTCTTTCTTTTTTTCTTTATTTTCCCCTGCAGCAGTTGAATCTAGCAATAACCTTGATGGTGAATTTGAGAACTATTTCTTCTTTTTAAAAAACACAAGTAATATGATCATATCTATCTAGGTATTCTATTTAGAGAGGCTGAATCTTGAATTAAGGGCCTGATTCTGACTTTTGCCACTAACACTAATCGGAAGTATTTCTGCTGAAGTCAATAGAAAGGTCCTAGATACTACAAGGCTGACAAAAAAACTCAGACATTCCCAACGAAATGAACATTTTTTTGCTTACCTCTCTCTCAAAAAATCCTCCAAAAGTAATTTTCATCTGCTTGAAAAGCATATTCTGACTCACTATTCTCCATCGTTCTCCAAATCTGCTTACACTCTTGTTTGGGCTTTTAATTACAGGCAGTGAGCAACACCCATCCCTCCTGTGGTAATATTGTCTGTCAGGACTGCTGGGCCTGCACAGTCACAGTTTTATTGTAATTTATTTCTGAAGTAGAAAAAATTAACTAGGACAATTAGAAATGTAACAAATAAATAAATAAATAAATAAATAAAATTATCTTGCAAACAACCAAAGAAGAAAGCAAATGGCTGTATATCCACATAAAAATCCCATATTTATGGATTATTCTTAACATTTCTCTTTTCAGTTCAGTAAATGGAAGAAAATAAACTCTCTGCATTTCCAGTAATTACATTGCAAAGAAATCTGGGATTGGCCTGGGTTAATTCCTAGAGGTTCTAGCTACAATGTTGCAGCAGGATTAATCTAGAGGTTTTGTTTTTATGTTCATGCTTTTTTTTTAGTGTTTTTTTGTTTTGTTTTGTCTCCTTGGCTGTTTGTTTTTTAACGTAGAGAGCTAGGGTACTAAAATGTTATTAATTACAAGTAAATCTGTTCCTTGAGGAACTGCTTGCATTTTTAATTTGTATTTAGCTTTAAGAGGAATTCTGGTTATTCTCCCCCTTTCAGTTTCTCAGTTGCATCCTTATTTCTCTGTAATCCTTTTGCATAGGGAAGGACAGCTGGATGATCAGAGATCATAGGCAGACAACCGATTTTTTCAATCTGTTGCCTGAACTGGAAAACATTCAACAATTTTCTTTTTTGATACAAACTCATATTTTGCTCCATTTTGGGAGGGTTCCTGTTCTTTTCCTATTTTGCTTTTTAAAACAGCAAAACATAAGCCGTTTATACAGAAAAGTTGTTTCAACAACAACAAAACCCTACAAAAACCTTTAACAAAATACTGTAACTTCATTCCTTCTCAGCTCAGATTCTTTATTTGATTTCAGAAACCCTGTGATTGCTTTGTTCAACCTGAAATTCCATTTCTTGCTTAACTTTTTTTTTTTTTCCCTATAAAATTGTACCTGGAAGGGATGCTGGAGCTGAGTGACAGTAATAAAAGAAAACTTCACAGTGGCCACAGGATTTCTTTCACTTGCAAAAGCATTGTTGACCTTTGCTGCAAGGGTATTATCAGTGAGAACAAGAAATACTCCTCCTCATGAAGTCTTCACTAACAGGTCTCTGGTCTAATACACAGTCTTCCAGGTTCATGAAATGGGACTTTTCCCCATTTGGCTAGACTGGGGCAGCTTTTAAATATGTGAAAAGTCCATATTTATGCTGCAGATGGATACGATCATTCACCTGTTCAAGTATCTGCACCTCAGCTCTCATTTGGTGTGATTTCTTGGAGATTTAGGGGACATTTTGTTTGCTTAAATCACACAGTACTGCACCGCTTCCAAATTCTGTAAGTTTGTGGGGTTCAGACATAATTTTCTGAAAACAGAGTCTAGGCCTCTATTTTGAGAAACAGGTCATGTTCTGCTCAGCATATACTTCCCAGTACAGCAGCTCTTCTGACAATAAAACAAAGTAATGACAGCTTCTACCTCCCAGGAGACTGGAGATCTACCATACTTGAGCATCTCCCAGTCATGATATCTTTGCTATCCGTACATTGCACTCATACCAGATTTTCCCAGAGACAGTTTTTCATGTGCTAATTGGGCAGTTTCAGGTGGAGATGAGCATGAAGCCTGTGTGGAGATGACAGTCTGATGCAGTGTAGAAAATTCACTTTATCCCTCATCTTCTACTTGCCACTCTTTGTTCTTCCTTCCATAAATCACGTTTTTTAGATTCCTTTAGGAACCTTTTCCCTGAGACATCCTCAAGTTTGAGCTGCTTGAGAGTGAGGGTCAGCCAGGCTCTGGATAGGCTGGACTGCACAGTTATCTCTCTATTCCTCTGCAACTAGGGAGAGTTTGGTTTGCAAAAGAGGAGGGTGGTGTAACAATGCAGATGGCCCTGGGGAAGTCCCAGCTGCTGCCATATGGGCTGGAGAGGAAAGAAGGAAATCTGCAGTATTGGAGGATACGGGTCTGTTGGGAGGTAAATATAAACAAGTGGTAACTGTTAGAAGTCCAGACATTTTTCTCCTGTACCTGCCCGAGCAGGTACTTCTCACTGACACACGTTACAGCAAGAAGGTTCACATGGAATAAAAGAAGGATTCTTTAATCCCCCATTTATTTTTCTTATTTTTTTTTCTTCTGTTTATAGCTTTTCCCCTTTTTTTCAGTCCCAGTGACTCCCTAAGCAGATCTTAAGGTATCAGCGGAGATCTGACATTACTTATGTGTTCCTTAATGAGCCCACTGATTTTGTAATCCAACAAACAGGATAATCTCTTCCATTTCCTGATACTGTAATGTGTTGAAGAGTTTATCTGTGCAGTAGCACATCTCATAATCTAGGAAGAAAGTGCAGTGTCTGAAGTAAGTTTTCAAGTAGTGGGCCTGTTTTCCCTATGAACCTGTTACTGCTCTGGGCCTCCCTGTACTCACCCTTAAAATCTAGATATTGGCATGATAATTATCTGTGGCTTTTTAAAAGCCTGCTGACTTTCTCCCATCACCAGCCTGGGTATAGATGCAGGCACTATGCCAGGCAAAGTCTTGCAATCACTTTCTGCAATTTAGATTCACTCCTTATCATTAGGAAGACCTACTAGTTTTAAATTGATGTAGTGTCTTCAAGCCCCATAAATTATATATATACACTGTAGTATATGTGATGGTAGAAACACAGCTGTAAAGCACTTCAGCAGAAAATGGGTAAACTCTGGCTTAAAACTGAGCACATCCTGCGCTCTGTGTTGAGAGGGCTGCCCCTCACTCTCTGGGCTTGCTGAAACTACTTAGAAATGAACAATGAGATGAAAAATCCCTGCAGAGATTTTCAGACACCTGTCTTGTCATCCTGTGTCTGGTGCTCCCATTCAGCACGTGAGGAAGCCTTCAAAAACCAAAAAACTCTGGGGCTTCTCTCAAAATGAGAGGCATTTTAGGATGACTATCCATTTCCAGATGTAATTCAAGGTTATTTAAATAATATTTTAAAATGTGCAAAAAGGACTGAAATCAAATGTGTAGAAAAAAAAAATATCAAATTTTCAAAACATTTCTAAAGTAGAATTTTCAGGTTGACCTCAAGTCACTTTCTTCCATTAACACTTGGATTAAGTTGACTGAAAAACAAGCTGGAAAAACAAGGCTGCAGATATTCACACAAAAAGAAAGAAGACCCAATACCTTGTCTGTTCCATACAGCTGTGAAGCATTGTCACAGAATCATCATGGTTGGAAAGGACCTCTAAGACCACTGAGTCCGAGCACCAACACAAAAAAACCCCAACCAACCAACCAAAAAAAGCACACCCCCAACAAACCAACCAACCAACCAACCAACCAACCAACCAACCAACCAACCAACCAACCAACCAACCAACCAACCAAAAAAAGCACACCCCCAACAAACCAACCAACCAACCAACAAACCAACCAACCCCAACCTCAGCCACCAGAGCATGCCCTGAAGTGCCACATCTACACATTTCCTGAATACGTCCAAGGATAGTGACTCAACCACCTCCTTGGGCAAGCTGTTTCACTGCCTGACCACTCTTTCAGAAATTGTTCCTAATATCCAATCTAAACCTTCCCTGGTGCAACTTCAGATAATTTCCTCTGCTCCTGTCATTATTTACTTGGGAGAAGAGGCCAACATCCATCTTCCTACAACCTCCTTTCAGGTAGTTGTAGAGGGTGATGAAGTCTCCCCTCAGCCTCCTCTTCTCCAAACTAAATACCCCCATTTCCCTCAGCCACTTCTCATATGATTTGTTCTCTAGACCCACCACCACTACCTGCATTTGGTAGCTCTCCTCTGGACCTGCTCCAGCACTTCAATGTCCTTCCTGTAGTGAGGGGCTCTGAACTGAACACAGTACTCAAGGTGTGGCCTCACCAGTGCTGAGAACAGGGGCACAATCACTTCCTGGTCATCCGTCTTCTGTCTTTTGTACCTATCACCTTCCTTTGGATTCAGTGTTTGTAAGAAAAGTTGGTGAAATATAAAGAATTGGTGAAATACAGCAAAGCACCAGTATGACAGTTCAAAAATTGTTAAGTTCAGCTGTGTGGCCAAGTCTTACTTATTACCATTTTCCCCCATTTTTTCCCCAATATAGATGACTAGATTGTGTTCTTCCAAATTTCCAAAGGATGTCTGGCTCTGTGTATTTGTGTTTGTACAAGAGCATTTGGCATTTTTCTTTTTTATCAAGTTCCATTCATTGGTCTAAATAGCAGAAATATCAGGGGTTGGGGAAGCTCATGATGTGGCACAATTGATGGAGGCACAGTCAAGGTGAGCAACTGAGGCCTATGGGTCAAGATTCTGCTCTGACTTCTTGTCTCCATGGCTTCTGGGTGCTGGGCACATTTATAAAGTGCACTCTGTAAAACGTAATTCACTCCTCATTCTTCAGCCAAAATCTTGGCCTGTCTTCTCTGTCCTTTCCTCTGTCTCTTGCAGAATGCAGGAGAGACCTGTAAGTTGAATGATGTGCTCAGATTGCTCTTATTGAACGTTTGTAATTGTGAATGCAAATGGCATTTTTTATACATGAACAGAAAAAGGACTAAATTCACTGGATAAATTATTCACAACAGATAATTCAACCTGCTCTCATGGGAGATTGTAATGAATGTCTGATGACGTTAAAAAAAATCCCACAAGTAATTCTTCCAGCCAGTGAAGTCAATGGCAAAACCTTTTACTGGCTTCAAAGGGAGCAGAACCCAGCCTCAAGCCAGAGGGCCCACATACAACTTCTCTTTAGTCGTTCTCACTTGCATTCAGAGCTGAAACCCAGACAAGCATTTATGTTTTGAGGAGACCAGACTAATGCTATAGATAAGAGACTACTGCTGCCAGAGCACATGCATTATTACAGCTCTGGTGAAAGCAGCTCTGCTCTGCAGCCGTGGTGCAGTCCACTGCCCCAAGCCAAAAGGATCTGACCACAAGAGAGAGCCAAGGCAGAGGTGTTGTCTAGCAAGTTTGGAGCTCAGGACAGGTTAATTTGGCCAGGTTTGTCTAGCTTGGAGAAAAGGAGGCTGAGGAGAGACCTCATTGCTCTCCACAGTAACAGGATGTGTGGGAATGTTTCAAAGCTGCACTGAGAGCTTTAGGCTGTGCATTAGGAAGCATTTCCTTACCAAGAGAGTGATCAAACACTGGAACAGGCTTCCTAGTGAGGTGATCAATGCTCCAAGCCTGTTAGTGTTTAAGAGACATTTGTAACTTAATAACATATGGTAACTTTCATAATATGCAATGCCCTTAATTACACGTTGTAACTTCAGGTCAGCCCTGAAGCGAATTGGACTAGATGACCATTGTAGGTCCCTTCCAACTGCCTCTCCTTCCTCTCCCTCTCCTCCCTCTTCCTCTCCCAACTTACTTTGCACATGGGATAGATTTGCAGCCAGTGAGGAGGTTTGTGGAGAAGGTCCCCCCAGCCACCCCCATGAGGCCATCATTCATGGTGACAGAGTATCCTGGGCATGATTCGGGGTCTGTGACTGTGCACAGTGGTGGCAGGGGCTGGGAAAAGCCTTGCGTAGGGGCTGCTGCTGTGCTCCCCCTCCCTGGCAGGGGAGGTGAGCAGAGCGAGGGCTGGGCTGAGCCCCTGCTGGGGCTGCTGCTCCCCTCTGGTCACCAGCCGTGGGGGACATGTGGCCTTGGGCACTGGGGAAAACCAGGGCCGAGTCCTGGGGCGCATCAAGCACGGCACAGGCAGCCCGTCAAGGGAAGTGATTGTCCCACTTGACTCTGCACTGGTGCGGCCTCATCTTGGGCACTGTGTGCGGTTTTGGGTGCCACAGCACAAAAGGGTACAAAGGTTCTGGAGCGTGTCCACAGGGCCATGGGGTTGGTGAAGGGTTTAGAGGGGAGGCTAAAGGCACTTGGTCTGTTCAGCCTGGAGGAGACTGAGGGGAGACCTCATTGCAGCTACTGCTTCCCCACTAGGGAATGGGGAGGAGCAGGCACTGACCTCTTCTCTCTGGTGTCCAACAATATGACCTGAGGGAATGGTAGGAAGATGTGCAGGGAGAGGTTTAGGTTGGAAATTAGGAAGAGATTCTTCACCCAGAGAATGGTGGAGCACTGGAATAGGCTCCCTAGGGAAGCGGTAATGGCACCGAGCCTGGCAATATGCCAGAAGCATTTGGACAACGCCCTCAGGGACATGGTGTGAACTTTGGGATCGTCCTGTTCTGTTCTGGGGCAGGAGTTGGATTTGGTGATCCAGGCTGTCTGAGGAGGTGTTGAGCCACCATCCCTGGAGACATCTAAAAAGACAGATGTGGTGCCAGGGGACAGGGTTTAGCGGTGGACGAGGCAGAGTTAGGGTAGTGGTTGGACTCGATGATCTGGAAGGTCTTTTCCAACCAGAGTGACACTGTGATACTGTGGGAAACAGGGACATGGTGCCAGTTGTCCTTGTGAGGTGGGAGAGGGGAAAGCAAGGAAAGGGGAGGGATCCTTCGCTTCTGTCCGGTGAGCATCTACCTCTCGGGTTCGGCCTGTGTGTCCCACGTTTCCCCCGTCCATCCCTGCCGTGTCACTGTCCCCGCACCGTCCCCGCAGCGCCCGCCGCCCTCGCAGCTGCCGGTGCTTCCCGCGCCCCGCACCGCGCGGCTCTAGGCACGGCACGTCCGTGCTCGGAGCTCGGTGTGACGGCGCCGGGAGGACACAGAAGCGATGCAAAACGCTCTTGTAAACACGAGACGAGCTCTGCCTGCCCGGGTGCCCGCGCAGGGACCCGCAACACCCTCCCGGGGCCACCTGTGGGCCCGGTTTGGGTGGGAGAAGGGAAGCAGAGGCGGCGAACAGCGAGGAGGGGATGTCGGGGCTGGGCTCCGGGCCGGTCTCGCC
>NW_009953958.1:85072-98897 GCF_000747805.2 Chaetura pelagica
GCGGCCCCCCGCCCGGGGAGGGCCCGGCCGAGCAGCTCAGCCGCGAACCAGCCGAGCCGCCCGCCGGAGAGGCTGGGACTGCGAAGGATGCGGCCATAACAGGTGACATTCCAATACCGACTATCCCCCCTGTTGAACCTCACTGTGATAGCGGTCAAGAGCCGGCAGCCGCCCCTGACCCTTCCTCTGTTGATCCACCCTCAGAGCAGTCGATTGATCGTATTTGTTTGATGTTTGCTGACGTGACTTCACTGAAAAGCTTTGACTCTCTTACAGGCTGCGGAGATATTATTGCGGACCATGAGGAGGATGTGGGCGGCGGGAGTGGCGGCTGCGAGAAGAGCACCCCCGGGGCCGGCAAGCTGGGTGCCTCCAAAAAGCAGCCCACCATGGTGGCCTACCAGGGAGGAGGAGAGGAGATGGCCAGCCCCGACCAGCTGGATGACACCTGCCTTCAGGAGTTCTGGGGTATGCTGTCACAGGCAGAGGAGACCCAGACGGAAGGAGGAGGAGGAGGTGGAGGAGGGACAAAGAAGCCTGAGGGGCTGAAGGAGAACCGAGGTACCGAGGGCACCTTGAACAAGGTGGCAATGAAACGTGGTGGCCTCCACCAGATCCCCATTCACCTCAACCACAAAGAGGAGCAGAAGGGCAGGGAGAAGGAGCAGCACGAAGGAGTCCCAAACAGCGACGAGGGCTACTGGGATTCCACCACCCCTGGTCCCGAGGAAGATGGCTCCACGAGCATCCAGAAGGAGACCATTCCCAGGGACAGCTACAGCGGTGATGCTCTGTATGACCTCTATGCTGAGCCTGACGAGAACCCACCAGCAGGGCCTACAGATGAAGAGGTCACCTGTGTGCCACGCTCCAAGCCTGTATCTCCGGTAACAACCACGTGCTCCCTGAAAACACCCTCAAGCACGCTGAAGGACTCCAAGATACCCATCAGCATTAAACACCTTTCATCGCATCCTGCCAGCCACGGAGCAGATGCCAGTAACAGCCATCACGTCGCACACCATCACCTGGCCAAAAGTGAGATGCACAGAACAAAAATCCCTGTCTCCAAAGTTCTGGTTCGCCGGGTCAGTAATAGGGGCTTAGCGGGGACAACAGTGAAAGCTGCCACGTACCAGGACAGTGCCAAAAAGTAGTTGAGTAAGAGGTGGAGACAAAGATGGACAGCAAGATTGGTGTCTGAAATTCTGCATAGGAGACCACAGGTAATGAATGAATTAGTTTTGCATCACCTGAAGGAAGGCACCTGAACAGCTTACTTCACCGTACTGCATGGTTCTTCACTTCTGAGTCCCATCTTACTGGACTGGCTGAATAAAAGAGTCAACTTCTTTTCAAGCACTTTTTTTTACATTTGTATCTTTTTCTGCAGCACTGAACAGTGGGCAGGTTAATTTTTACATGCCTTTTTGGAAGCAGGACCTGGATTATGAACCTAAATGAGCATCCTTCCTCATGAAAGCAGTGCCATGAGCTCTTCAAGGGAACAGAGTTACGAAAGGAGCGAAACTAGAGGTTCTCCAATACACTTACCTTTTAATCATTTCTGGGGGAGGAGTAGGAGGGTGGGCATCTGGCTCTGAAAATGGTGCTTGCTCTACAAGGTGTTGGAAAAAATGCCAACTGAAAAAAACCAACCTAACAGGTATTTTACCTGCTGTAGGAACGAGACCTCTGCTCAACAGCAGACTTAATTGACTTGTGTGCAGTAGCTAACTAAGGAGTTAGGTGAACTTGTCCAACTGGAAAACGTATTTTTGTCTGTCTGTCTGGTTGGTTTTGATCTGGTCTAATTGTAAATGGGTTACAGAGGCACCTGACGTAGGTTCAGATGTTTACATCAATACTTGTCCAATATTGCATACTATTGGTTCAGGGAAATGTTTTACTAAATGCCAATATATACACACTGTTCACATTTTTACAATAACTTGCTCGCCATGTGTAAATATATACGTATTTTAGCAGATTTACTCAATGCTACAAATTTTTTATTAAAAAAAAATTTACTTGTCTGTTATTATCTAGAGTTTAAGCAAGAGTTAGTTTTTATAGGTAGATGATTTTACAGTTCTAAAATGATAGGACTTTGTGTAAGTACCTTAAATTAGAGCAAAACTCTGTTTTGTATGAGCTCATACATCCCCAGATAAGTAAGTCTGAAGTGCTGATTTTATTCCAGTGGCACATTCCGTGTGTCAGGGCTGAGGACCTGACAGCACTGCCACTGTAAACCTCTATTTTCAGGGGTTTAGGCAAAGTTGCTCTGGGCTTAAACCTTACAGAGAAGGAACCCAGTAAAGAAACAAGTTTTTTAATTATTATTTTTCAAAATATATAAAATTAGTTTTTGACTATTTAAAGAAAGTTTGGGTTCTCGTTGCTTTTTATTTTCATTAATGATGTCAGAATAATTTTACTTTAACAGAGAAAAAGAAATATTCTAATCTAGTGGTGCATAAAATGGTCTGATGAGCTTGGATCTTACAAGAAATGTATTAATGGCTAGGACATTTTTGAATAGTGGCTAGTGTACATGGGCATTGACAACATTTCAAGGAAATTTAATAGGGTTTTAATGTGCCTGAGGACATATTTTTATGATACACTGAAAAAGCTCAAAAAATCACTGAAGTCTAAAGGTAAATGTTGTGTATTTACAAAATATTTTGATAGAAGTATTTAATCATCAGACCACAGTTAATATAAAATATATGCTCCAGTGTATCTGAAAAATAATATACATTTTAAAAAAATATACATGTCTATATTATGCAGAGAATTCTAAATTCACATTGCTGAAGCTAATGGGTCTGATCTTACATAGCAGTTGGTTTTATTGTCTCTTAAATTGAAAGAAAAAAAGGAAAATAAATATACAGAATACACATTTGAAGGATATTAAGGTTATAGGTAAACCATAAAATTCCAGGAGATACGATACTGAGAACTGTATATATGTATATGTGTATTTCACTGAGGAAATTACTTTATAGTCACAAGGGTGAAATTGGCATCTAGCTTTGAAATAACTGCAGGATTTAATACCCAACTGCAACACCCCAGTGAACAGGGAGAAAGTGTTAGTTTTCCTGATCGGCCACTGTTTTCATGGTTTGAGGAAGAACCTTAATACACTTCAAAGAAGATTATTTTATATGTTCTCTTTCTAACGTGTGTGTGTGTGTGTGTGTGGTTTCCTACATGCCTACTCAGACAGATGTGTTGTACATATGCATGTGTAGTCAGGATGCACCTCCTGGGAGGGAGCAAGCACCTGGGGGAGGGCACACAGCCACAGGCTGAGGGGACACGCTGTAGGGATGTCTCCTAACACACTGGCCATGATTTCCTTGGCCTGGGGAGGGGATTTGCATTTGGCTGAGACTGTGCAGTTTAGAAAGTTCAAGATGAAATACCCTCAAAAAGATGAATATACAGTACAGAATATGGAATATTGTCCTGGTCCTCAGCCCTGAAGCTAATGTTCCTTTTCCTGGTAGTTTGGTTTTGCCTGACTGTAAAGGGCACATCTTTCCTTGCATGACAGCTCTGCAGAAAAATCAGAATGCCCCATTTTGTTGTGAGGAGAAATTGTGCAGAGAGATTCTATAGGGTACTGGAAGTTGAGAGGGAGGGAGAATGTGATGAGCTTGGGGTAGTACCATAAAAACTGGAAGCACCGAGTGCAGGTAGTAGGAGTGGTACATCTTTAAAAGCACTGGAAGATAACAGCTACCATCTCTACAGGCGTTGCGTGTGGCAAATAATTCATCATATGCATTTTGTTTGCTTTGTGGCACGTCTGTATCCTGAAATCAATAGTGACACTAGACTAGCTCCCTCTCACGTAGTGACTAACAGGAAACATCATTAAAATGCTTTGGCTTCCCATCATTCTTCTCTCCCTCCTTTGTTTTCTGACCCGTTTTTCCTCCATCCCCTGCATGCTTGTAGGCAGCATCCCTGGTGCTGACCCCTGGCATGGAGCGGGGAGCCTGGGGCTGGCAGCTCAGCACTGGGTGGGAGGGTGGATGCCCAGCCTGCCCAGGCCAGGTGCTCCCCACTTGCTCTCCAAAGGTTTCTGTCACATACCCAGTGTAAGCACACTTTGCAAATCTCTTGGTGGTTCGTTTGGCTGCTTGCTATGTACATATTTTAAGGACAATCATATCCTTAAAAGGAAAATGTGAAAGTAGTAGGGCGTCAGTATTTTGAATCGTTGCAACATACTGACATGTTGATTCAGGGTGATGGTTGTGTGAGAGGAAATAATACAATTTAATGCTCAAGTTAACTTTGTATTTATAAAACTTGCTTGTGTCTTTAAGCCATCTATGGGTTTTTTAGTTCAAAAGGTAATAGAAAATTTAATGTTTACTAGGGCTTTCAATTTTCATAGAAATATATTTGTACAACTCCACACAATGCCTGAAACAATCATTGGAAGGATGTTCAAAGGCTTTCTTTAGACCTGTATTTAATTCCTGAAAGACCCTTGTAAAATACCGTGAGAAGCCTAAGAACAAACATTTAATGGCTTGTTGGATTTAAAGGCTGAGACATACAAAGGTAATAGTCCTGAGGCATTCTGTGGTGGTTTGCATTCTTATTTATGTTACCCTGTTCAAGCATAAATTTTCCTTGGTTTTGATAGGTATCAAGGTAGAAATGGTGTTCTGAGTCCCAAAGATAACAGTCCCAATGATGTTGTGGTTTTGATTTTCTTAAAGAATGCTTTTCTTTTTTTGTTATTTTGTGGTCTGAATTATACATTGTAATTATCAGCTTGTATGTCATTCATAAAGAGTTTTATAGATCAGGACTTATTTGGCATTTAGTTACATGTACTCTTTGCACTTTCAGGTCACTACTGGTAAATTTTGTATGTTCTTAGGATATTTCTGTGAATTGTGTAGCATTTTATAGCTATCTACAGTGATTACAGTGGTATACATTCCTGTCTTATATATCAGCACAAAATGTTTCCTTTTGGTAGCATGAAATGATGTTTTTGTGGGCTTCTTTTGTCACGATAGGTATTAAGTTTTATGTACTATATGTGTGGCCTGACAGACATAAAGGGTCTTATTTCCCTGCAGTGTGTATGCATTTTGCTCTTGCCAGTTATAGGACTCAAACACACGTAACAGATTTTGGAAGAAATTCCATGACTAGAATAAGAAAAATCTATGTTCAGTCTTATTCCATCAATCACCAGCATTCTCTTCATCCACTGTGAGTATCCTCACTGCCATGCAGGGTAGTAGAGGACTGAATTTTTCAAAATTACATGCACAGACATACACCATGAAAATTAATTCCCTGATTATTTTTTAATGTATCTTGCTAAATTATTTATCTAAGCTAAGTGAAGATTGTACCAAAGTCTTCAAAACATCTGATACAGATGGCATTTTCAGGAAGATGCTATAAGTGCAGATGAGCCAAATTAACGGGCTTTGCTCTGCAAAGCAAAAACCCAGTTGTTTCTTAAATTTTTAGTACTGACTGAGCTTGCAGATCAAAGGGAGCCGTTGATTCTGCTACATGGCCATGCTCAGAGGTTTTTTTTCCCCCCTGCTCTAATGGGCTACTTTCAGGAAAGGCTTTTCAGCAAGATAATGGTATGAAAGAGACAGTTCGCAGTGACAATAGCCACTTCCAAGGGAGATGGTTATCTAACAGCCATGATGGGGGGCTCGAAGCAAGGTGGCTTTAAAGTGTATTTTCATAGTTACTGATACAAAAGGCTGAGGTTTCTGTCTTGGAAAAACAAATTGACACCGACTGAAAAGGCACTGCAGAAATGTGTCTTGGCAGAGTTTACATGTGACAGCTTCTGTAGGGTTTTATTTAGGTTTTTCCGTATTTTTTGTTGTTGTTTCTGCTTTATGTTTTCATTACAATGACAGAGCCCCACGTGTCGGTGCTGAACTGCACAACAACTGACTCTTCTGAGATTCAGTGCTGACAATACACTGTCAGTTGTCTTCAGTGGCCTGGAGCTGGTGGCAGCTAACTTCCTTCCATTGAGGGATGGGATGATGGGATTCCCGTGCTGTTTACTGTGAGCAGGATGCATCTGAATCTGCCTCGCTGTTTGTTTTCAGGGGTCAGTTGATTCTTAATCTGACTCACAGGAATTTCTTAGCTCATCCTCAGCTCACATCTTGTCTTCCCTGTGAGCAACTCAGCTAGGAACAGTCAGCATTAATTTGATGTTTCCTAGATCTGTTTCTTGTAGAGAGAAATGGAAGAACTTGCCATATGCAAAGGAATAAGAGCTATAACCACGCAGGCCACATCCTTGGAGGCCTTTACTCCTGCAAAAGCAGTTTGTTAAAGCTCTTCCTGCCTTAGAGGTCTTACACATCCAAAACAGTGAGAACTATTGCCTGGGACCACCTTTTTTTTCTCTGTCTCTCATTCCCTCTCAACCATACTGTAGTAGCTAAGGAAAGAGACTTTGGACATAGCCTTCCAGCACAAGAAAAGAGGAGCTGCTGCCAGTGTGTCCTTCGGGAGGTTTTTGCTCCTACTTCTTGGTCTGGAAAAAATTAATCCACCTCCATAACAAGCAGAAAATATATTTAAAACAGAGGTATCTGCTATATGATCTAATATACACGAGTGAGGATGGGAGTGATACTTTGCACAGAGTGGAATACATCCCTCCACTTTCCTGTGGTGGACAGTTAGCCAATCTAGCAGGGAAGCATGTCACTCTTGTAGGAAAGCCCAGAAGCTGTTTTTTATGGAGACTGTGCCCAGATATTCTTTATCTTTGGTAAGAACTGTGTGTCTTTCTCATTTCTGCACATACTTAAACAAAGAGAACCAGAGTTGTAGTGGAGAGAAGAAAAGGTTATGTGCTTCACAGAGTGAGGAGTTTAAACTGCTTGGCTGACAGGCTTGTAGCAATGGCTAAGATAAGATTGCTTTGCCTACATCACATCCAAGCAATGCTCTGCAATAGAAGCTATCCAGCTGTGGCCAAAAAGTTAGAAAACTAGCGTTTGCCAACATCATCTGATAAATCTCTGTGGCCCAGTTTTGCTGTGGCAAGGCTTCCAGTGACTCCAGAAAGAACTGGTGGAGGTCCTTAGTCTCTTAATCTTGAAGGAAATAGGAAGTGTTTCTTGAATAAGTCTTCCCTTTTTTAAAAGATTAACATGATTCAGGTGCTTATGCCAGCTTTTTTATGGTAGTAGTATTTTCACTGATCTGAATGCAAAACATGTCTTTCCATTGTTTTTCAATTTAACAAGCAGCTACTCTTGCACATAAATCCAGTGCTCAGCGTGTTTAAATTACAGCTAACACAATCACTGCCTTCCTTAATTTAACTTCTGATGGCAAAAACAGGACCAGATCCTTTCCAGAGTGCTAAATCTCCTGCTTATTGTGTCATTGTTCTTGTTTTTTTATATGGTAGCTAATGATGCCTCCCCTTAATTGTTTCATAGACAGGTCCTAAATCCGATTTTAGGGAGAATAGCATGTAGGGACTGAATGGTAAGAACCTTTAACAGATTTTTTTATGTTGGATGATGTTGCATCAAAACAGTTGCTATTTCAGTATTAGGTTGTTTCCATGGGCCTTTTATGCACGTGCACTGGAAGCTTGAACATAATGTGCTTGTAAAAGAAAATAGGCTACATCTGCTTTGAATTAATCCTGACCTTAAAATGTGAAAGCTACACATCTGGTGATGTTTCTTGGTTAATGGCAGCAAAGGGGAAGGTCTGCCCTGACTCAGCTACACCGTGTGGACTGGGGCAGCAAGGCACTGTCACTGGGATCATTTGCTGCCTGACCCTGCCATGTGGTCCCAGCAGAGGGGTGCAGGTTGTCACCAGGTGGAGGTGTCTGCCAGACTGCACAGCAGCAAGAAAAGCCAGGGTGGTGGTGCTGTGCTGGGGTAGGAGGTTTGATGGGATGAAAGCAAGGGCTGGACCTCTGGACCATGTGGAAAAGGAGAGATATATATGCATTTAAGATCTGGCTCCTTTTTTTTCTTGCATTGATGCAAGAAAAGTATGAGCCAAGACTGTGTGAGTGAATGGCAGGACCTGGGTGTGCTGATGCTGGTGCTCCTGCCAGGTCAACTGCTCTCTTCAACACCTGAGCAGTGCCCAGTGCCTCTGTTTCTGAAGGTGGTTTTAGCACAGAGACTTCCACAAAGCCCCAGTAGCTGAGCACCAACTCATGGCATCTCACTGCTCTTCTACCCTCATTTTGCCAGGGAGATGTAAAGACCTGAGCCCTTGGCAGGGTGGTGAGCACTGGCTGCACCCAAGGGCAAGTGGGGAGGGAGCATAAGACACAACATATAGCAGCACCACCACCACGTCCTAGGTAGAGTGCAAGTTAACTTTCTGCAGCCCACAGGTTAATAAAAGCAATGATATCTTGCTTTTTCAAAGAGGCAGCAGACTAAAGCTGTTGCCTTTGTGTAAAATTGAAGTAAATCCTCTGCTGTGGTACACATTGCAACAGCTGGACAATATGTCAGTCCACCAGTATTCCCCCTGAAAACTGTGGATCTATTAATGGTGTCAGTTGTTATTAAGACTGAATGAAGATCCCAGAATTTGGCCCCATCTGAATCTTCCTTGCTGTCTTTGTCAGCAGAGTCTTTCTCAGAAAAGCTCTAGTGTTGAGGCTTGTGGCCTTGCTGAATTAGGGAATGAATGTGGCTGGTGAAAATACAGATTCGGTAAGTCCAGAAAACACAGCATGGCTTCAGTCTTTTGTCACAGCCCAGTTGTGCTTAAATATCATGGTGTGCCCGAGGAAGACATAGCAAGGGCTGCTCCACACTGCATCTGACAGACCGATGCTCTTGGGGCTACATGCTGAAAGGGACAGATGTGTCCTGTTAGAAGTCACTTAATCTGTTTCTGTAAGTTGTGTTGGAGCTGACGGATAGCTGTTAATTACAATTTCCCACCGTATTTTTTGGGTCAGCCACCTCCAGTAAGGTAGCATATGACCTGCTCAAGATAACGAGTGATTAAAAGCCAGAACTCCCCCCTCTCCTTATCTAAATGGTTTGCTAATAATCTGGTGAGTCTGTGCACCAACTTCTTCTGAGTGAAAGCTCAGAACACTCTGGGGGGTGTTTTTGTAACAGACTGTTAGACATACTCCGCTCTTTCCACCTCTACAAACTTTAATGAGTGTATGTCTCCTTGAATCATGGTATTCTTAATGTATTTACAGCCTAACTGATAGCAATAGATGTGTTTCTTCCCTGGCAGTTCATGAGGATATACTAATCAGTGTTTATTATATTTTTAATTCTGTAAATATTTATTTTGGTACTCTGTGTATTTATTGGCACTGATTCTGGTGTTTGCTTATGTGTCATTGTAAATGTTGATGGTCAATAGTCTTGCTTCTAATGAATGTAAGGAACTCAGACTAACTGCACTTTTCTTCCATTGAAAAATCTTACAGTGAAAAATATTCCCACTGTCACATTATGTGTTATAATGAATACAGTTAATAAAATCAGTTATCACTTTTCATTGATGAACGTGAAGGTTATTTTTTGATGTTCAAGCTAGGGATAGAGCTAATCTGTTCAGTGCACTGGAAAATACTAGGCTTTTGAAAGCAAAGCATGAGGGAATTAAGTCCTCAAAATAGCATAAAAGAGAATACTTGGGCATGTGTACACTTTCATTTTTATGTAGAAATGCCTTTAGCAGTAGTTTTACTAATAACATGATACAATAACAACACTAAATTAATTACTTAGGGAAGGACTTTGATAAATGAGTTTCGGTCTTGTGGTTTTCTGTTTCATCAGCAAGTTATTTTTCTTTTTTCTTCCTCCCTCTCCCCCTGCCCCTGTTTAAACCACTTAGACAATGGAAATGGAGTGAGTTTCATTTTGCTTTTCAAATCAGCTTTTCTTCTTGGTTCTCCTGGTCAGGAAGCCAGCAGAGACACTAGTTCTTTTGGTACAGATTGACTTCAGAGTTGCAGTTTTGGTGTGACAGCTAGAAAATGCAGTCTGCTGCAAGCTACATTTCCTACTTTTAAAACTGGAACTTGACTGCTATGACTATGAAGAGATATTTATTAGAACTTCTGTTTCACAACTTCCTCTAAATATCTTGAATTTGGAAGATGCATAAAGTATTTGCATCAATCTAGGTTTAATCTTTAAGTTTTGCTTCACTTAGCTAAGTAGCACTGCCTTG
Organism: Chaetura pelagica; assembly: GCF_000747805.2. Taxonomy (NCBI): domain Eukaryota; kingdom Metazoa; phylum Chordata; class Aves; order Apodiformes; family Apodidae; genus Chaetura; species Chaetura pelagica. The sequence goes on from NW_009953958.1 coordinate 95,312, forward strand.
CTAAGGATTCATGAAGCCTCCCATGTTACTACTTGTCCATGGAAGATACTGAACCTGCCAGAGTAAGAACTGTAATGAAATCTGCTTAAAAAATTTCAAGGAAAACCAAGCAAAAGGTATGAGAAAACTCATGATGCAAGTAAGGAGCAGAACATGGTGACACAATATAAATTAATCCTGTGTTCACAAAAAGCATAACTCCTCTTTCTAGTGGCTAGAATAAGGGTGAAGAAATGTTTTCCTACTGATTGAAGGCACAACCAATTTTACATTCAGGCCTTCACAGCCCATATCCTGTATTGGGTGTTCATGTCTTTTATCCTGTGCATCTGGAAGAAGAGTTGTAGTTTAAAGGATTCCCTGCCACTGAAGATTGCCTGGTGATTACCTAGTTTTGTCCAGGTATAGCTACTGGGATTTTTGGGGACAAAGGAACTGGAATGAAGTGGAGGGTAAATACACTAGCCTCATGAATCTTGATAACTAGATCTGTGTGATGCTGCTGTTAACATCTTCCACAAAACCAGACTAGAGCAACCTGGCAGATCCACTGTGTCAGAAAAAATGGAAAGTCTCCTGGAACTGGGAGACTTGGCCCAAATACTCTTATTGAAATTAAGATGAGGAGGCTGAGTTTCTAATATTGTCCTTTCCCAATTAAAACCAAGATGGGTCATTCCTGACAGTACATCTCTATGATTTTCATGGCCTCCTTACTGGGAAAGTGTTTGCAATGGGAGTGATGACCTGGGAATCTCCCTGTAACCCATTCATTGAAGATGAGTGCTACATCCAATCTCCACATCTATCAAGCAAGAAAGATAAGAGAATATTATTGACTCTTAATAATTAGTAAGGAGTACTGGCCAAACTAATGGACTGGTCAACTGACTGTGAGTGAGTACTGGTCTCATTTTAAACCTTTACTCTTGAATCATGGTATTTTTTCCTTTCAAAATCATTGTAGAGAGTTATTTAGTAGGAGCTTGCTTTGAGCAGACGCCTGCTTCTACCTACCACGTTGCACATCTGCTTCCAATTAAAACCATTCCACAGTGCCCTGAGGGGGATGGGAAGGAAGCTCAAAGATTCTGCAAAGGGTTATTTCAGCAGCTATGGATGCTGCAGTGGCAGATGAGGACTAAGAACCTGCTTCATCTCTAATGACATCACTCCTTTTAATCCACAAAGACCCTTAACACTTGGCTCAGATATTCAGTTAGACCCTGGGAATATAAGATCTCCTGTTCTCACTGATGAAGGATTCTTGTCCTTGACCAATATGAGTATTTTTTCCAGCTTAAGAAAAAAAATATTTTAAAAAATATATAGATGAAGACCCATAGAAATTATGTTAAATAGAACAAGAGAAATGCGTGGAGTCGGTTGAGGTACAACTCCCTGCAGCTACTCCAAAGACTAACAAACCACCCATGCTGAGCTGTGTCCTTATGCAAGACTTTTCACGAAGTGGTTCTGTGTAGCACTCCCACATGAGCCCCAAGTGAGGTGACCTGGAGCCAGGGGATGCCACCAGAGGGGAGGAAAGTCTTATGCCTTCTGACAAGAGTGCTGGTCCACACCAGGGAGATCTGTCTCTCTTTCATCACTTCTATTCCAGTTGTGACATAACTTAGAGAAGGCTGCAGGTACTACATTCTAAAGCCTGATCAACATAATCATCTGCTCTTGGTTGTGTTGTTGCTCAGAACTTGTGGTCTGAGGTTTTACGATAAGATTTCACTCTCTCATTAGAACCCACAGTGGGCAGGCTCAAAAGCATGGTGTGGCTGGGTGTGCTCTCCTGTGTGTCACTGTGGGAGTAATGGAGAGGCTCTTCCTCCAGCCATGTTAACCTTCTCTGTCAGTGTCACTTGAAATTCATAGGTCCTTTGGGCAGAGGAGAGACTTGAGTAAACATCCTCTGGGTGAAGGTCCTGAACGAGCAGAGGTTGACTGGGTGGAAGTGCAGCAGCATCACAGAGGCAGTGGGAGAGGTTGAGGCAGCTAAGCCTAGGACAGCCAGAAGCCTTGAGGGTCGGAGTGTCCTCTCCTGCCTCACAGGGAGATGGTTGGCTCCAAGGCACCTGTGTGGCTCATGATGCTTCAAGAACACATTTAGCTGTAGGCTACTGCACTGTGGGAACAAATGGTGTAGAGCTCCTTGCATGGAGCTGGGAACATGCAGGGTGACATGCAGAATGCAAATTAAACAGAAATCCTGTGACCAAACAGTATTATAAGAACATAAATTATGCTAAATCTGTATATCATATAAAGCAAATCTGTTCTATTCCCACCTGGCTCCATGTGTTCAGCTGTAAAGATGAAAACACAATCTGATTTTGAAAAAAAAAAAAAAAAAAAAAAAAAAAAATAAATTAGAATAAAGGTAAATGTCTCTTAGTAGTAGTAGTGAAAAACCTGCTCTTGATTATGGCTGTGAAGATACTAGCCACAATCTAAAGTGAGCATGAATAAAACATCTATTCTACTGAAATGATGTAGAGGATCAGAAAAATGAAGGTAACAAAAATCAAATTAATTGTTCTGAGTATTTCTTAATGAAAAATAGAGACAGATGAGAATTCAACTAGTCTTAGTCTATCTTTACAGTAGGGATTGAGGATTGTAGATTACATCTACATCTTCCTTTCTCTGAGCTTCCACCCTTCACATTTCGCACTAATAGATTTTGTTTACTGACAGATAACAAATCATACAATAATGCAGTGCTTACAGTGAAAAAATCAGTCCTACCACTGTTTTGCTTGAAGATGTCTTTTTTCACCCCGTGTTAACAAATTAAGGTTTTGATCCTTCCAATTAGATCAAATCCAGTCATCATCATGCCACATTTAGGGCCTGATTATGCAGTCGCTGTGTCTGAACAGTTTCATTCAAATCAGTAGGAAATGCTCATATGCAGCAACTGCAGAAATGGTGCCTGCATCCTGCACAGAGCTGCCTATTGCTGCTTTATCAAGGGCTTAGAATATTTATGTTTATCATCCCTACATGATGCTGAATTTGCCTGTATTATTTTTTTCTTAGGGTCTGATAGAAAGCCCTATAAATTTGCAAGTTTTATGAAAAAGCACTCGGACCTGATTACACGGTTAAGTTAACTTGTCTGTGTCGGATCTTAATTTTCTCTTGAGATGTAATGTGTTTTCAGACTGATTTAAAATAAATGTATCAGAAAACAAAACAGACATCAGAGCATAAGCATAAAGGCAAATATCAGCCCCTGGCTCTGAAACAACCGAGACCCTCAATCCAAGCTATGAAACCTTACATTTCTGCCTCAGTGCAGGCAAACACACAGCACTATTTATAGCACAGCCTTTTACTACCCTTCTGTTAGAATAGGCTTCATCGGAGGATTTACATGACTAACCAAAAGCAAAAGCTTTTTGTACTTCCTTTCCATAAGAGAAGGCCAGTGTGAAGCTGGTGTTCACTGGGCTGAATTACAGAAAATATCAGTTACTAGAAAACCAGTTACTATTTCAAAGGCATCTGTTACCATGGCACAGGTCTCCTCTTCCCTCTCCATGCCCCAGATTTAGCACCAATGATGGGA
>NW_009953958.1:98945-99505 GCF_000747805.2 Chaetura pelagica
GGAAGACCACACGTTTTCATGGCAACTAAGGAGTAAAGGGTTAAGGCCTAGGAGATGGCTCTGAACCAATAAACAGCACAAAAGACTCCTATTAGCAAATCAAGAGCCCAATGTGCTCTCATTTCCCCTTTGGGCCACAAAGTTACTGCTCCTGCCAAGGACAACAATCAGCATGAGGTGATTATTTTAGATTCTGCTACATACCCTGAAGTCTCCTGAAAATGAAAAAAACCTACCTTCCCTTCACTCTCTGCTCTGATTTCCAGGGCAGGCCAGGCCTGCCAGCAAGTCCCCATCCTTTCATCTCACTGTGCCAGCTGCAAGCACCCAGGCTCTCCCCAGTGATGCCACTTTCTCACAGATGCATTCTTCTCCCTGCCTTCCAGATGGCAGTGGGCTTCTTAACAAGCTCCCTGATTTCTCTTTCCCCGTAGGGATTTAATTTCAGTGTTATCTTGTCACATATGTTTTTCTCCAGTCGGATGGTGTGCAGGAGCATGAGATTTAGTGCTTCTTCAGGAGGTTACCAACCTCCTATGGCCCTGTCAGACCTTCCTGCT
>NW_009953958.1:99762-106852 GCF_000747805.2 Chaetura pelagica
CTCCCTGCTGAAGAAGCTCCCCGGTGCAGCCAGGATCACGCTGGTGAGCCAGTGACAGCCCCAGCCCGAGCTGCAGAGCAGGGGTAAGGACCACTTTGCTGAGGTTTGCAGGCTGCTTGTCTTGTTCTGCACCACTGAACGCTTTCCTCCCCAGGGCTTTTCTGCAGGGCTGATGGAGGCTCCTCAGTGCTGTTCCGGGGCTGTTTAACATGGCTCCTGAAGGAGCAGAGCGGCTGTGGAATAGGGCAGGGAATTGGAGTCAGGCTGTGGTATCTTTTCACACGCGTCCTCGGTGACCTTCAGTGCAAAACTCCACCTCTTTGCTTCTTCCACCTTTAAATGGGGATTGTGATCCTTCTGCAGGAAACGTTTCATGTGGCCAAGTCCGTCAAATTTTACCCCACTGCCTGTGAAGCATCTTAAGATGTGGGCAGGGCCGTGGTGCAACAGCCACACTCTCATTCCCCCCATCCTGACCAGATTCACCAGCTGCAGATGTGACCATAACCTGAATAATAAGAGAGGAGGAAAAACCTCTCTTTTTGATATTTTTTATGTGGGATAGCAGTGCTGAATTCCCAGGGTAAGGAGCTGGCTGAAGAGGGGCCATGAAGATGTGTTTCTTTCCCCCTGCCTGTAGTGCTGGTGACACCAGGGCTCTGCAAATGTGGGATTAAGGTGTTGGAGAGGAATGGCATCAAGGGGAATTGGCAGCATCATGGAGCCGTGGGATGGGGGTGTTACAGTCCTTCCTTAGCTGAAGCCCCACAGTAGGGACCCTTCAACTGCCACAGGCAGGTGAAGGAGAGATGTGGGGCTTAAAACATCTTGTGCCTCTTGATATATCTGTCCTTAGACCTGACTACAGATGCTTTTTGTCTCCATGTGGCCTTTCTGCTCTGTCCCTTACAGCTTTGACCTGCTGATGGCCACAGACTCTGCGCTTTCATTAGAGTGAAGAAATGCCAGACTAGGAAATAACACCAGTCACACAGGGATGATCTGTGGCCTTTCTCACTTCCAGTTTTCCACTAGGGATGGCAGCAGTAGTTATTCTTTGCTCCCACCATGCAGCCAGAAGGCAGCTGTCCTTGGGAGTTGAGGAGCCGGGTGCTGAGCCTTGCAGAGTGATGTGGTGCTGTGTCTCTGGCAAAGGGCAATGTAGGAACTGGCACATTGGTTGGACCTACCTGATCAGGCAGTCTACTGCTGTCCCCAGATACCAGCAGAAGAGATACTTTGTAAAGATTAAGATGCTCTAGATAATTATACAGTGTCTGCTTGGCAGAAAGGGTACCTTTGTAACTTCAGGTAGTGATTTGTCTCTGGGTGAAAATTGTTTGTATCACTTGCTGCAAAGAGAAAGTTATTCCCACAGACATAAATATTAACTTTTAGTGGCTGTTTCTTTGCCTCAGTAATACCCTGTGTCTATGAGTTCCACCCATTCATTACACTTTTCTGAAACAAAAAAACCCACAGACACCATATGTGTTCATATGGGATGTAATATTAAGTGCTAGATAATCGGTCTTAAAATGGGCAGGCTCAAAAGGAAAGAAAGGTAAGAGAAGAAGAACATCCCAATGAGGTGTATTATATTGCCATGAGAATTTCTGAAATAGCCTTGTTATTCACACATGAATAATGACACTTTGCCCCACAGCAGACATGCATGGGTGCCTTCCTGGAGCCCGGTGAACCCGGAAAGCTTTTGGGACCTTGTGCTGTCCCAACAGGGAGAGAGGGGACACAAAAGCTTTTGCACTGTATGTGGTGGCTCAGGGCTGGGAGGTGATGGAGGGATGGTAGGAGGGGTGGGAAGATTTCTTCCAAAGCAGCATCCTGACCCAGATGAGCTCCGTGCACCTCCTCACAGCAGGTACAGTGAAGCTGCTGCTGCTGATGGTGAGCTTGAAGGCTGTTGCTTTTTTCCAAGCCTCAGCTCACCTTCCTTTTTCTTCTTTTACATACTCCCACAAAGAGATACTTTTTTTTTTTTTTTTTTTTTTTTTTTTTTTTTTTTTTTTTTTTTTTTTTTTTTTTTTTTTTTTTTTTTTTTTTTTTTTTTTTTTTTTTTTTTTTTTTATGAAATGTGAAGCACTAGCCCAGCAACCTCTCAAATATGAACAGCGTATTATTTATTTAAGATGTCTTTGTACTTTCCTGAGGACCCCCAACTGGATGAAAGTGTCTCCTGGCTGCTGCTGTGCTGGAGCCATCACTTTCATGGCTTTACAGCACTGACAGACTGGTGAGAAGACATGGGCCTCTGGGGATACTGAGTCCACCCTGAGGAAATGCGTTCAAGAGAAAAAGGCACTCAGAAGACCAAAGGACAACTGAGTTTTAGTCCTGGTCCTCCCACTCACCTGATGCCTGCCTGCGTGTGAACCAGCCCACCTTGTAGCTGGGCCTTTGCACAGCACAAATGTCACTTGCTGCAGTATCTTCTGCTCCAGCTGTTCAAGCACAGGTGCAGGAGAGAAGCCTAGTTTGCAGCTGCTGTTTCTGTCCAGGCCTGCACTGGATCCAGGGACCATCCTACCCTTATGATTTTAAGGTCAAATTGCAAATTAGCTCCACAATACTCTTCATGGGGAAAGCTTCATCAACAACACATGTGTTAACTTCCTACCTCTTATCTTCCTCTGCTGCCACTATTATCAGACCCTCCTGCATGGTTTTAACAACGTACTTCCACTGAGGACCTTCCATGGGTGGAAGGGCTTGTGTGCTGCTAAGGTGTTGTGACTCTCGTTAGGCTCTGACCCTGCTCTCAGTGGTGGTGGATGAGAGCTCACAAGTCGTGTAGGCTGGGGGAGAATCAGATCTTTGCAGAGGGTTTTCAAACCCCTCTGGTGTTAGAAAAGCTACAGTGCTTACGAGGCACAACTTCAACTTCTGTACAATTTATGATTTCCTTTAATTACTTAAAGTGCTCTAATTTTTACACCATTGTGAAAGGATCCTTGTTTACAATGCTTGTAGAGGGTAATATTTCTAGCATGGGTAACCATGGCAATGAATAATTCTGTTCTCATGAACTGGGCCAGCTGCACTAGTACCTTATAGTAGCGTTCAAGCAGTTTGCTAATGAGAGACTTCTCATTTACTGTAGGGTAACATTTTCCCTTGTCCACGCATTAGCCTGTAGTTTCTTAAGAGCACATTCTTGGTCAGTAATACATGGAGAAAAACCCCAAAACATAATAAGCAAATCTCCCTTACACAGCTCTTCTTGCATGTCAGGTTTTCCTGTTTGGTTTGTTCTTTGGTTTTTTTTTCTTGGAAACTGTATTTTAAGATACATCATTTAAGGAAACTTATGCTATGCAATCATCTGCGAGCTTAGGATGCTCTAGAGCAGCTGTTTCTTACACGAAAGTACAATGTCCTGCAAACTGATCTAGTCACAGATACGTGGCTTTTATCACTAAAGGAAGGACTTTAACTATTTTAAAAGATTAGTTTTCCAAATAATTCTATTAAAGATTAATTTAAATATATATTACTTGGTAAAAATATGCATTACAGCTTGGAGTCAAATTACTTCAACACCAAAGCACTGAAATTGCTTAAAATATTGTTCTCATTATTACTACATTTGTAAAAATTTGTATAAAAGAAGTAAAATGTGTATTTTTATATTTAATTATTTGAATTCTTTTGACAATAAATATTCCACCCTGAATATTTTTTTAGCTTATATGATTTAGTAGTGATTTATGTTCAGTAGAAACCCTTAAGGAATAGCTAAACTACAATTCCTGTCATTCCATGGACTGTGGTCTCAGAGTACAAGAACAACCAGGTAGAATAAAGCATCCTCTCCTGTTCTCAGAAATGCATTAACAACAATCTCAAGTGTCTTAGCCAAGATCAAAATCCTTAGGAAAGATTTATGGGCCAACTGGTGAATTGCTGAAAGTTTTTTGAAATGGTTATAGCTTAAGGATTTATAGAAGAGCATTTCCTAGACTTGTCTTTTGATCAAAGAGAAAGGTGAATGTGTCCAAATAAGCAGCACAGCATGAACCTTCAGTTTTTTCACACCACAAAGTGAATTGATCTCTTTTCTATGGTTAATGATTTGGTGCCCTAATTAGTGGGCTCCATTGTCACCAGTCTCTAAGTGACCAACATCTGCCCAGAACCAGCTGCTGAGTGGCTCATGCAGCATCTAACCTCCCTCTGCAGGGCTCCCTCTCATCACCCACTCGTGCTCTGCTCTCCAGAAAAGATCCTCTGCCCAAATCGCGAAAGACAAAGCAAGATCCACCAACTGTAGTTTCCTGACAATTTCCCTGAAATCATAGTTCTGCTCAGGCTGGAGAAGCTTGGTTCTTCTGCAGCTCTGTAACACCCTCACCTCTTCAGTGTTTAAAAAAGTAGGTCAGTTCTGACACAGAAACAGTCTGGAAAAGCTGTAGTGGTTTTCCACCAAACTGTCACAATTCAGTGACTGACTTTCTTCTTCCCCAGTTTCTTTATCCAGCTGAGACAGTTCCATGGGTTTAACTCAAATGATTAAGTCACTTGGATCTTCCTCTTACCCCCTGAAACCACAAATATTCATTATGTGAAAATCTACAGCTTGTTTGCTTCTCTCCTTCCCTTTTATCCCAGTGCAGGCAGCCACTGAGAGGAGTGGACCTCCCAGCCCAGCAGCCTCCCTCTCCATGGGGCTCCACTTGGCACAGTGGGGTGCCAGCTCTTGGGCATCCTGAACCCCAGTGCCAGGGGTGGGGGAACTGCAGATGGATCTGATGCCTGCTGGCCTGAAAGTTTCCTCCTGTGTGCATGAAGCCATGTTGTCTCCTCCCCCCACTTCTTAGAGGCTTTCCAATGGGATGATGGCACAGGAATAGTTTGTGCACTTTTGTGCACTGACCTGATGAATCCTGATGGACCTGATGGCAAACTTGATGAACCCTGCAGAAATTGCCTGAAAGAGAAACAGTGGCTGATCTTGAACTACTGACGTGATCTAAAGCCCTGAGCTATCCTGTGTTTGCTGCTATTTTCACAGCTACCCCAGGTAGCTGCCACAGCTTGGAAACATTCTGTTTCTGGGTTTGCTTTTTCTTCCTTTACTTTTTTCTTTTATGTATTTATTTATTTATTTTTAAAAGATGTACTCACAGAGCAGAGCTCCAAAAAAGGAAAACAAAAAAGATAAAAAATGAGGGAATGTGTGTGGGGGGGTTGGGATGTGACACAGAGAAAGTATCTTCGTATAGCTCTTCCAGATGGCAGATACCCAAGCTCTTTCACAGAGGTGTAAATTCAGCATGCACTTCTTAAGGCCTGCAGTGTTACCCTTCATTTCCACTGATGTGCAAGCAGCCCTGGCTGGCAGAGCTGCTGCAGCTGTGCAGGGTAAGTGCCCAGGGAATGTGGAGGTTTCATCAAGATTGGAAAATAAGGCTGTGCTGAAAGGAAGGATTTAGACAAAAAATTCCTGCTGGGTTTGGGAGGCTGTGGTGGGACACGTATTTTGCACAGTGCTGTGGGTGTTCCTCCCAAGTCAGCTGGGCTGGGATCCTGCTTCTCACTTTGCTGTGGGCAGCAAACTTCTGCTGAAATCCTCTCTCCCTTTCAGGCGTGGGGATGTGGTTACCAGTGAGGGGACTCATACCACAGAGGGTTAAAGTGCTGTAATTTCTGAGTCAGTCCTGAGTTCATCCTTTTCTGTGGCCTGCAGTGCTGCTCATTAGAAGCAATTAATCTCCAGTGCAGCGCTCTCCTGTCAGCTCAAGCCACCATCACAGACCAACTCTTCCGTGAGGAAGCAGTGAGGCATCCCACACCGACCAGCATTTCCTTCAGTGTCTCATTTCACTCCCGTCCCTCACAGGTGGTTCAGGTAACTACGTGCATGGACATAGCACATTAATGGCAGTCACATCTGAACCTCAAAAAAGAGGGGAAACTTGTACAACTTCTGCTGTGGCTGAAAATTAGGTTTGTGACTTAATTAGATGCAGTTTGAGAGATGTGAACCATTCCCCAGAGTGCAGGAACTCTGTAATCACTCTATAGGAGACATGAGGAATTTGGGAAGCTTTCTCTGATAGCTCTTTTCCTTAACATGGGTGCTAATTTTAGATTATGCAAAACATTGCCATACTTTTCCACAGACCTGTATTTGGGGACAAATTGGTACCAATCTTTGGCATCCCATAGGAGAAATGCTCAGCCAGGTGAGAGATGGTTTTCAACACCCTTCTGCCACATATATTATTCTTAGGCCTGTGTATAAACCTGCTTTCCCTTCAAAGCTATGGCAGATGTAAAGGAGCTTGAGTTAAGAGTTTCACTGGTAGTTTTACAAGGTAGCACTGTCCATCCAAGAAGTTCCCAGCACAGCAGCTGCATGTCCCAAGGCAGCTTCAAGTAACCATACAAGTTAGTAGGACTTAATTAATGCAATAGCCATTATCTTCCAGCTGTTGAGGGATAGTCTGGAGTGACTGATTACATTCTCAAGCCACACAGAGGAATAGGTAGTCCAGGTGCACAGAGGGGGCTATGCCCCTTCCTAGGGGCAGCTTCCACCCCATTGACAGCCCTCCTGCCAAGAGCACCTCATGGGTGGGAGAGGCTCCGCCAGGGGGGTTGCAAGGTCCTGATGGGGTCCTGATGTAATGACCATTGCCTCACTGCTGTGCAGATCTGTGGCTTCTCCCATCTTGCTGGGGATGCTTTTCCCATCTTGCTGCCCTGCCTTGCTGTAGGCAGCCATCTGCATTGCCAAGGATGCAGAAGGTGCAAGGGTGGGAAAGGAAGAATGTTGTGTGGGGGAAATACAACAATACAACTATTTACCTCTTCTCTGTTAGTGAGGCTGCTCAAGTGCCATGTCCTTCCAAGAAGAGTCTGCTTGAATCAGTGGACTATGCTTGGAAATCAATTGTAATGCAAACTCAGTGGAATACAGCTCCCTGGTGTTGCCCCAGGCACTACTTCTCCTTGCCTTGCAGGAGCACAGATTTTACTTCATGACCACGCTGGGCCAAAAACTTCTCTCAACTTGGCTCCTTCTTGTCCAAATATTCCCCCACCCTTTTTTTTTTTTTTTTTTTTT
>NW_009953958.1:107067-111371 GCF_000747805.2 Chaetura pelagica
TTGCAAAATTTCCCCCCCCCTTTTTTTTTTTTTTTTTTTTTTTTTTTTTTTTTTTTTTAATCACCTCTGCAGGCTTCTGAGAGGTGCTGCATTTGTTTGGGATTTTTCTTTGGCCCATCGGGTCCTGGGTCATTTGGTTTTGGAGCAGTGAAGAGCTGGAGTGAGCCTGCTGTGGGCAGATTGCCCTTGGCAGGTTTAAGGACCTGTAGACTTCCTGAAAAACAAAAAAACAGTGGTGAAATAAAGGTAGCCCAGCCATTATCTGTTGATTTCCATTATAAAGGAGCATCATAGATCACGGTAGTATTTCAGTGATGTAACCCAGTCATGTACTCATAGGCAGAATTTGACCCTCTGTGTCCTGGCAGAGGAGGTGGAGGGAAGCCATGGAAGTAGGTCAATCAGGGTGAGTGAATTAACTTGTTTTGGGATGCAATTCTCAGATGTTCTGTCTTTTGCATAGTGGTCCTTTCAGCTGCCCTGCTCTGATGACATTCAGCCTAGATGTATAGAACATTAACGGTTTGCTTTGAGAGTTTTTAAATTAATGTTTCATTTAATATTCAGCCTTACTTGCCATTTGTCAGCAATATCAGCATCCTGTTGATTTTCACACAGAGTGATCTCAGTGCATCAGTTATGGGCACACATCTCGTTTCATCAATAGTTGCAAACAGGGTACAAGGCTGTCTGTGTCAGTTGTGTGTAACAGGGAAGACAACAAAGGTCTAAATACAGACAATAATGGAAATAACCTTTTTTTCTTTCCCTTCTCTTCTCGGGCACTGACCCATTTCCCCCCATGTCTCATTGCTGCTAAATGTCTTGAGCTCCATCTGAGGGTACCCTGTCATGGGGAAGAGAGTTATGTTTGCTTTCCTTTCTTGTTGATGTTGCACAGACCAGGCCTAAAAGGTTTTCCCTTCATTATCCATTTATCTTATCTTGCTTTATTTTTATAGTAACTCCAGGGCTTGTCCTAATAGTCTTGCTGGATAACCAGAGTAATACAGATACATATGAAAACTGCTTTTCTGAGATGAGTAACAATTTTTCATTAAGACTATTAATGTCCCTTGGGGGTTTTTATTCTGTTTCATTAAAATGCCAAAAAATATATAGAAGAAAATATGTTCTTGTTAAATGTTTGCATAATTCTGGCATCTTAGCTAAGAGTTGTGCAACCACTATCTGAGACATTCTGCAAATTCTTCAGTAAAAATAGGGAAAGCCAAATTTGACATTTTATACCTATTTTTCTTTTAGAGCTATATGAAGCAGTTCCAATCCTCTTACGCATTGTTTTTATGTAGAAATAAAAACACAAGCAAGAGCACAAGCCATTTTTTTAATGTTTTCATTGGTAGGTCACTGCTAACAGAATGGCTTTTTAAATCTCAGCAACTGCTACTAATCCTGACCTGATTAGGAGTCTTGTCAAAGCACACAAACAAAACCAGGTTGACAAAGCTCAGCTCAGAGACTGCTTTGCCTTCATTTATCTCAACTAAGGCTGCCACAGAGGCAGGAGAAGCACCACCAAACTGAGCAACTAGCAGCGTTGCTTTCAAGAATACTTTATTATTTTGGAGCAGCAGCATCAAATCCTATAAACTTCCTGGGATTGCTGGTGTGTTGGCCATGGCAGTAGCAATTGCTGTATGTGAACACTGACCCCCCAGAATCACTTTTTCTCCTTCTGTTTCCCTCTTACCATTTTCTTAAGTTTCCTGTTTCTAGTACCCATAAGTGCCTTTAGTGCCTGCAGCACTGAGCTTCCCTGGTGTTTGTTTCCTCTTCTTCATGTTCCTGCTGGTTATTTCAAGGGAATTGAAGCTCTTTAAAAAGCCCTGGGAAAGGGCTTCCCTGTTGTTACAGAGGCTGCAAGTTTGTTGTATTTCTGCAACATTACAGTAGGGCTTCAGCCCCACTTGTTCTCAGTCATTCTGGCAGGATCAATAACTCCTGGAGAGAAGGTCAGAATGGGGAAATAAATTGACATTGAGTACAATAATAAACACCATGGCTATAAGCTCCCCTCACACACATATTCCAATTTTTGCAGAGTTTGTAGTTTAAAAATGAGGCAAGTTGTAGTCAGATAGGAAGTCAAGAATGATGGGGAAGGAAGAAGGTTGATCGAGGCACAGGTCATGATAGTGATTGATTTACCAACATGTGCCTGTGTGGATATGTTTCAGCATTTTGTTGCATTGAAAGAGAGCATCTGAAATAGCTTTGGGACACTGATGAACTTTTACTGCTCTTCCCAATTCTTGCCTCTAAACCCAGATTAATCTTTTTTTTTTTTTTAAATAGTGAACTTGACTAAAATATTAGTATCCTATGGCCTGCTCTCTCTACTGCCCCTCCTGTAATTTACTCCTGGGTCCTTCCTCAGAATTGAGTGCTGTCACTGTTGTTCCTGCCTCCCCCTGCAAATCATCCTGTTCATGAAGGCTCTCCACTTGAACTAGAGAAAAGAGATTTCCTCCCTAAAAACCCAGAATTTTACCCTCATCCCAGAGCTTTTACTACTGTGTAATACACAGCAATCATCTAATATCTCTTTTCTTCCTCCATAAAATGAAAGCATTAATATCGCCATCTGTCAAAGATTACATGTAAACATTCATCCCTCCCAGGATGTGATGGAGATCCACATTCCCTTTCCTATAAGCACTGCTACCTCTTCTAATCCAGGGCAGCTGCCTTGAAGAGCATATTGGAAGTTATTAACTCTCTACTGATTAACTCTCACATAAAGGTAAATACATACATAAGCATATACTTGAACAGGGGTTTCTACAAGTCATCATGTACTCAGTATACAAATAATATTTTAGTGCCATAAAAGGGCAGTTGATTTCAAGCAATCACAATAATTTTAAACTCTGGGGCTGTTTTCCAGCAAACAGATTAAACGGCTGCAGCCCTACTCTGTCCCCATACATTTTGGATTCTCTCAGCCCAAACCCTTGACGTGTTTTTCATGATGATTGTTAGTTGTCCATTAATTCTAACAGCTCCAGGGTAAACTCTGTATCCATTTTCCTGCAGCTACATGGCATTTATTTTGTTCTCATCTACATAATTCATCTGTCCCTCGATCTGAGAGCTGTGTGCAGCCCTAGGTGCCAGGGAGCATGGGCTCAGTGAGCCCCTCTGAAAGGCACAGACAATAATAACCTTGCACAATTTTTGCCTTTTTTTCTTAGCATCTGATAAAGTTAATGTGATTCTGAGCATGAGTCATGTAATGGGTGTCTGTTCAATGTAATCTTCTCAGCCATGGTGCCTGTTTCTGCAAGGTGATGGTTATCTGGAAGGTATCTGGAGGTACAGGTGCTCAGGATCTCATCTGAATTTTTGCAATAGCTCCTTGGTGTGGCCAAAAACACATGCAATGCCTCTGTGCCCCTAAGCATGGGCTGGGGTCCAGTCCATGTGTGTCAGTCCACCTGGTTTCTGCATCCTGAGGACTTTAGCAGCAGCTAAACCAGAGGGAATCATGAGCTTGGACAGAGACACTTCCAGGACAGACTCTGCTGCATGCAGGGATGCTGTGGGCAGGGCCACTGATGAAGCCTTCCTGGAGCCAACCCTCAGTGACCTGGTCATGGGAGCCCTGGCAGTCTCTAGCAGATCTGCTTTTGTTCATGGGTCTGAATCCCTACTCAGGTTTTCACATTGGATCTCATCTTAAGTACTAAAAAAATGTTTGTGGTGTGGCCTTCTTTATATATAGTTTATCACTTTTTTTCTTCCAAATAATCTTGATTTATTTAGAATCTGCAAAGATCTATGGTCTCTGATGCAGATAGGGTAGAGGAACTGACATTCCCTGTCACCACCACAGCAACATCTGGCTCTGGCCTACTTGTGACAGGCATTTAATCAGATGCTTACAGTGTTTGTGTCAGGGAATGTGTTTGCACAGTGGAATCTCTCTCCATGTTCCTCAAAGCCTAGTGCTGCTGGGTTTTGGTTTTATTATTTTTTTTTAATTTATTTTTTTAAATTTATTTTGTCATAATGTTGTGGAAATTGTGGAAGCCCCATCCCTGGAAACGTTTGAGCCAGGTTGGATGGGGCCCTGAGCAACCTGAGCTAGTGGGAGGTGTCCCTGCCCATGCAAGGGGGTTGGAACTAGATGATCTTTAATGTCTCTTCCAACTCAAACAATTTTATGATGCTATGATTCTGTGATTCAGGTGGAGTGGCTGTAGACCGCCAAACATGAGAGCATCCAGCTTGCTGGATCTTAGGCAAAGATGCATAAAGATGCCCAGCACGATTATTCC
>NW_009953958.1:111814-161589 GCF_000747805.2 Chaetura pelagica
TGCTGAACAAGTTTAAAGCTGCCCCCACTAATACACAACCCCCAGAGGTACTCTGTAAAAAAAATCCAAAGAGAAAGAGGATGTATTTACTTATAAGTTGACTAAAATTATTTTTGCTTCCCTTTATCATTTTATGGCAGTTGCTTCTGCTTTAAAACTCTTCCAGCAAGGTTAAAATATATGGGTTTTTTTCCAAAAATTGTTTGTCTCCAGCACACTATGCTTGAGCCATCAGGCACAACCCAGAGTTTTGCAATCTCATGTTTTGAGGAGATGAGAACTCCCAGGCTGAGCTCTGTACCAAATGCATGTGAACAGCTCATTGCCTTGCCCTCAGATTTTTTCTCTCATCAAGAGAGCATGATGCTGCCTCAATAAAAGAGCTTTGAAGTCTTTGCTCAGGAGTTACTCTGGTGTGATTCTGAGTTATTGAAATGACAGTTTTGTGTTGAAAATTTCCTTGCAACTCACTCTTCCGTCAGAGCAGGCATTATTGGTTGGTTCCCAGGTTGCACATCATTGAGGTCTGTGCTTATCGTGTCTCTTCCCTGACTACTTCAACACTGTATGGAAATGGATGTGAGAGGAGACCAAAAGAACTAGGACAGGAGACAAGTACCAGGAGATCCTAACTTGTAAGTGGAGAAGGCCGCTGTGGAATCACAGGGACATGGGTGTAGATCTGCCTGCACTAAGTAACAACAGCAAAACACATCTGGCAATTAAGGAAAATTAAATCAGGTGAAATTTCATGTTGGGAGTTCTTCTCCTGATGCCCATCTCTCCTGGGACTAATTAGCCCTTGAAGCCATCTGCCCCAAAGAATCCCCAGCTCACAGTTTCCTAGCTACGAGACCTAGGAAGGGACTTGGTTTAAAATCAAGCCTGTAGTTTGCAAGACTTTTAAATCCATAAATACTTGCTTTTGTCTTGGTGGCAGGGACACACCCCTTGTCCCTTTCAGAACCTCCCTCCTGATGCTTGAGCCGCACACATGAGATCACACACGAGCTCCGTGTCCTTAGGACGTCACTGCAGCACCAAGATGTTAATCTTCTAATGCACTGCTTCCTTCGTACTCCTCATAAGCAACACAGCTGCTGGTGCACAGCAGCAGGGCCACCTCTCTTCCTCCCCATGTCCCCAGGGACCAGCTTGCAGCACAACAGCATATCAGCTAACAGGGCTGATCTGGGGTAATTGGCCTGTCTGGTCTGGGAGAGGGTGCACACCTGACAGCAGGGAATTTTGAGGAGGAAAGAGCCAATTTTGTGAGCCACAAAATCACTGCAAGAGAGAAGACTGACCTGTTCCCAGATGTGAAGAGGAAAAGTGATTTTGAAAGGCCAAGCTGGAGTCAAAAGAAGAGTATGCAGTCCAGTGTTCCCTTCACTGTAAGTTCAGGGTATGTCTGCACAGCCCT
This sequence comes from Chaetura pelagica, assembly GCF_000747805.2. Classification (NCBI taxonomy): domain Eukaryota; kingdom Metazoa; phylum Chordata; class Aves; order Apodiformes; family Apodidae; genus Chaetura; species Chaetura pelagica. The sequence goes on from NW_009953958.1 coordinate 113,238, forward strand.
GTGACAGTCTCCAGTTCACATCACATGTATGTAATTTTCATCCCAGACGTAGCTCCAGAGTAAGCCAACTGGTTCTCTCCAAGATGAAACCCATAGCTAAGGGCTGACATTCTTGCTCGACTCATCCACTTCCCTCAGCATTAGACTTGCCCCTGGGCAGTATCACCCCATGGTGGCAAACCTAGCACAGGGAGTACCTATGTATCAGGATCCTCTTTTCTTCCTCTACATCCCCTCTTGGAGGACAGGACACCCCTAACTCTCCACTTCCCACTTTTCTCATGTCTCTAGGACACAAGTTGTCTCTACTCTTTTGCAGCCCTTCTTCAAAGGAGTGCCAGGGCATCCTGCAAGGCACAGTGTTGGCAGGAAGAGGTGTGTGGGACCTGGCTGCATCCCCTCCACATCCCCACTGTGGTGCAGAGAAGCTGGGCATGTTTTGGCACTGCAAGAGGAGGGAGTGGATCCCAAGACAGAGCAGGACAGGGAAGGGGACAGAAGGGAGAACAAGGATGCTGTGGCAGCAGCTCTTGACTAATAGTACTCCCAGTCTTAGGCATTTTAGGTGTTTAGGATTGTGACGTTTACCATAGTGTTGATACATTCTGCATCAGGAAGGATAAAAGCTGCAGCTTGAGATCACTGTGTTTGTTGGTGTGTTACCCTGGGGTGAGGGCTTTTTTGCATTTTTAGGGTGGTTGGGCTAACCTGCCCAAATTCAAGTTCCACTACTGAACCACTTGCTTGCTGGACTTCAGCCAACACCACTCAATGTGACCAGTGCCTGTCTTTGTGCTTTCATTTTAGGAACTCTCATTACCAGAGGGAAAACAGATGCTTCCCATCCAGACTAATCAGGGAAGAAGTTTCACCCAAGGGATGCATCTGTTTAAATATAGTTTAAATGTAATCCAATTGGTCAAGTTTGAGGACCAGCAGAGCTCTACCATGAGGAACAAAACAAAGGAACTGAATACAATATTAAAACCTTTGCTCACATGTGATTCTGGGGACTGTGCTCTGCACTTTACTACCAACTGAAATACCCGGAGGATAAAACAGCAGCTGGGATTAAAACAAAGCTGGCATCAGTCCAAAGTACCAGTAAATCACGTGGGATTATTACTTTGCTAGAGATTTTACTGGTGTGGAAAGAAAATAAAGGAGAAACTGATTTCTGCTAAGCAAAGGAGTTAAGAGGAATCGCCAGCAAAACCAAGCCCTTGCCCTGCAAAATCTCTAACCAGTTCTTAACCCTAAAATTAACAATGTATGAAACACCACACTCACTGTTTCCAAACAGGATTGGTGTTTGACAAGGGCTTCACTAGTCCATAAAGGATTGTTTCTTCCATGCAGTTTATAAAATGACATAAAAGGGTGGGAAATAATAAAATGTGTATAGATTTCTTCTCCACAAAATTCCCTTTTCTGTGTATACAGACATTGAATGTGAACATAAAGGAGAGCAAGCATTCGGTATGTTAGAGGAGAAAGGCAGAAGAGGCAAGGAGGAAGGAACACATGGTAAAAAATAGAATATAAAAGAGAGTCTCAAAAACGCACTGGATCAAACATGTCAGGACAGTCCTTAAAATAACCTGGCTGATGGGTATGATGAAGGATACAGAACTAGTGCTTGCTGTAATCAGGTGTCCAGATGAAGCATTCTCCTTTAACCACTTTCCCTGAGAGACTCTAGGGTGGACTACTTGCTAGAAACCAGACACAGCTCATAGATGGTAAACAGATGTTTACCAGCATCCTCTGGGAAATGACTTTGTGCAAGCCAAACTCCCAGTAAACACATCATGATCCCCAACAGGACTGAATGAGTGTGAAGGCTGAGGTTTGTCATGGAGACCAAGACTGCAGAGCAACTAGAAGTGAGCCAGTACCATCTCCCTCCACACTGGTGCAAGGGTTGAGTAGAACCTGCTGGATGTCTGATGTGTTGCCTTGTCTCATTGCTGAGGCTGGAATAACTTTGCTAAGAACTGGATTTTTTTTTAAAAAAGAAAACTCAACCATCCTCACTTATCTCCATCCACCTTTGCAAAGGCAAACATTATCTTCTAGAGGTTATTAGGAAATCAGCTGCTCTATAGGGTTTTGGTCACAGCTATGGCTGAATGAGCCTTGGGCTCTGCTTTGCTAAGAAGCACAGATTAATTCCATGCTACTCATTCTTCCAAGGCTGCAGCACAAATGATTAAAAGGAAGCTGTTAGTGCAGACTGCATTGAACCGTGCATTAACTGAGCTCGCTGCAAGGCAGGCGTGTTCAAAGTGGCTTTAAATCATGCATCACATGAGGAGGGGATGGGAGTATTCCGGGGTGAGAGCAACCTGGCCACAGCCTCTGGCCCAGATTTTTTCTGAATTCGTTGCCTGACATCTTCTCTGAGCCAAAGTACCAGGAGTCCAAATGTCTGAGCAGAACAAGAGAAATAGATACTGTGAAAGCCTCCATCTACATCAACTCCATCTACTGCAATATCTAATTGTGAATCATACTTCAATGTAATGCCAGTTCACACCAACTATACCTGTCTTAAGATTTCACATCATCCCTTATCGTGGTATCTGAGCCCTACACAGTCAATACTACTATGAAACTTTAGTAGATACGTGTAGTTAATCCATGGACTTTTATACTCTCTGTGGTAGGACTGCTTCAGATTTTCCCACTTTTTTTTTCCATCTCCTTTTTAAAAAACTTCTCTGTTTGATGAGCTGCTTTTACTGTGAAATTATACTCCCAATCGAGAAAAAGCTTTTGAGGGTGGTTGATGATCAGAAACTAGAATTCAGTTTATTTTAGAAATGTATACCATAGCCCAACCCTTTGACAAAGAAAGTAACTTCAGATCATACTGATTAATTAAAAGAATAAAAGAAGAGGACACCGGATTTTGTCTTTCTTTGTAGCTTCATACTCCTATTGGAGTGCATCTAACCAATAAGGCTCAGTGAAATTCATGTTCTGCCTTTCCTATCTTGGAGTCTCTGTAGCCTGTAAGTGTACTTCGTGCAGCCATGACTTCCTTTGCTAAATATCCTGTGCAAGTCAAAGGCACATACCTGTAATTCTACTTCGTTTTATCACCGATGTGGTTTTTACTGGAAATCGCATTAGGAAAAAATAGCGTGAGCTGGCTTCGTTCTTTCAAAAACCTGCAATTTACCCTGGATGTCAGAAGATGGCAGCAGTAAAGCATAGTTAGAGCCTGTTTTTGTCCATAGGCTTTTGTTCCAAACGATGTTTTTGTTCCAAAGAGAGGCAGTTGTTTTTTTTTTAAGGGTGTAATTTTTTAACAGTGGCATCCAATATGACAAGCATCCTCCAGTAAATGTGAATGCACGACTCCAGTGCATCCTAATGGAGAGCAGTGTCAAGGGTAGAACTTCCCTTCTATGAAAGAAAACTTTCAGAAAAATCATGTTGCTCCATCATCCTCCAAAAACTAGGGGTCCATCTTATCCATAAGAAAAGATAACATATTTCTGTAAATGTCTCTATATATAACTATCCAACACGGTGGACTTTTACTGAATATGAAGCATGATTTATTTTAAATAATAAAAAAAATCTATCTGTCTGGCAAGCATTTCTCTCAGTGAAGGCTACATTTTAAAGCCCAGGAAAAGCAGAGACAGTCTGCAGTGGGAATATGCAGCAGTTGATGAATGCTCAACAGTTTCACTCTGCTTTGAAGGTTTCTGGCTGTGAGTTTGTGAGCTTCACCCATAGCTTAGCAGGGTGCCATTTATCAAAGGACACAATGAAGCCAAGAGACAAAGTGTGTTTGAAGCTGCTATTGCTGAAAGAAAAGCCAGAAAACAAGGCATTGTCACTGAGTCTGTGTCCCCTTCTGCAAGAACAATCTATTATGGTTACTAGACCATGTTCTCAAGATTTACTATCTGACTTGACTGTCAATACGCTTGCTGAGCTCTGCACTGACAAGCCCTGCCCTTCTTCAGGTTCTGACCTAACCAGCTGCCTTACTTTGCTGTACCCCAGCAAATGTCATTGCCTTTCACTCTCACTTCAGAGAGATTTGAAGCAATTCTATCTACTCTTCTCCATGACTTTAAGGGAGCAGTCCTGGAAACACTGCTGTGTGATGCAAACCAGATGCTAGTTCTGACAGCGTGTGATATTGTCTGTGGTTGAAAACTACTGCAATGTGTCTCTAGATGACAGTGTTTATCCCCTCAGCCATGTATGTCACCCTGTCCACTTCAAAGGGGATGACTTGCCCCAGGATGGCTTTCTGTAACTCCTACTGAAGATCCAGGTGCCTTTTTTTTTTTTCATCAAGGTGCCTTTAGAGCTCCCCAAATGCTCTGGTTGTGCAATGTGTCATTGCAGTGTGCCCTTCTCTTGAGAGTGACGAAGTCAGGATAGTCTCTTCTCCCTGCGACAAGGTATCTGTCAGACAGACTTCATATGTCTCCAGTTAACAGAGATTCAGGAGTCCAATTTCAGTTTTTTGTTAGATATATATAAAAATGTATGTAATATAAAACATGCCAATGTTGCCTCTGTTTTGTAACATTAACGTCTTCTGACTTCATTCATGCCTGTGGCGTAGAAATAGCTTGGGACATTAATGTAATTGTTTCCAAAATAAGTTTCTTATCTAGTACAACACACTTCTGCTCCTCAGCTGCTATTAATGAGTGTTTCTTAATTTCTTCAAATGAGCCTGGGCAGATTTGCACTAGCCCAAGATCAAATCCCATGTGATTAACTGTGACAATAACCACAGCTAATATGGTCTTACCCTGTATACCTCTAGTAATCCATGTAAGATCTACGTAGTCTAGTCAAAATAATAATTCATGAGGTGCATGTCTGTAGTCATAAAGGGAGAACATCTGTGATTCTTCTGCCTGTCCCAGTCTCAGGTCCCTAATGATCAGAGCTGCACCTTCCCACCACACATGGCTGCTTCAGAGGACAGCTACAAGTCACTGCTGGCCTGTTACTCTTCCTTTATAACACAAACATGTAACCTGATTCATCACTGAGTTAGTCCAGAGTTATGACAATATGAGTCAACTAATTTTACAAAGATCTGCCTATTACTTGCTTTAATGAAGTTGCAATAGATCATGGTGACACAAGCTCTAAAAATTAGTAGAATGGCTTGAATTGCCTTATTGATCATGCAGCAGAGAAAGAAGATAATTCAAAAGCTGCATCCTGCTAAGTCCTGAGATCCAATCCAGTGAATTTTTAGAGGTGTCCTGAGCTAGTATTGTTTAACAAAAAAAGGTTTGTAATAAAAAGACAAGTCAGGTCAGAGATGTGAAGACTTCCATTCAGTCTTCGATATATACAACGCTAGTAGTTTTGTAATATAAATTTTCATAGAACAAAACCATCTAAAGCTAATGAACACATATATCCCCTTAGAGTTGAGAGCAGAGTTTATCAGATCTGACTAGACAACACTACAAATATAAATCAGCCACACATCTTGCTTAGATACATTGGCCTGCACATGACTGCAGGTAGGATTGAATGGTCTTCCCTGTTTTGCTGTATATAAAAACAAGCTTCAAATCACATTTTCTCCATAGAGAGAGCTTTTATGTGATACATGATTGTTATCATTAATAACAAACTAATGTCATCTTTATTCCACTCAGCCGGTGGGGCCAGACAGTAAAGTAATTAATCTCCCTTTTAATTTAATTTTGCCATGGGAATTATTTGTGCCGCTTGGCAAAATCCTTACATAGAAGGAATATATATTGTTGAAAAAAAAAAAAAAAGAAACAAACTCCCTGTACTTTGATACTATCTTGGTAATGCCTAAGATCTCTCTATGTGTCAAATTTTATTTTCTGATCAAATCAGAATATGTGAACATTAGCTGTAAGAATGTCTGTAAAAACTTTGATAGAAACATTTTGAGTTTTGTTTGGAAAAAACACTCAGTCAGTCATGACAGTAAGGAAATCTATTCACAGACTTTTCCTATTCACCCAGTCATAAAGGGATTTTCTTCACAATAAGTGGTGATACATTTTGGTTAAAATTATGAAGTGATTTAGCTACTCCACCTGAGAGGTATGGCAGATGTTCCCATATCTTAAACGGATCCCAGTGCCCTCCAGAGACAGCCTTTTATTCAGTATAAGCCAGGGTGTATTACAACAGCTTAAACCACTCTTATTTATGTTGTTGTCCCTGTGGGACAATTAAAAGTTCGACTTCATGAACAAATTGGCTTCTCAGTGTGTGCACTCAGCCTGTAAGACCTCAGTCCCTCCAGCTCCCTTTGGATGCTGAGCCTCCGTATCTTTAAGTACTGCACTTGAGTCAATGTGTTTCTGATCAAACCATGTGGGACAGGATACATGCAGCAGGATACATGGAGATATATATATATATATATATGAAATATGCTATTTTGATTTCTCCAGTTCCTTGTTTTGCAGAAAATGCCACTGTCCTTTCCACCAGTGATGCTGTGCAGGAACGCCTGCAAATCTTTTTGAGAGTGCAGGTCTAGGGAGACAGGGGCTGTGTTTGAGGCACAGTGGAATCAGCTCTTTTGGATACACACAAATGTTGAGCTAGAAAAGCCCTCAGAGAGCTGCTTAAGAAGGCTGGCCAGAAAGGGTGAGTTTTGGCCATTTGTTTCAGGCTGAACTACTGACTATGGAAAAGAAAGGGATTTGAGATTCCTGTCAATTATCAGACAATTATTGCAGGCTGTTTCTAGTGCCACTTGTTCTTTATTTTCCCAAATTCTATAAAAAATGGAGAGCTACTACTGCAGAAACTTTATTTATTGGCATTGCACATGTGGGAAGAACTTCACCATCCACAGTCAGAGTTGGAGAGCAGCTGCTGACATATAATCAAGGCCTTAAGGAAGTACCTGTGTCAGGCACTTGATTACAGAGTACAGTGCAGTGATTACAAGTCAAGGGATTCTCAGATCAGAAATCTGAATTGGTACTTTTTGAACTGTAGGAATCATTAGAAATTTTAATCTGAGCCCATTTCTGCATTCAGCATTTGGAAATAAACCCCATTTCTCCACATATGACTAAAACTTCAAAGTGATAAGAATTTGCACATGTAATCCTTACCTTGCTGCTCAGCAGGACATTAGCTATATGCTTATGTTACTGTTAATGGTTAGGTTTCTCCATAACACAGGGGAGAATGTTATAATTAGTGGTAATGCAGGCTCCACCTGCAAGGCCTGAAAAATTGCATTTTCCATGTTTGCCTTGATTGGTTGGTTGGAGTTGTGAAAATGGGATGTGACATCTGCCTGGACTTGTGTGTGCAAAATAGCAGCTGTGTGAGATGTGATAGGCAATAATTGGCTGCCTGCAGAGCAGGAAAACACCCACTTAAATGATGTTCTCTCTCTTCTGAAACATTAAGCAAGGAGGCCTTTCAACAAGAGGCAGGCAGCCTCTCAGGAAAGAACTGTCCATTCTGCTTACATCGTTGTGTCTCATTAAATCAGGAAATGCAACTCTTCTAATCATTAGTCCAGACAAAGCATCATCCCACCATCCATCAAGAGGGTATTCTTGTAATGCATTGTTTGTTTCAGTGTTCACCATAGCAGAGTTCTTGGAGACTATTGTAACACAGTCTTTTTTATTTCTTTTTGCAGAAAAGGAAAGGAACTATTTAAAATTAGAGATTCTTAGGAAAAAAATAGAAAACAACAAAAAAAGCGTCATTACATTGCCAAAGAAATCCATCATGCATCTACACCATGAGTACTGTAGGTCCTTCAAACCCCCCTGTCACAACAAGGATGTGGAAGAGTCAAAGAGAGGAAGCAGATCAAAGGAATAGCACCTCTATTAGGAGTAACATCCAAGTGTCTTCGAAGTAGAAGAGAGACATCCTGGGGAGGGAGGGAGGTATATTAGTGGTCTACAAAGTCTGAGTGACAAGAGATTAAGCAGGGAGTTTTAATTATCATTTCTCATATGTCAGATATCATAGCTATAAAATGAACTGCTTCTGTTTAATACTGTTCAATTCCAAATGGTCAAAATCATGTACTTTTCATATAGCACAGAGCCAAATGGCAGAACTCATGCCATAGGGTGTTTTAGATACTGAATGATGATTTCACTCCATGAGTTTGTACAAGATAAACCCACTGACTACAGAAATAATTAGTACTGTAACTTCTTGATCAGGAGCTTCTCTGGACTGCTGAAACTTGGAAGGTACAATGCATGTCCTGTTCTTACACTCGTCCTTAAACACTGACATGTAAGAGCTAGCTGGACCTTTATTGTGAGCCAATAGACTACTTTTCACATTCCAGTGGTGTAAATAGATTTAATTATTGTTGATATTATTGATAGAAACCATGCTGTTTTCACTTAAGTTAAAAACCTCAAAGGACTTTTTGCTTGGGACTGACAAATAATACTGAGGTAGAAAGCACTGATACTACAGTTAGTAGGTCAGTACCAAAGGCTGAAAGTAAGTCAACTTCTTTGTGACCCAATTGTAACTCAGTTATGGAGGAGACATGACTGCCAATTTGTTAGTGATGCTATTGTGGCAGGTCTTGCTTTAGTTGTTATGGCTTAAAATGAAATTATTTTTCTCCAGCTTTTCAGATTATTCCTGAAAAAAATTACATTATTAAGTTTAGAACTGAAATGTTTTCCTTCTTTTGATCTGTGGCCCTCACCTGGTTTCAACTTTCATATTAAAAAAACCTCAATTAACCTAGAATATAGAAGAATCTAGAAGAATCTAAAAGACATATTTAAGGAAACAAGCACATCATATTTCAGTTTCTAGCACCTTTCAGCTGTAATTCCAGCACAAGGCATGACAAAGGCTGTGACTCCTTAGGTTGCTCCCATCTAATGCCTTCATCCACTGGATCTCATTATATGGATGCTTTGGGGTAGGGACCTTCTATAGCCTGTAAGCAATGCTGCAGTGGGGTCCCAAGAAAAATAACATCTAAAAGTTGCTGTGAGCTCATAAAAGTTCTGCTCCCCTTCAGTCAGGTGTGGCATTTCAAGTCATAAAAGAAAAAAGGAAATTAAAATAATGCTGTCAGCAGTGTGACCTTCACAGCTGCAAACTCATTGGGAGTCAGAAGAAATTCTTTCCCTGTATAGGAAATACTGCACAGATAGTGATGACAGTAGCAGGTCCTGGCCAAATCCAAATGCTGGCAAATCAAAGCCACAGATGCCTGCCAGGTAACTGATAAGCAGAGGCATTGCATTTCCACTCCCTTTTGGCACCCTTCAGGCCTGCGTGGAGATGATACCACTGGCTTTTGACAACAGGCAAAACGCTTAAGGGGCTTTTAAGATTGAAGATTAAGAAAGGCGGGTGCTTTCACAGAATCACAGAACTGATTGGAAGGGACCTCAGGAGATCACAGAGTCCAAACCTCCTGCCAGAGCAGGATCACCACAGAATCTAGGGCAGGTCACACGGAAAGGCATCCAGACAGGTCTTGAAAGTCTCCAGAGAAGGAGACTCCTCAACTTCTCTGGGCAGCCTGTTCCAGTGCTCTGTAACCCTCACAGTAAAGAAGTTTTTCCTCATGTTGAGGTGGAACTTCCTGTGTTCAAGTTTGCATCCATTGCCCCTCATCCTATCACAAGGCAGCACTGAAAAGAGACTGGCCCCTCCTTCTTGGACACCCTCCCTTCAGATATTTATATACATTAATAAGATCCCCTCTCAGTCTTGTCTTCTCTTCTCTTCTCTGGACTAAACAGCCCCAGGTCTCTCAGCCTTTCCTCATAAGACAGGTGTTCCAGTCCCTTAATCACCCTCCTGGCCTCTGTTGGACTCTCTTGAGTCTCTCCCAGCTTCCTATCAGCAAACCTGCTGAGGACACATTCTCACCCCTCATCCAGGTTGTTGATGAAGATGTTGAATGTGACTGGACCTAGCACTGATCCCTGGGGAACTCCACTAGTTACAGGTCTCCAGCTGGACTCTGCACCATTGATCACTACCCTCTGGGCTCTATTGTTTAGCCAATTCTCAATCCATCTCACTGTTCACTCTTCTACCCCACACTTCCTGAGCTTGGTCACAAGGATGTTATGTGAGAAAGTGTCAAAAGCCTTGCTAAGGTCAAGGAAGACTACATCCACTGCTCTCCCTGCATCTACCCATTCTGTCACAAAATCATAGAAGCTGGCATCAGCCACCATCCTACTGCCTGCACTGGAAAAGCTCAGAACATTCTGCCTGGTACTGTGTGGTGGCTGAGAAACTGAGACAGGCATCTGGCTTCCATATCCCCCTTCCTACTGTGTGGCTGTCACCCCTGGAGAAGAAGAAGGTTTGAAAGCAGGGCTCCAGGCTGGCTAGGAGCAGTAAGCACAATGCCTGATCTTAAACATTCTCCGAGATAACAGGAGCAGCAGACTCCATCCTTACACTGCTGGATCTCTGTTCTGCCTTTGCTTTCTCTGATGGGATAACATCAGAGACAAGAAACAGTTCTGGCCTGAGCTTGTGTATCTTCATTTGCTCCTCTTCACTCATGTGACAGGGATGCTGGAGGGGAAGTAGGAACCACTTACTGGTGAGAGAAGGGATGAGGCTTCTCATGGGAAATGGTGTGAGATGGTGTGGAGCTGGGGTGCATCAGGGTGACAGGTAACTGTGTCTCAGGAGGTGAGAAGAAATGAGACCTTGTACTTCTGGAAAATGAAGAGGTGTGATAAAAGAAAAGCAATATAATGGAATTATTTTCCTCTAGTACTTGGGGCAGAAAAAACCTCTTTTGACAGTGTGGCTGAGGAACACTGAATTCTGCAGGAAATACTTTTCATGCTCCTTACACAGTAAACTGAACAGCAAAGACTAAACTCTGAATCTAAAACTAATGACCTAACTCTGTGTCATGCTGAAAATCACAAACTCCCATGGGCTGTGGATCTTAGGAGGCAACTAATGAGACTGCTACAGCACTCGAGAAGGTGCACAGATTGGGACCCAGAGGAGCTGGATGCATCCCACCTGGTCACTGAATGAATGTGGATGGGAAAATCCCTCCCCCTTTAAGTGCTTCTTCTTACCCACTCTTGTAATGGGCATGAAAGTACTCACCTCTATCAGAAAGCTCTTTGAGAATTATGACCACCAGATAAAAGCAAGATATTTTGACAAATTTTCTGGAGTTTTTTTTTAGCTAAATGCATTTTATATTATCCCAAAATCACAGTCAACCATTAAGTTAATACATTAAGAATACAGTCTGGGAACCATGACTGCCAAAGTCACTGCGTGACATCGGGCACAGCCTCCACAGCATGTCCTTCCTATTATAAAACTGTGGTGATAACATCTCAGTGGGCTACTGCAGGGTTTGGTGTTAATGATTATACACTGTTTTGAAAGTTCAGACTTGCTATAAAAGTACCGATGCAAGGGTCTGGGCCCATGAGAAGTGAAATGAGGCTCTCAGTTTCACTGCCACAGGGGAACAATAAAATCTTGCTCGGGAGCCAGTTTCTGAAGGAAAGCATAGGCTGTCACAAAAGCTGCCCTGTTCCTTCAGCTCCCTGTCAGGTCAGCGGCAGGATAGGGAGGCTCCCTGGCAATACTTGTGTTAAATGTGCCTGCATTATCCACATTCAGCAAACAGGTTTTTTTCTATTGCCTTCTTCCCAGCACAAAGTTCACTTGGAATAGAATAAAAAATAGTAAAAGGATGTCCACTCCCTGCAAGTGATTTCAACAAGACCAAGTGCAGGGTCCTGCACTTCGGCCACAATAAGCCCAGGCAGCACTACAGGCTGGGGGAACACTGGCTGGAGAGCAGCCAGCAGAGAGGGACCTGGGAGTACTGATTGACAACCAGTTGAGCATGAGCCAGCAGTGTGCCCAGGTGTGCTGGAAGGCCAATGGCATCCTGGCTTGTATCAGGAATAGCGTGGCCAGCAGGAGCAGGGATGTGATTCTCCCCCTGTACTCAGCCCTGGTGAGGCCTCCCCTCGAGTTCTGTGCAGCTCTGAGCCCCTCACTTCAAGAAGGATATTGAGGTGCTGGAGCAGGTCCAGAGGAGAGCAACAAGGCTGGTGAAGGAACTGGAGGGAAAGTCTTATAGGGATAGGCTGAGGGAGCTGGGGTTGTTTAGCCTGGAGGAAACCCAAGGGGAACTTTATTACTCTCTTCAACTACCTGAAGGGAGGCTGTAGTCAGATGGAGGCTGGGCTCTTTTTCCAGACGACTGGCAACAAGACAAGAGGGCATGGCCTGAAGCTGCTCCAGGGGAGGTTTTGGTTGGATATTAGGAAGCACTTCCTCACAGAGAGGGTGATTAGACATTGGAATGGACTTCCCAGAAAAGTGGTGGAGACACTGTTCCTGGATGTGTTCAGGAAAGGCTGGATGTGGCACTTAGTGCCATGATCCAGCCAGTGTGGTGGTGTTAGGTCATAGGCTGGACTTGATCTTAAAAGTCTTTTCCAGTCCTCGTGATTCGGTGACTCTGCGAATCATAGCATCATGGAATCATAGAACCAGAGAGGTTGGAAGGAACCTCTGAAGATCATCAAGTCCAACCCCCCTGCTGCAGCAGGAACACCTAGGGCAGGTCACACAGAAAAGCATCCAGATGGGTCTTGAAAGTCTCCACAGCCTCTCTGGGCAGCCAGGACTGGACACAACACTCCAGATGTGGTCTTACTAGGACAGAGTAGAGGGGGGAAGAGAACCTCCCTTGACCTGCTGGACACACTTTCTTAATGCATCCCAAGGTACTATTGGCTCTCTTGGCTGTCCCATGGACAACTTGTTGTCCACCAGGACCCCAAGATCCTTCTCCATGGGGCTGCTTTCTAGCATGTCAATCTAATCTATATTGGTGCATGGTGTTTTTTCTCCCCAGGTGCAGGACTTTACACATACTCTTGTTGAACCTCATTAGGTTCCTCTTTACCCAGCTCTTCAGTCTGTCTAGATCAACACTCTTGCTAATGCTCTTGCTAAACTTGTACTCCTAACATACAGGTCACATGCTTTAGCTCTCAGAAGCAATGTAGGTCGTTCTGATGCAGGGGTCATGCCAAATGCCCCTTACTTATCCTCCCAGATGGGCATGTTATTTTTTCCCAGCTGAAAATGCTAGACTAAAACTTGGCAAGAAGACAAAAAAATCATACTCAGGCTGGTAAGGATATATGTCCTGTAACTTTGAGTAATTAACATCACAGCAAAATTCATTAGCATGTCAAAGCACCACAGCCTGGAATGCACACAGACCAACATAAAGAATTAGGGCATGAAAGATGGCTTATGTGGAGAGTCACTGACAATGAAAAAAAAGATAATGTTGTGCTTGGGGCAATTCTCTGTCATCAGAGTCTTGTCAGTATGGTTTGAGACTCCAGAATAAATGTGTCTAACCACATTTTGTTTGGCCACACTAGGAAGCAAAGGTTATGAGGGTATCACTTCATATTTTTCTATACAACAGCCAGAGATGCAGTTATAAGACCTTTGATGTTTCATCATCAAATTTCTTTCTGCTGCACAGTGCCACACCACAGAGTGAAAGATATAGAAGTTGATCCATTTTCTGACCCCCTAAATTGACATATTTATACTCTGAGACAGTATAAATCACTGAAATAATCAGAGTAGTGTTGATTAGAACATTATCATCTCCAGACCCAAGCCACATGTGGTCATAGAATCATAGAATCATTTTGGTTGGAAAAGACCTTTAAGTTCATAAGGTCTAACCATTAGCCTAGCACTGTCAAGCCCACCACTAAACCATGTCCCTGTCAGGCTGCAATCTGCCAAGCCCTTGCAAGCTGGCTCCACAACTGTGCAGGTGACTTTGTGAATATTCTTCTACTATAGCTAGTGGTGGTGACAATTAACTAGACAACAGCCCCTCTGAATGACTGGTCTGCCAAGGGTAATTTCATTGTGGAGGTGTGCTCAGGTGCTAGATACGATGTTTCCCAGGCAAGATGTAAACCCATGATTTTGCATTTACAATAACTGTTCCATAAGGAAGTGTAATGCTAATGAAGTCTGGTGTCCTGCTTACAACCCAAACTGAAAAATTGCCATGTTCTCTGCCTGAAGGTTTGCTTACTTCTAGTGCACAGCTATTTTTGAGACCTATGCAGTCACACTTTGTTGCTGGGCGTAGTTAGGCAGTTGTTTTCTTTTTCCCCTAGTGTGATGGCAACCCTTCTTTCCCAGCAGGGCTTGAGAATAAGGTACATCCTGCTTTAGAACTTGATAATTATCTCTGAATTCAGGTTGCGTGGTTTTGGCAGCACTACCATTTTTATCTGTGCAAGGTAACATGAAGTGAGAGATTGTTTTACTGATGTTAATGTTCAGTGGAACTGGAGCAGGCCAGTATGAAAAATGGATGTTAGTTAACTAGCAGGTGTTAGGTATGAGTAATGAAAGAAATGTGGGAGGCAAACTTTGCCCACTCATTTTGTGTAATACTTGTATCTCTGCAAAGAATGGCCTCTTTGTGTAGGCATAAGCCTTGCATTCATTTCTTGCTCTGATCTTATCTAGAGAATTTGAGTGACCCTGATATGCCATTAAATTTGGGTCCCTATACACTGAACTACTCCTTCCGTTTTTATTAATGTCTTGGCATTACTGGTCAGCCCATTTTTCTCCTCCACACATAGATCAACACCCTGTAATATCCTTGGGCTAATTTTGTGTCTAAGTCATAATGCAAAGCAAACTTGATCTGCAAATAATGATCACAGCTTTTGAAATGGAGCATACTGTAATGTGATCAAACTTATAGTCACTGCTCTGAGCCTGCAGTACCCTCAGGTGTTCAGTATTTTAAAGGTACAAGAACTGTCTGGCTGTAATCTACACATAGTCTATAGTCTAAATACCATCTATCTATAGTCTACCATGCAAATACTTCTAATTTACTCCTGCAAGATAGATTTCACAATGAAGCAGGGCCATTATTCACAACATGACTATTTGGCTAGATATGCCAAGAAAGAAACAGCCCAGAGCTCTTTTGTGTCAATACATGTTGCTAGGAATAGTGCATTTTAAGACCAAAAAAAGGATCATTCAAGATTATATTCAGCATTGCATAAACCATAGCACTCTCCCAGGATCTAACTTCTTCAAACGCTAAGTTATTATTTTTTATATAAAGTGTATGCTATTTCTAGACTGGCTTTTTTGAGCCAGTTATTCAGTCTCCCTTTTTTTTTTTTTTTTTTAAATTTTCTATTCTAAAGCTCTCCGCTACTGAAAATCCTGATGTATAAACTTACAGGACTGTGAAAAAGGCACCTTGCCAGTAAACCAAGCAGAAAAAGTTCTGATTATGAAATATGTTTGTTTTTTTCAGGTGGCTAATTGTCTGTGTACCTCTTTTTTTGTTTGTTTGTTTTTCTAGTTTATTCTCAGATGCCATGATACCTTAGGTTTAGCCATTGACATGACTGTCTGCTTTGCCTAATTCAGATCAATGCAGTGACACATCATTCTCTCCATTGTCATATGTGGTAATATATTAATCAAAACACATTATTGGATTTTCCATTTCTGTTTTTAATATTAATTAATGTTTCTTTTATTCCTTTGCTAATTGTTATGTGTCATAATTAATTCCTTTTTAGTCTCTTGCATGGATTTAAAGTGCTGTTTACATTCCAACAAGACTCAAAGTGACTTGTCAGGCCACATCCATCTTTCAGAGCGTGCTTTATTGCAAAAATGGGCCATGGCTCTGATAAACAGAAATAAAATTAGCATGCACACCAGATTTTCTCATATGAGAATGTTTCCCCAAAAAAGTGTCTTTTATCATATGTATGTTTTAATTGCTGCTAATAATGTCAGAAAAAGAAAACTTCAAAGTACTTCATGGTTTCCACTGACAGAAATGAAAAACTGCTGGCTTCATTGATAGAAAAGACAAACTTCAAAGTGGATAGTCACCTTCAAAAGCTCAGAACAAACCAGATGCTTTCAGTGTACCTGGTCTGTGAATGAAGAGAACAGGTATCTTTCTTTGGCTGTCAACTCCTGTCTGTTATAAGCACTAAATTATCTTAGAAGCAAAAGTACTAAGAGAAAATGCCCAACGCAGAGGCCAAAATAGCATAAACTTCATTTTTTTTCAAACACTTCCAAAGGATTTTGAATAATATTTTTAAAATATTCTTCTTTCCCTTATCAGGTACACAATACCGACCTACCTGCACAGGCTGTAGCAACTTTCTCTGATAGTTAAAATAATAAGCCCATTCATCCATACTGTTGAGCACAGGCTCACATTTTTCAAGCCAAAGAGCTGAGAGTTAGATGGTGGTGGTTTCCTCTGAAAATCAGTATACTTGGATACTTCTCCACAGATGGCAGCTGATGGGCACTGCTGCAGTCCCACACTGCCATGTGTCAGCTGGGCCACCCTCCACTCTTGAGCAGAGCCTTCTCTCTTCCATTCAGAGACATCTAGAGCAAATTCCCCCATTGCTCTGGATTTACAAAAAGGCATGGAGAGCCAGAGTAGGCTTGATGCAGGAAATGCACTGTCTGCAACTCTTGTAAAAACACATTTCTATTGATAAATAATAACATCCCAAGAAAGACGATTCGTTTTAAGGCACAAGCTTCTACTAGATTCCAGAAGCTGCCTTTATCAGCAGATTCAACAGAACCTGAGAACTGGCTTGAGCACTGTCCTGTGATCATCCATACCACTCAGTTGTAAGTGGTTGGCCCTCTTTCCTCATTGTGCTGGCAAATGTCTGCTTTGTGGGATGATATTTCAGTTGACTCTAGCAAGGCTGTCATTCCCCCAGGGAAACAGATAGATCTGTGAATGGATTACTCTTCTGCCTAGCACATGCACTAACAGTTTGTGATGAGTCTATGATTATGAGGGGAAAGAAGATGAGATACAGCCTTGATTTTTTTGTCTCTAATCTGCACTCACTGCTAGAGGAGGAGCTGGAGAAGGAAAAGGGGTGAGAAGCAGTTTCCTTCTGAATTGCAGCAAGATGTAATTTCTTTCTATAAACCTGACAGGAGAGGGAAGAGCTATCTGAGCTTAGGGCTAAAGTTGGCAAAAGAGCAACAGAGTATTAACTGCAGGAAATTTTAAGATGATTTTTAATTGGTGTTTTTAAAAAAGTCTCATGGTGTCATAGTTTCCTGTGACAATTGAGAATTGGACACTGTGTCTCAGCAGCTCCCTTTTAAGTGGTTTCTTAACCATTGCTTCTGGTATATGTGACCTTCACCTCCACACTCTCATAAGGCTGCATGAGAAAACTGCTGTGTGCTGTTCTGTTCAGGAACAGCTTGCAGAGACACACTGTGCTTTCTTTCAGGGAAAGTTTATAGATGTTCTTTCTTCTTACTTGTTAAGATCACAGCAAGTAATGTTTTTTATAACTTCAACTTGTGAAACTTGTTCACACTGCTTTGATAGTAAGCTTTTCTTGAAGAAAGGCTCCCAGATGAAAGCTCCAAGATCTTCCTTGTTTGTGGATGCAGTAAAGTGAGAAAATTTTATGGGAAAAGTAAAGCCACTTTGGAAAGTGGCAGTTACAAACTCAATATAGGTCCAGGAAATTGCAAGTTCCAGCCCCATCTTCAGAAAATTCCTGTTTCTGGCCCAGGGAGAAAATAAGGAGCCTGTGATGCAGAGAAGCAGGTTTGGAGGAGGCAGACAGTAACTGAAACTGAGTAAGTGCCTGTCACAGTGGCTCATGCTCCTGGCTCTGTGCAGGTGTGGAAATGCCAGTGGGAGGGCCAGCAAAGGCTTTTGTGTCACTCTCAAGAATAAAAATAAATAAATCTTGCAGCTCTGGTGCTTTAAGAATGCTTGGTTTTCCCTGTGACATTAAGTGCATTGTATGGAGAGGCTTTCCTTCAGGAACACAAATGCACAAAGAGAAAAGAACTGCAAGAGTACATATATTGCCCAAAGCTCCTAGGACTCACTAAAAGAGAATTTACTGAGCACAGCTCAAAAAAAAAAAAAAAAAAAAAAAAGGTAAATCTAGAGCATGGTCATGTTTTTACATAATGGACAAAAATCAGTGGAAACAGTGTTTAATGGCTTAGGAACCGGGCACGGATTTCTTCTCCACCCACACATTTTTCACAGTTTAAGTGTTATGGTGTGGATAGTGTTATGTATCTGGTGCTCAGTATTCTGTTTGTCACCTGATGGAGCAGCATCAGAACACTTTTGGAAGCACTTCAAGAACTGCTTTAGCATGGATCCTTTCCACAGGGTACAGTCCTTCAGGAATGGACTGCTTCAGCATGGTTCCCCGGTGGGGCCACAGGTTCTGCCACGAGCCTTCTCCAACATGGGTTTTCCATGGGCTCAAGTGTGAATATGGTCCTCCATGGGTTGTGGGGGGAAAACCTGTTTCACCATGGTCTTCACAAGCTGCAGGGGAATTTCTGCTATGGTGACTGGAGCACCTTGTCTGCCTTTTTCACTGAACTGGGTGTCTGCAGGTTCTCTCACATTTTCCCCAATCCTCTCTCACACAGCTCCTGTGCAGCATTTTTTGCTCTTTCTTAAATATATTATCATAGTGTTGCTGCTGAGCTCAGCTTTGACCAGCAATGGTTGCATCTTGGAGCATGCTGGAAAGTGGGGGCAGCTTCTGGTGTCTTCCTGTGGAAGCCACCCCAGTGGCCCCATGTTACTAAAACCTTGCTACATAAATCCAAAAGGTACAAAATCTGAACAAGGTAAAGATAATTCCCAAAGAAGTGTGACTTTTAAGATTACTGCATCAGTGGACAAGGGAAGACCTGTGGATATCATCTATTTTGACTTCTGCAAGGCCTTTGACACAATTGCCCACAACATCCAGCTTTCTAAGTAGAAAAGGTCTGATGGGTGGACTGTTCAGTGGATAAGGAACTGGCTGGATGGTCTCATCTAGGGGGTAGTGGTCAATGGCTCTAAGTCCAGATGGAAAACGGTGACAAGTGGTGTCCCTCAGGGATCCATACTGGGACCAGTGTTGTTTAATATCTTCATTAATGATATTGACAGTGGCATTGAAAGCACCCTCAGCAAGTCTGCCAATGACACCAGGCTGGGTGGTTAGGTCGAAATGCCAGAGGGATGAGATGCTATCCAAAGAGACCTGGACAAACTGGAAAAGTGGGACCAGCTGAACCTCATGAGGTTCAACAAGGCCAAGTGCAGGGTCCTGCACCTGGGCAGGGACAACCAGAGATATGAATACAGGCTGGGTGAAAACATGTTAGAGAGCAGCCCTGTCGAAAAAGGACAGGGTTTGAAAGGCAGTGTTTGCTGCCCATGCCCTGGGGTGTCTGCAGGATGTCATGCAGAGCTGTGCTGTGCACCACTAAGATGCTGGACCCTGTTCTTCCTGAGCAGTAGCAGCACCTGTGTGCCTGGGACCCCAGCCTCCTGAAGGCAACCCTGCAGAACCCCTTTGTGAGGTCTGTGGAAGACATTTCAGTTCTCTGTGACTCGATTTCCTCATCTATGTATTTATGACTGCAAGAAGAAACTTGCGAATGCTTAAAGGACTGAGTTCCTACAATGAAAGCTGTTACAAAGGCTTAAGTATAAATTCCTTAGGGCAGGCATAACTGCTTATTTGCAAAACAGCACTTCTGTGAGCACTCTTCAGCAATAATAGCAATGACAAGAGAAAAGATATTTTCAGGCACATCAGTCTTATCATTTGGTTCACCTTGTGGCAGGGGATTTCCACTGTGAGCTGTGAACCTGCAAGCTGTTTTGCACAGATCCCTGTTTCAACAGAGAGGAGTTTGCAGGTGTGGGGCCACATGTACTTAGAAATGAAGGAACAGGTTTGTGAAAAGTTGGAATAAATGGGTTATTTCTCATGGATCTTGTCATGCACTCAAATAGTGAATGGTATAGAAAGAGCACACAAAACAAATGTGATTTTTCTGCCATATAAATCTTTCAAAAAATGTGTTCCACTGAAAATGGTAATTTTGAGAATGGAGCACAGCTAGAATGAAATCTCTTTGAAACTAGGCCATTAGCAAGATGGTGAAAAGGTTTTCTGTTTCTAGGTGTTTGCTCAGGATAAATTTAGTCCTCAAAAGACTGCTGGTACCTTTTTCGATTCAAAAGTAATCTCTGATTTCCCATCGCTAAGGGATTAATAAGGAGGAAGCTTGGCTCCACCTTTTGATGCATTATGTGTCAGCCCTGGAAGTAAGGAGTGGGCAAATGATCAGGCTGTCAGCCTGCCTTTGGGTAGTCCTTGGCATGTCCTCTTGACTACAGGCATGTGGCAGCTGCCCATTGTGGAATACCCTTTCCATGTGTCCACCCCTGATGGAATGAGCTGGGGCTCAGGGTCCTGGGCTGACAGAGTTCCAAGGGACACAGCTGTGGGGACAGTTCCCTCCAGATCCTGCTCTCCCACCATGCAGATGAGATGGGGGGGAGGATTTGGCTGCCCATGGGGACAATAACAAGCTCCTCTACAAAGAGTTTGCTTCAGACACAAAACAGTGTCTGAAGTGTTTGTTTTCTTCTCTGCGTGATGGCTTTTGGGTTTTGTTTGGTTTCGGATTTTTGTTTTGTGGGATTTTTTTGTTTGCTTGTTTGGCTTGGTTTGTGTATGTGTGTATGGTGGCTTGAATGCTCCAGGGACCAGCCTTGCAGCCTACATTGGAATGCTGGGAAAAGATGTTGTTGTCTTTTTTTAAGTCATAAAAAAAAATATCTGTGGAAATAAAATAAAAACAAGAAGAGGTAACTTTGTGTGTGCAGCAGCAGAAGTTATGGGGCACAGAGGGGGAGCCTATCAGACAGAGGTGGGATGGCAGAGAGGAACAGCATGGGGAGCTACCACACAAAGGCTCTTGGCCAGGAGCCTGGCCAAGGAGTGGGTGGCCATGGAAACCCTTTGGCATGGCTGCCAGCCAGAAACCCCACTACATTGCTGGGGTGGGTTGCTGGGGTTACTGGGGGGTGGCAGTGGGAGGGAGGGAGGCCCCAAGGCCAGTGAGGGCTGCCCTCTGCCTGGCTTGATCCTGCCTTGATCCTTTTCCTCAGAAAAGCCCTAAAGCAACTACAAGATTTCCTCAGTTAACAGAGTTTCCCTTGACCTTGGGTTTAAAACAGTCCAACTCCTTTCCAGGGTGCTAATTAGGAGATGCTAAAGGACTCAAGGAGGGAGGAGGGGGAAGGGCTTTTCCTGGCTGGGTGTTACTCTGGTGCAGGCTGGTGTACCACGGTAGATGTTAATAGTTAACGACCAGTTCTCTAAACTTGAAGGGACCCAGGGAAATGTTGCTGTGCTCCTTCCTGAAACTGGAGCCTTTGTTAAACTGCCTTGGAATAACTCAAGCTTGACAAAGTGGAACTAATTGGCCTTCATCTTTCCAATCTTATGCAAAACAACTTTGAAATCAGGAGGATTTTTGAAGCAACGATATCCAGTATAAGGAGTAAAGCGTAAATCTGGATTTTAAGGAGTTCAGTGTCACAGAAAACTCTGCACTCTGGGAGACGTCAAATTACCTGCTAGAAAAGCAAGGGATGTAGGTCACCTCTCTGCAAAGGGTGGAGGTCACCTCTCTTCCCAAGTGGTCAGTACATCCCTTAAAATAAGTGACTGTCTTGTGGATACACACACCCTTCCAAACTCTTCCATGTATCCCACTCTGCTTTGATTTTGAATGACATATTAAGGACTGAATACAAACCCAGATCTTTCCTTGTTCAAAGCTGTATTCAATACCACCCCTGATCTCTTTCTTCCAGTCTTTTAATCTTTGTTTTATTGAGAACAGATTATTCAGAAGACAACTATTTTTGTTTCCAGTTTCTTGGGTGAGGTTACTCTGTGTTAGCCCTTTTCTTCACAAAATGCAGAAGAACAAATGAAGGTTCACTCTGCACAGTTAGTAGCAGTTTCAGTGGTTAAAAATAAAACCTGACATTATTATTATTTATTCTTATGCCAGGAAAGGATATGCCAAATTAAGAGAATCAGTTCAGCATTTGGCTAAGCAAGTCCAGCTCCCAACCTAATCAACCTTTTTCCACTACTGAAAACATGCTAAAATCACCTTGTTTTAACTTAATTAAAAGTATCTACCTAGTTTTTAAACAGTTACTAAAACAAAATAAACTGCTACTCTACGTTCCTAATATGGACCACATGATTATTACTCTTTCTTTTGTGGGTCTTAAGAGGCCTCAGAAAAAAACTGAAGTATGAGGTTTTGAGGCTTTTGCACTTTCTTAGATCACTTAGACCAGAACAAAACTTTCTTACCTGTCATCAACTGGAGAGAATGTCTGTTTTTCACAGCTACAAGGGCCTCTGACCGCTTAACTGAATTACACTTCTGCAAGCTTCAAAGGTGACTTTGGCAGCAGTTTTTATTCCCCACTTGCGATTTATAGCAAAGTTTTTAATAATAGATGAATGAGTGATTACTCTTTCTTAAAAACAAGTGTAATGTAGATGTTAATAAACCAAAGAGTAGAAGCTTTTGCAGATTACTGCAAACAATGTGCTGATCTATTAGAGTTGACAACATTAGTGAAGCACACAATAAACCCACTACTGATCAGTTATTAATTCTTGAGAAATAGAATGGCAAAGGTGGTCAGTATGTTGTTTTCCAGAAGAAAACTGTAAGTATCTTTTTTTTTGCTGATGGAAATGGCTTTGTGAGGAGGAATTAAATCTGGCAAGGAGGTTCGGAAGGGAAAGGTTCCCTGTGAATTAAAATGTGACAGCTTTCAGGAGAAACAAATCCTTAATTAATATGGGATGGATGCCAGAGGCAGTTATTTTAAAAATAAACTTGAAAGCAAGTGCAGGAATTCCCTGAAACAAAGGTTTTCTGTTGCCATTTTCTGAGAACATGTTGTCTTATTGGCCTGTTTGGTAGGCTCTTGGGGTTGGCATCACAGAGGCATCATTCTAATTGTCATTTAATAGAAGTTTTATTTTATTCTATCCTAAACCACTTCCATGACTTTCCCATCACCTAAGCCTGGCATTAAAGAGAATTGAAAATCAAACAAGCTTCTCTAGAAAGAATTGCCCTTTGACAGAACTGGGGCTCCCAGCGCATTTTAATTTATTTTGTAGACTGCATTAGATGGAGACAGGGGCTTCTGTGTCTTGATCTGTGACAACTGAGTTCTTATCAAATAATAAGCACAATAGTTGATATAAAGGTTCATGAAAAATCTGCACATTTAGCATATGTAGGACTAGGAGAATTTACATATAGAAATAATGCAGAAGACAGAGAGATGATGACGGACTACTACCTTTGTAAAAATCCCATTTTCTAATGTAATTTTCCCAAGTGTGAATGGATAAGCAAACAGTTCTGGTTTTCATAGTGATCATGCTAGAAAAGCACACAGAAATTGCCAATAGTTGCATTTAGCTTTTGCTCATAAATTGTTCATGCAAAGTTAATTAAAAATCACAAGTAAATTAGTCACTTTATTTTCATTACTTAACTACAAGAATTAATCCTGGATTCAGTGAGGAGAAATGTTGCTATTAGCAAATGAGAAATGCACTGGTGTAAGTAGGTAGTGATCTGAAACATTCTACATTTTTAAATTCAAAAGTAAAAATAGAAAGGTCTGTCAGTTCACCTTACCTGAGTTTCTGGTTGAGCAGCTGCTGTGAAGAGGAACATTTCTTTTCTACAGATTGTATTAGGTCTCTTTTCTGTCTCATGTTACAACAGAGAGCACCTTAATGATACTAACCACATTTGACAGGTACTGCGGGCAGGAGCACAATATGGCATCAGCAGAACCCAGTCCTTGCTCATTGGTTCACAGGCTTTTCTGGTGTGTTTATTCCCATAACATGTGAAGCTCTGTAAACTCTAGATGGGTTTTTCTTCACAATACACTCATGAGAGGTACTGAAGCAGTTGTTCAGTTTTACAGACAGGTGACAGAAGCACAGGGAAATTAGGTGGTAAACCTAAAGTCTTTTGCCAAGTTATGCACATGCTTCAGGTCTCTTGTCAAAGGTGTCTACTGTTTAGTGTGTAGACCATAACAAAGGCAAAAAGGAGTGATGCTAATGGAGCTCTCCATTAATTAAGTCCATTAATTTCAACACGGGAAAAATACTACCATGTGTTGGTAGGGAGGAGGAGAATGCCTGGAGCCCTGTTGTCTTGGCCCAGCTGGTGCAGGAATGGAGTCCTGAAAACTAGTGTCTGGAATTCTGCCAAGCGTGTCTGCAATGTGTGGAGGGTTGAGCGAGGCTTCTCCTGGTGCTGGAAGGTGCTTTGGGGGCTGTTGTTGGCAGCTCTCGGTGCCCATCCCTGAGCTATTACCTGTGTTTCCCCAGTCCTGCCTGTTTCAGGCAGCTGGGAACAGGGGGTGCTCGCAGCAGCGGAGGGGAGCTCTGCAGGGAAATGTCCTCCCAGGGTGGCTGTGGCACGGGCAATGGGGCTTGGTGAGGTACTGACCCCACAGCCTGAGCCTGGCCCTGGCTGGCAGGGAGTGCTGGGAAAACCGCGGTGGCCGGTAGGGTGTAGGGTGTCCTTCCCAAGGGACTGGGGCATGTCTTCCTCGCTGGGACAGTTAGTGACCCTGGCCCCTCTGACACAGTACCAGTCAGGGGTTTTCAGATGTGTCTGGCATGGATATTGGTCATATAATTCTAAGAAAAGATTCCATGTGTTGTATGTGAACGTATTAGAGGTTTATTCAGCCCCCTTTGGATTGCTTCACACTAAACAAATCATGTTGCACTAATACCGACACATTAAGATATGGAATAAAAGGAGTGTGTAGTAATCAGGAATTTAGATTTCATTAGAATTAAAAAAAATATTACCAGTCTTGGATGATACCTGTGCACAAAACTGTTAGTGGAGGAGAGCAGTCTGATAGTGACGTGTTCATTCATTGCAATCAATCCAACGTTAATATATTCTGAAATAAAAGGCTTTTTTTTTTTTCCACTTCCTTTTCCTTTAATAGGTAGCTGTCTTAAGCAGGTCAGAAGAAAGCAGGAGCTGTAATATGACTTGGCTTTAGCTAAACAGCAGTTACCAAGCTGTGTTCTCAGGCCACACAGTGTTTGTCTATGGGCCTTGTGTGCCACACTAAGCACACAGCTTCAGGAAAGCAATTTCAACCGTGTACCAGCAATGGGCACTGAACCCTGAAGGCCCCAAAACCTGGAGTAAGATTACAAAGTTCCCTGTATTCCTAAATCCAGGCTTTCAGATAAGATTGCTTAAGATTGTAGATGCCAAAGATAGCCTGTGATTCGAAGTCAAACAGGCAAACACCACTTACAGAATTATAGAATCATAGAAACATTCTGGTTGGAAGGGACCTTGAAGATCGAGTCCAAACATAACCTAAATCCCCCTGCCATAAAGCAGCACTTTCTAGGGAAGTAGGCTTGAAATTTGGTTTTAGTGAATTGCCTGGCACCAGGCATAGGCTTTTGTTATTGTACCAGAAGCGAGGACACTCCCTCCTGTGTTTTTACATCTGGTTGCAGCCCCAAGCAGAGGCACTTGCCACCATCTCCCCCGTCTCCTCCTGGGGCTGCTCCTGCTCTACAGGGACGGGTGCAGAGTGGGAGCAGACAGGACTCCCTTCGAGGGCAGCCTCCGACCTGGAGGTTTCCTCCTTCAGGTCAGAGTCAGCAGAGCTGCTGGCAGACACCAGGCTGGAGTCAGGAGTGCCCATCAGACAGGCGCTGGTGCTGGCATCCTCCCACAGGGGAGAGGAGAGCTGGGCAAGGTGCTGGCGGAGCTCGCTGCCACACAGGTGTGTGGCAATGGCCGTCAGCTGGCGGACAAAGGTCTCTGTGTCTGTTGGAACGCAGCTCTGCAGCTCCCGCACCAACACCTCCTCGTCCAGCCCGTAGTTGCACAAACAGGTAACCACCTTGCTCTCCATCACAGACAGGTCCCACCAGTCAGCGTTGGTGAGCACCCTGAGTGCCCGTTGCACCCACGGCACCAGAGGCCTGATGTTAATTGGATTGCTCTTGAAAAAATCTGCCCAGACCTCAGGAGGGAAGTCAGTCACTGAAGACCAAGGCACTGGCCCTGCAGACCCCAGCTCAGCCTGGTAGTCAACCAATGGCTTTGCGGGGCCTGGGACATCAAATGTCAAATAATCCTCATCCGACCACACTGAGAACAAGAGGGTTGTTGTCTCGGTCCTGCACAGGGGGCAGTTGGGCTTCTGCTGCACCCAGCGCAGTGCACAGCCCAAGCAAACTTCGTGGAGGCAGGGCAACAGGCAAGCGACCTCTTCTTGATCGCTGCAGCAGATAGGGCAGCTCCACTCACTGCTGGCAGCCATGCTCCCTGTGCACTCTGTGGGGCTGGGGAGCACTGAGGACCAGGAGCTGCTCCCTCTTTCCAGCACCGCAGTGGCAGGTGTTGTGTCCTGCAAAAGAGAGCGAGAGGCCAGGGTCACTAACTGTCCCAGCGAGGAAGACATGCCCCAGTCCCTTGGGAAGGACACCCTACACCCTACCGGCCACCGCGGTTTTCCCAGCACTCCCTGCCAGCCAGGGCCAGGCTCAGGCTGTGGGGTCAGTACCTCACCAAGCCCCATTGCCCGTGCCACAGCCACCCTGGGAGGACATTTCCCTGCAGAGCTCCCCTCCGCTGCTGCGAGCACCCCCTGTTCCCAGCTGCCTGAAACAGGCAGGACTGGGGAAACACAGGTAATAGCTCAGGGATGGGCACCGAGAGCTGCCAACAACAGCCCCCAAAGCACCTTCCAGCACCAGGAGAAGCCTCGCTCGACCCTCCACACCTCACAGACACGCTTGGCAGGAGTGGAGTCCAGGCATGAGCCAGACTGGGCCAGGCTCTGCTGGTGCCCAAATACAAGCAGCAAGCGATGCGATGTCACAGTCCATTGCTCAATGACGTGACTCTCCATCTCACAGTGATGCCACAATGGCCCATCTGTCATCTAGCCAGTGTCCCTCTGCACACTGTTGGAGCTACTGCAGCACCACTTTCTATTCCCTCCCCTCTCCATTTATGTTCTGATCAGCATCCATGTTTCACACCAGACAACAAGGCCTTCGGCCGTGTCCTCCCAGAGCCCTGTCTGGCTGATGTGGCCATGACACACATCTCCAGACACCTCCAGCAAGAGGGCTGATGTGATGAGACCTCATGCTTCCCTATGGAGACTGTAAGGCAAAGTCCTACATGACAAGCATGTAGGACCCACCGTTCATCACTGCTGGCCAGCCCACAGAGCTCAGCTGGTGTAGAAGAAAACCAGCCTGACTGAGCTGAGAGCTTTGGATGGAACTCAGGAAAAAAAACAGGAGAGTCATGATAGTGAGTCATAGAATGACAGAATCATAGACAACCTGCAATTGGAAGGGACCCATAAGCATATTCAAGTTCACCTCCCAGATCCTCAGAGGACTACCTAAACATAAATCTTGGCAGCTAAAGTCAGCAAAGATGACACTCATTCTTTATGCCTTTTCTCCCCCAAGAAGAGAAGACTCAAGAGGGACCTCATCCCAGTGTTCCAGTACTTAGAGCACAGCTACAAAATTGATGGAGGCTCTCTTCACAAAAATAACTTCTTCATGTGTGTGGCAGAGTGCCTGTCATTGGAGGATTTCAAGATGTGACTGGACATGTTACTACATCCAGACTCCCTTCTCCACAAAAGGTTGGACCAGGTGACCTCTCAAGGTCCCTTCCAACCTGGACTGTTCTATGAATATTTGCAGAACTCATCTTATGTTCTCAGAGTTAGTGGTGTTTTTATTGCCTTTTATTGTCACCAGGCGCTGAACTAGCTAACAAGTTCTGATATGACAGCTCTTTTTGAGTCAAATCTCTGCTCTAACCTGAAGGAAGAAGCCACCAGGTTGGAGGCTGCCCTCAGAGTCCCGTCTGCTCCCACTCCGTGCCCATCCATGGGGAGCAGAAGCAGCCCCAGGAGGAGCCAGGGGAGATGGTGGCAGGTCCCTCTGCTCCCAGTTGGCGCAGGGGCCACTTGCACAGGGGCCCCCAGGACCCCCAAGTGCCCTGCGAAGAGGAGGGTCCTCGGCCCCCGGGACTCTGCCCAGCCCAGCAAGTGACCGCACTGCCAGCAGCCCTAGGCTGGAACCCAGGGCCTGGTGAAGTGGGGACTGAAGTGCATCTGGGGGTTCTCGTTCGTCACCTCCATCTACTTACTGGAAAAAGAAAATAAAGGAATAAAAACTACAGAGGGTCTGGGTGTCGTTAATGGTGTGGGTGGCATTGCTGGCCTGGCCTGTGTTCACCTCCCTCTCCGGTGTCTGCTGCCGCCGGAGGTCGCTCGGCCTGTCTGGAGGGAGCTGGGCTGTGGCTGGGGATGGGGTGGGATGTCAATGCCACAGCTCCCTACAGGTAGTCCAGGTGTTCTTTCGTTCCTTCTTTCTCCCGGCCGAGAGCGAGTCTGGCTCAGCTTCAGGGCTGTGTGGGCAGGTGTTTGCAGCCAGGGGCTCCCAAGGGCCAGATGAGCCCATCGCTCTGCAGCCCAAGCCTGGCTGCCTCCACTCCTCGCCCTCTGCCTCCGTGTCCCAGGGCTCTGCTCCCCCGCCAGCCCCCAGTGCTCAGCATGGCCCTGGCACGGAGCACCAAGGCTTTGTGCCGCTCTGGAAAACCAGGGCTGTGCCCTTTCGGCAGGCAGCCCCAGTGAACGCCGCGCTCCGCAGCCAGGTAAGGCTGAGCAGCCCCGCCTGGGAGGCTGCACGTGTTCTATGCTTCTGTGCGACCTGCTTTTAGATTTAAGCAATTAACTGTTAGACATCAGGGAGTGGAGCAGTACGGAGCACCATGGCTTGTCATAAATGTGTAGGATTTTGTTATAGATTTGGTTGATATGGGTTTGTATATGCAAGTGAGGTGCTGCTTTATTTCACTCTTGGACCTCAGATGAAGTTATTTATGTCTTGCTTGGGTGATTGACACGTGCCAGCACAGCAGTTTCTGTGAAAAGCCTTAAGTATTGCTAGATGTATTTTCGTTTTCAAGACTTCTTGACAGTCATTTGGGATAATAGAAAAATAATGATTTCTGGAACTAAAAGCACAGAAAAGTAGAACTATGTATGGGTCATATTTTTAAAAAAAAGTTATGTGCAGAAAACATTTTCTACATAGCATAAAGCTTGGCCTTCCCCTAGTTTGGGCTGAGTCAAACACTGTCCTGCCCAGGGATTCCCCAGGGGCTGGCACACCTTGGGGTAGCTCCCTGGGGCCTGTCCCACCAGTCCACCCCAGGGCATGGCACATCTCCCTGGGGAAGGGATGGGCCAGGGCCAGGCCTGGACATCAGCCCATGGGTGGGCCTGGCTCGGTGGGACCATGGCTGGGCAGGGCATGGGGGGACCTGAAGCCCTGCTCCTGGGGCACCACTGGTGTGAGGACTGATGGCCCTGGTAGCTGACATGGGACCCTGGGAGGTTCCAGCTGGGCCTGTTGATGCCGTGGGGTTCCCTAAGGCGTTAATGTAAAGCTAGAGTAAAGCAAGGAATCAGTCATAAAGAGCAGCAGTTTTGGGTGGAGTTTGGTTTGCCTTTCCCCCCGCCCAATAAATGCGTTTTTAACAATGTGTTGTTGAAAGTATCTACTGATTAATGTGCAGACGATAACAAAGGCAAGAAGGAGTGCTGCTAATGGAGCTCTCCATTAATTAAGTCCGTTAATTTCAACACTGGAAAAACACCACTATGTGTTGGTAGGGAGAAGGAGGAGAATGACTGGAGACCTGTTGTCCGGGCGCAGCTGGTGCAGGAATGGAGTGCTGAAATACTGAAAACTGGTAGTCAGTTGTACAGTCAGCTCTGCAAAACACAGGTAACAGAAGAGCCCTTAAGGAGCAGGAGGAAAACCTTGCTCTTTTGCTACTTCACAACGCATTGTTCTTCCATGACTGAAAGACTCTTAAGTCCTGTGAAACATGCTTCGGCAAGGACTTCCAAAAATTTAGGTGTTGCCATATGAAAATATGTGAAAAAGGTGTTGTGGGTACATAATGTAAAATAATGAACTATTTTATGAATAGTCCCATTGCCATTATTCTGACTTCTCTTGTTGTCATGGTTTGGGCCCAACATGACAATAAAAAACCAGCCCCATGGCCACTCACTCAAATTCGCCCCCCACACACACACACACTGGGATGGGGAGGACAAAGCCCAGCTAGAAGCTCATGGGTTGAGACAAAGGACAAGGAGGGTTCTTCACTGATTAAGGTCACAGGCAAAACAGACTTGGGGAAAAAATGGTAATTTAATTTCACACCAAACAAACACACACAGGACACAGACAACACACAGAGCAGGGCTTGCATATGTTACCCCACCCCTCCCTTCTTCCCGGGCCCAAATCCCTTTGTTCCCGGTGTCTCTCCCTCCTTCCCCCCAGCGGCACAGGAGGGCAGGGGATGGGGGTTAGAGTCAGTTCACAGGCTGGAGGTTCCTGCCACTTCCTCCTCCTCAGGAAGACGGATGCCTTACAGTCCTTCCCTGCTTCCCCATGGGGTCCTTCCCATGGGACAGAGTCCTCCACGAACCTCTCCTTCATGAGTCCTTCCCACGAGGTCCCGAGCTGCTCCAGCCTGGGCTTCCCACAGAGTCAGGGGCTGCTTCAGGAACAAACTCCCCTGGCGCCGGGGTCTTCCAGAGCTGCACAATCAGAGTCCACAGGCAGCAAATCCTCTGGCCACAAAATCCAAGTCCACTGGCCAAGTTCACCGTTCCTGGCTCCTTCACGGAATGTCCCACCACGTTTCTCCACGAGTGCAGGGGCACAGCTGCCATCTCACCATGGGTTGCAGGGAAAGTTCTGCTTGGGCACCTTCTTCCCCTTCTTCCTCACCAGCCACCAGCACCTCTGCCTCTCCAGCTCGGCTCCTAACTGCTTGCTCCCCCCTGGTCTCATATCGGTTCTTTCATATGTTAATCGCTGAGGTTCATCTATTGTCCCTCTAATGGCTCCTTGGCTGGGTTTGGAGCAGGGTAAGCTCCTCAGCTTCTTACCGGAGCCACCCCTGGGACCCTTCCGCCACTACAAAAAAAGCCTGCCAAACCAGCACAGTTCTTCAGGTAGAATATTTGTCATACAAGCAGCAAATACATCACGTATGTTTGTGCATATATCTATCATTGGTGCGTTGGATTCAGTACCTGCTTTTGATTCAAAACAAGATTAACACTACATTGGGTAGTGAACACTGTATTTTGCTGCTTTTAAAGTCATCTGGCTTGCACCAGCATATATATATATAGTGATATGTCTATAAGAATACATATATTTACTTTTATTAAGAACCATTCAACCTCTGCTTTGTCTGTATGTCTGAGCCTCTGAAAGGAGAACAACTCACAGAAAACATGTAAATACCTTTGATTTGTTAAGCTGAATCGTGTTCTGTTTGACTAGTTATATATTTAACCATCTCTTGACTATCTTTGTGTTTTGCCCTGGGAACAGCAGGGCAATAAGCTGCGTGTTTAAAAAAGACAGATTTGTATTCTGTATTACCCAGTGTGGTATTTGTGCTTCTGCCTGGATGGGATGCTTAGTTTGAAAGACAGGTGGAGAGTAAATGGGATCGAAGAGACTTAGGAGTGTTTAACACACATCTGCAGCTATTTGCTTGGCAAAGATGATGACGTTCCATTACATGCTAATTCTTTTTGCAAAGCCAATAAAAGAGCAGGTTTTTTTCTCACAGAAACTGACTTAAAAGTCTAACGGTGTAGACTGTTGGTGTGGGGTTTGCTTTTCTGGTTTTGTTTGGAGTTTTTTGCTTGTTTGTTTTTTAACTGATATCACATAAAACTTAGGTTACTGTGACCTTATTCTTCTCCACAGTGAAGTGCAGGGGTAGCAAATTTTAAGGACAAGATGTGAAGGATTACTCAGGAGGGTGCCAGTACAGACACTTCCACTTGAGAGTGTGATTTGATGAAGAATATAGTAAAACAGAGGAAGATGAGCAGTGGTGAGTAGTATTTTCTGTACTGACAAAAGGGAGAATTTCCTTGGTGGAGTAAATATGTCCTGAGAGAGGCCATCAGCTTTTGAAATATGTGCTCTCTTTAAGTAAGATTGGTTGAAACATGATTTGTCTTCCACTATAAAGGATTTAGGAAATAAAGGAATGACAAAAATTTGGTCACATTTAAATGTCACAAGGAAATTCTGACTTCTGGGAAACTGATTGTAAAACTCTCTTGACTATGGTGGCAACAAAGATCTTTCAATTTATGATGAAGAAAACAATTACATCTGCTTCCAGAATTTGGTAGAGAGAACAAAAGAAAGCATTAATTGGGAGGCCAAATTCGTCTCTTCTGTAATGATAAACAGGAGGGGACAAATTCAACTTTGACTAGGGTCAGGAAATGTGATTAGACATAATGTTGTTGAAATTCTGCTGCTTTGTTGAGGACAAGTTTTAGAAGGCCCATGAGGCAATAATAAAAATGACAATTTTCAGCTATTGCTGGCAGGGATTGATAGTACTCTTGCACAGATATGGTGCTCATAAATTATAAGCCATAATGTCTCAAAAGTGACAATAGGCAATTATTTTAATTTATTTGTATCTCAATTAACCTACATGTTTACATTCTACTTAATTGAACTGAAATGTATTTGACTTCTCTTTACTGACAACTGACCTGCTTTTTTTCCCCTCAAATTCCCCTTAAAAGCAGATGGCTTAATGCACAGATGCTTATGGAGAGCAAAGCTGAGTTATCTTTGTCTGATTAAACATTTTCAGAGAATACTTGACTTGTCAGTTAGTGATTAATATATCAAAGCCAAGCAAATTATATGCTATCTAAATAAGAAACTCAAAAGTAACTTTGCAGCACTCTCATACGTACTGTGCATATGGACTAATATAAGTTCATACTCTGTAGCCAGCAACTGTGATGTCAATTACTTGATTCCATTAAGAAAGAGGAGAGATGATCAGAGTTGGAACAAATGAGGTAAATATCATCTAAAATGCATTTCCTAGCGAATAACCATGTGTAAGCTCTTCAAAACAAGGATTATCTTTTTCACCTGTGTACAGTGTCTAACATAAAGGGAATTTGTGCCATGACTAAATTTCAAAACACGACTGCAATAGAAATATTAATAAACCTTATAGAGGAGGAATATTTGGGGTGTTGAACAAACTATTGGTTACTTGTTAATCTAAATGTCTTGAAAATTCCCTACTCCATTCTCTTTTTTAATGTCAAAGTCATTGTGCTAAGACTGCTTGTGAAACTGGCTTATTACTGATCACTGAGAATGAGAGTATTTATTTTAATATGTCCAAAATGCAGGCAGTTATTTGATGTTGGAAGCTGGCCTGTTTGTTTGATTTAGTACAGTGATTCATTCCCACTTTCTCAGCAAGCCTGGTGCTTGTACTATCAGAACAATTGCAATATTTAAATAATTGATTGTATTTGTATTGTGTTTTGTTGGTTGCTGGGGTTTGTTGTTGGTTTTTTTTTCCAATTAATAGTACTAAATATTTTATGTTCAGCTAGATTTTAATAATTAGAAAATATTATGACTGCTAAATTAGCTTTTGCAGCTTTTTGGTCAGTAGGCTGACATTTCACAGCCTGCCTGGCTAAAATAATTTTCAGCTAATTGAAGATTTTCTCCCCCCGTTTAGCTGTTAAACTGTGGCATATGGGCTTTTAATCAGTTCTCCTGTTCAAACAGATCTTTAAAGGGAGATAGCAGTGAAAATAATATTTTAAAAAAAATCTCGTTCAAATAAAGTTAAGACAATTTAATGCTCGTGTTGGCAATGCTGGAGTTGTCCTCCACTCATCAGGAGAAGAAGGTTAGATGGAAGTGAGGAATGAGCTTCCCACACTACCTGGCAATCTATTGGGAAGGAGCACTTCTCAGAGGCAAAGAGGAGCACAGCCACCAAAGGATTGCTGGTTAACTCTTGGATAACTGTGTCTCTGTAATTGCCAAACTACAGTTTGGTAGTGTGCTGCTACTCAGGAGTTTCTGAAATACTCCTCAGGTAGCAATTTGACATGTGCTGCTTACAATAACCTGGAGTTTATTCCAAGAAGTATTTGTAATTATTATTTAGGGAGGTTAGGGAGATTAAAAGAGCATGAGCACTGCTAGAAGGATGTCATATGTCAATTGCGTTGTTTCTGTTCTAAGGAAATCCTTGTACATCCATCTTCTTAGCTGCCTGATATTAACTTAGACTAGGCCTCTTCTGTAAAGCAGTACCCTTCCAACATTAACACAGTTTTCCTATCAACTACGGTTACTAAACAGCTCTGTTTGGTGATATAGTCAGTATACGTTGCTTCCGTGGGATTGCAAGACCCGCAGTTGAGTTCTGCTCTACCTGTCTCTCATAGTAACTTCTTTGTGCTGCGGAAAGCTTGTCTCTCACTGGTTTTCACTGGTAACAGCAATGTTTGCTTTCTCACTCATCTGCAATTTGTTTAGTTCTGGGATGCTCTTTTCAGTTTATCAGATCTGGAAATGCATCACTTTTTAGGTGGATAATTGCATGGAAATTTGAATTATTTTAGTGCTTATTTATGTTAATGATGTAGCTAATATTTTTAATTTTTTTTAAAAAAAAATTAGGTGAGCATTGTAAAAATGAATTGTAGCAGCAGAGGCAACTGAAACCTGACTTCACCTGTCTTATGCTCCTGTTTTCTCTATTCTCTATTCTCTTCATGTGCCTGAGCTCAAAGGTGACAGAACTGTGCTTTGACTAGACACAGGCTGCAGGAAAGGAGGTTGCCTAATATTAGTGATCCTATTATTGGATTGAATTTCATTAGCTTGTGTTGTGAATCCTCAATAGAACTGAATACATTTTCATGTGTTATCTTAAACATAAGATGTATGTCTTGGTGAAATAGACACTTCCTAGTTTACTTCAGAGAAAAGACTTTAAAGCAAATTGCTGTCGAGATATTGAAATGCCGTTGGTGACATAAATGTGTCCCAACCATCAGCTTCCCAGGCAAGAATAATATTTCTTATGCAAGTTTGTGTTTGTTTTTTTTAAAAATTGAAATCACACTTTAACTTTTTAAAAATGTTTAATCAAGTGTTTCCTACTAGTTGAAAGTGCAGAGATTCTGAGCACACCATCTGCTACAATGTCTGTACATAAAAATGACACTCACTAATCACACTGTGCCAGTGGGTTGAGGGACAACATCAGACCTCAATTAGATTTAATACATTTAGCAGAAGGTACACTTTTAAGATAAAAAGAGCTTCAGTATAAGAAACTTAAAACTGGTATGAATAATAATAATTTCTTCTCAAAAAAGGCTGTTTTTTTTTAGCATTGTCTAAAAGGGATATTTTCAACAAGCTCGAAAATACAAGTCCCCACAGAAGACTGACAACTCCTTGACTCTGGTTTGTGAAGGACCATTTAGGAATGAATATTCATAGTGTTTTTATTACCTTCTGGTGTATTTTGATACACTGTCCACACAAATCCTAAAACTGGATTAATCGTCTGAAAGGGGTTTAATTATCTGAAAGTTAATTAAGAACTCCCTAGTCATCCATGTATTGTGTGTTTTCACTGTACTTAATTTACTGCTAGAATTAGGCCTATTAGGATAATTCTTGGAATTCTATAAGGAAAACACTTCTAAGCAACATTTTCATATTGTGAGACTCATTAAATTATCCTGTGCTGGATAACTTCCTGACTTAAACTCAGGTACCTCTTTTGCTTGGACAGAAGGAGAAGCATATGGTGCATACCCAGCAGCAGCAGTGTCAGTGACATGCAGATTTTACCAAAAAAATGTTAGACAACTAGGAAAACTACATACCTCAAAGGACAGTATGGAATGCAGAAAATCTGGTAGGAAATCCTCAAAGGCTTTGAGAATTTAAGTGATACCCAACATTTGAACAAATAACCTTAAATTCACAATAGGAAGACAAAAATCCTTCCAGAAAGTTCCCTGATTTCTATGGTAAACTAGAATGCCAGAGGCCTTCAGCTCAGGGAAAGAAGATGACTCAGGAGTTGTGTCAGCAGTGTAAGTATGGGAAAAGCAAAGTGGAAGATCTAAGAAGAGAAGACTTGATCCAGGTGTTCCCTTTTTCTGTGTCAGCAATACCACTCAGGAGCCTTTTGTGTCAAAATGAGGTTGCATGGCCAAATTTAATCACTCATTACCCAATTAAAAAAAAAATAATCTCTTTCCTATATTCCTGTCTTTTCAAATAGAAATTAATGCATACAGAGAGAATGCATTTATTTCTGTATTGTTTGTTGTGGGTCTTTTTTGTTACATTTATCCTTTGAAAAGCTACTGATGCTATAACTGAGTCCTGGTTTAAACTTCAATACTACCAACATTTGCAGTACAGATCTCCATCTCTAGAGTTTATGGAACAAAGGATCCTAGTATCTTGCTACCTCTTGCTCAACAGCTTTTAAAAAATGAGATGCTTATTGTTATGTAAAAGTAGCTGTCCCACCGATTTGGAAACCTAGGATCAGTTCCCAGTCCAGTAATTTGGAGTCTTCTAGAAGGCACGGGTGTCTTGAACTTCTCTCCATTCTCTCCTTGCTTTTCATTCTAGGCATATTGGCCCTTCTCTTCTTGGCTGCTTGGGCCCCTTCGGCCACCGTCACCCACTTGCTTTTACTCTGCTCCTGTATTCACCTTGTTTTCCTTGCTACTCAGAATCACAGAATTTTAGGGGTTGAAGGGACCTCCAAAGATCATTGAGTCCAACTCCCCTGCCAGAGCAGGACCAAAAAAACACATAACTAGGGCAGATCACTCAGAAAGGCATCCAGACAGGTCTTCAAAGTCTCCAGAGAAGGAGACTCCACAACCTCTCTGGGGAACCTGTTCCAGTGCTCTGTAATCCTCACAGTAAAGTTCTTCCTCATGTTAAGGTGCAACTTCCAATGCTCGAGTTTGAGTTCATTGCCCCTCGTACTATCACAAGGCACAAGTGAAAAGCGCTTGTCCCTACCTTCTTGATGCCCAGGCCTTATGTATTTATAGACATTAATTAGATCCCCCCACTGTCTTCTCTCTAGACTGAAAAGCCTCAGGTCTCTCAGCTTTTCCTCGTAAGGCAGGTGTTCCAACTCAATGCTCAAGTCGAGCTTTTTACAGCTCATCAATAAAGCCAGGTGTAAAAACACAGGAGAGAGTGTCCTCACTTCTGGTACAATAACAAAAACCTATGCCTGGTGCCAGACAATTCAATAAAAGCAAATTTCAAGCCTAGTTACCAAAGAAACTGCTGCTAGAGATTCTTAACAAGAGCTCTTGAGAAGACTTTAATTTTCCATAATCTCAGTTTGAAAAAAAAACACAAAAATGAATTGTTTTGATTTAAACTTCACACTAAAAAACCGAGTCAGAGGCAGGTGTCCTGTGTGGGAGATCTCTACCTCAGTGGCTGACATCTGGCGAACACTGAAGACCTGGAAACAGGCTCCCAGGATGGGGAGTATCATACAGTACCAGTTCTAGCTGCCAGCTTCTTTTGCCCGTGGTAAAGAAGGGATGGGAGCAGTCAAGGTGAGAGAATTTTTGTAGGGTAAAGGATACTCACGTGAGAGCTCTTCTGACCATTACTATTCATATTGAAATGTCTCTGAGCAGTGTTAATCAGAGAGCAGTTAACTCCAAGCAGTGCTGGAAAGTTTGTGGCCCTGTATGATAAAAAATAATTTTGTAGGTTATTTTATTTTACAAAAAAATAAAACAAAAGAGACATTTTTAGACACCTGATTTAGACAACTTTCAAATCTCATCTGTTTTAACCGGAACTCTTTGAACGATTAATTTGATCCAAACTGTGCCATATAATTATGTGGGCTATTTCCTGTGATGCAACACTGTCTGCAAAAGACACTGATCACATGAGCATAGCACTTCCAAGCAATTATGACCTGCATTGAAAATTACTGAAGCTTAACTAATTATTAATGAAAATTCAAAATGATAAATCTCTTCCTCCAACTCTACATTCCCTTCCTTCCTATTGATATTATAAGTGCTTGAGTCAGTTGGAGTTTTGCAACTGATTTCTGCAAATCCAGAGAACAATTATGAGTATTTATTGCCTTCTTTTCATTTGGCTGATAAATAGTCTTTTGCAACAACTTTTGGATAAAGCAATGAAAACTTTAGTTTCCATTTCCTCTGCAAGTTCCATGGGAAGTTTTTCTTTGTAAATATTGCATATCACAGCATTTGTAAACATTGATGAGGTCGCCCCTGAGTCTCTGTCCTGGTTTGAGCCAGGATAAAGCCAATTTTTCTTTTTACTGATTTTTTTTTCCTTCAGTAAGCTTTCTTGTAACTAGCAACAGTGTGTTCTGCTAGGCTGGTAAGACAGTGGAATGTTTTTCTAACTACTGAGGCTTCAAGGCCGCACCTGCACTCTGCCGGCTCAGACACTATGGGGAGATCTGTGACCCCCCCGTAGGAGGCTGAGTTAGACAGACAGCAAAATTGGCCAAAGATATTCCATTCCATATATCTACGTAAGCTCAGAGGAAGGTCAGAGATCACAGAAGACAACTTCCTTCCTTCTTCTCCCCTTCTCTTCCGTCCATGGCCGGCGTCCAGGGAGGACTCTGTTCATCCATCACCGTCGACCCTTAGGCTCAAGCTCTCCTGACCCCCATAACTCTCTGCTCTCTTCCAGCAGCAGCTCCGGGATTCCTTGGGACTCTTCCCAGTTCAGGGAAGTGCTATGGGAGTTGCTGGGGTGGGGGGAGGCGAGAGGCTTTTGCCCACACCTGAACATATCTGTATATAATTGTATATATTTTCTTGTATCATTCATTAGTGTTTTAATTAAAGCTGTGTAGTTTAGTTTTCAACCCAGCCAAGTCTCTCTTCTCAATCTAAAGACACCCAGCTCCCTCAGCCTTTCCTCAGAAGGGAGATATTCCACTCCCTTAATCACCTTTGTGGCTCTGTGCTGGACTCTTTCAAGCAGTTCCCTATCCTTGAAATACTTTGCCTGGTCACACTCCTTGGGGCTCAACTGTCTGTACAGATATGGAGATTTAAACCTTTTGTGCAGACTACTGCTCAGCAGCAGTTTTCAAATTGTGTGTTCAGCTTTATCTTTTGCAATTTGTCTCTGTATTGAAGTATTAGGGTAAATAGTTGTGCTGTTGTAGTGTGGAAATTCAAATATCAAGTAGGTGAATGAAATAGTTTATCGATTTATTACTGATTTAGAAGCAGATTCTAAGTAATCTCAAATATCAGTAACTTAAAAAAAAAAATCATTTCCTGCATATTATTAATGGAAAAAAAAAAAAAAGAAAGACAGAAAAAAAAACTTTTTTTTTTTTTTTAACCGACTAAAATTTTCCTTTCTTCAAAGGTTTTAAACACCTAGCACAGATTAATGAGTGCTGATAGTAGCTGTTATTCTCTTATCAAAGAAAACAAAGCCACATTCCCTCTAGGTACACACAGGCACTGATCATCTCCAAAGCAGCTGATTCTTGCCTGGTCCAAAACATGTTTTCCTTGCTCCTGCACTGCCCCAGAAGCAGTTTCAGTGCCATGAGCCCCACTGAGTGATGTTCGTTCATTCACACAGTTCTCATGGCATTAATGGGCTTTTCCTCTATTTAGTTCTTGTGTGATCCACTGGTGTTTCCCTGAATGGAGGCCTTATGTCTGTTTGTCATGGTTTGGGACCAACGTGGCAAAAAAGAACCAGCCCCATGGCCACTCACTCTTCAACTTCCTCCCCCCACACACACACTGGGATGGGGAGGACAAAGCCCACAGAAGCTCATGGGTTGAGACAAAGGACAAGGAGGGTTCTTCACTGATTAAGGTCACAGGCAAAACAGACTCAAGGAAAAAATTATAATTTAATTTCACACCAAGCAAACACACACAGGACACAGACACACAAAGAGCAGGGCTTGCATATGTTACCCCACCCCTCCCTTCTTCCCGGGCCCAAATCCCTTTGTTCCCGGTTTCTCTCCCTCCTTCCCCCCAGCGGCACAGGGGGACAGGGGATGGGGTTTAGAGTCAGTTCACAGGCTGGTGGTTCCTGCCGCTCCTTCCTCCTCAGGAAGAAGGATTCCTCACAGTCATTCCTTGCTTCCCCACAGGGTCCCTCCCATAGGAGAGAGTCCTCCACGAACCTCTCCTTCATGAGTCCTTCCCACGAGGTCCAGAGCTGCTCCAGCCTGGGCTTCCCACAGAGTCCGGGGCTGCTTCAGGAACAAACTCCCCTGGCACCGGGGTCTTCCAAAGCTGCAC
Organism: Chaetura pelagica; assembly: GCF_000747805.2. Lineage (NCBI taxonomy): Eukaryota > Metazoa > Chordata > Aves > Apodiformes > Apodidae > Chaetura > Chaetura pelagica. The sequence continues at coordinate 153,574 of NW_009953958.1, forward strand.
AATCAGAGTCCACAGGCAGCAAATCCACTGGCCACAAAATCCAAGACCACTGGCCAAGTCCACCGGCCAAGTCCACCTCTCCTGGTGCCTTCAGGGAATGTCCCACCATGTTCCTCCACGAGTGCAGGGGCACAGCTGCCATCTCTCCATGGGTTGCATGGGTTCAGCTTGGGCACCTTCTTCCCCTTCTTCCTCACCAACCACCAGCACCGCTCTGGTTCCCCAGCACTGCTCTCCTCCAGCACAGCTCTAAGTGCTTCTCCGCTTGTGTTATATCAGTTCTTCCATATGTTAATGGCAGAGGCTCATCTATTGTCCTTCTAATGGCTCCTTGGCTGGGTTTGGAGCAGGGGGAGCTTCTCAGCTTCTTACCAGAGCCACCCCTGGGGCCCTTCACCCTCTACCAAAAAATCCCACCAAACCAAACCAGCACACAACCCTTAAACTTTTTTTTTGCATTTCTATGCCTTTTCCTGTGACTGCAATACGTTTAATATAAGAAAAGCTCACAAGATTGTTAAGTTGTACTTCTTTAAAGGCTAATAAAGCACATGCATGCTTGCTTGGGTTCCGTGCCTGTCAGGGCAGCTTCTGCACTACTGGGGAACTAGATTAGCATTGCTACAGTGACCCTAATTCCAGCACATTGTTAGCTGATTCGTTATTGTATGTATAAAAAAACCCCAAACCTTCTCCTTACTCCAATAACAGATCTGAATTTCGGATCATTAGATAATACTATGTACAGACTTACTGTAGCTCAAAATGGCTCTCCTCCCACATTTATTAATTGCACCTACATTGGCATCCCATCTTACTGTAAGCCAACTGTCTTCGAAAATAATACCCTGCAATAGAACTTCCTAACACCTCTCTTCTCAGCCTTGGATGTATCCATCTTACATGCCAGGATGTGATTATTTACTTTATGCAGTGCCAAGTGAAGACTGTAGGAATTAAATGAAATAAGAATTAGGCAGCAGAATTAATTCCCACCAATGATTGTTAAAAAAACAGAAATGTCCAGGAAAAAGTAAGAAAATAGAGTTCACCAAAGCCCCTCTTTGAGCTCTCACTTTTGATCCTTGATTGAGTGTTGAAAAATGACTGGAAATTAGCTGGGGAACACAGCTTCACAACTTTAGTGGGTACTAAAAATCTTGAACTCAACAGAAAAACTGGTTGGCTGTATTTCCTCCACACCACACCCTCTATTAAGAGCTCACTGTTCTGTAGGCTGTAATTACTGATTACTGGTCCCACAGTGCCTAAAATATTATCACTTCTGTTTCTGCTAACTTTCTCTTCTGCTCCCTTGGTACCAACTGTCCTTTTTCTTGAAAAGAACTAATTCAATTACATTAAAATCAGAGCAATGATTTGTACTCTTAGTTTAGCTTGGAGATTTAGAACCTTAGAAGGGCTTATGTGCTTGAGAGCTTGGTATTTTCTTCCCACTCTATCAATCAAAGTTGCCTGTATAAATATTGTCTTGTCGATATCCTTGGAGCACTGCAAGCTACAAAAACATTGCATTACAAACACAAAGCATCAGTGGTGGCTAAAAAAAAAAAAGGTGTATGCAATCTGAAATTACTGAGAACCTATTTCTGCTCTGAGTCTAGTTACAGTAGCTTTATTTTTACTTAAAAACCAGAAAGTAGCTTGTATGTGGCCCTGATATGGCAGCTGGTGAATTAGCCTTAATTATTCAAACTCATGAGTGGCTTAACAAAAACCAATCATTGCTTTCTCTTTTCCTCCTTCACTCTGAGGCTTTGCTGGTTCCATTGTTTATTGGCATCTGTTACTGTCAACATCTGCCTGTGACTAGTACAGATAAGTTGGGCTGCTGGACTGCAGACAGGGAGCCACTGATAGGGGTGCAGAACATCTCTGCTATTGTTCATTTACTAGAAATTAATTATTGTGATAGACAAGAATAATAACTGTTCAGCAGCTTAAGTGGTCAGTAATCTATATGATAGCTTTAATCCAGAGAAGATTCAGCAATTGCAATGAAAGAATAATTTTTTATTTGGATAACCTCTATTTATAATTCTAAACATTGTGTGAGGTTTGCCAGGTCCTTAATGGTAGAGAAATATGGTGTAAATGTCAAAATTATTGAAATTGCAAAAACAAAGTGGCAGACTAGCTAGGATCCTACACTGTATTCATTGAAACTGTCTCTTAACTGCAGAAACTGCATTTAGATATATCAGATGATTTCATGTCTTCTCCATTAAAACTCCAAAGTGTATTTCATATTCTTAGATTATTTTTTTGTATTTTTACTTTGTGGGAAAAAATAAATGTTATTTTTTTTGGTACTGAGTTAAAACCTGGAGAAAAAAATCCTGCTGTGATTAATTAAGGGATTATTTAGCTGAGAGGTGTGGTTCATAACTTGGCATTTATTGGTCTGATGCTACATCCATGCTTATGAATGAAATGAGCCAAGACTCACAGGCTGGAGGGCAAATAATGTGGTTCATCTTGTATTGCTGCAGCTAAGCTCTGTAGCCCCCTTCCCAAAAGTGTACACTTTCATCCACAGTGCTTGGTGTGGTGCATGGAAGTGGTAGCTTGTTTAGGCCAAAATCGTGCCACAGAGTGGTGAAATGAACAGCAGCATCTCACAGGCTGATCATAGGGTGATCTTGAAGCTGTGCCTTGGCTTTGTTTTGCCTGCTGGTGCAGCTGTTGCCCACTGTGCTTGGTGTTACACAAATGCAGAACAATATTATCAACCTGAAGAACTTATCACTAACATATACAAGAAGCAACAGACAGGAGCAGGCAGAAGAAGCTCTGCAGGAAGCCACTGAAGCACTATTGGACTCTTAGATCAAATTTTAGGGAGCAGAGAGTAGGGTTCATCTAAGAAACTGACGTACCTGCAATGTGGGCAATTGCATCTGTATTGATAACTTGGAGCTCCTGTTTTTGTGAATGTAGAGATAAAGTCACTGCTTGTTCCTGTAATGGGAACCCAAATGACTACTGGGCTCCATGGCCTGTAGAATCTGTTTGATAGAAGCCATTTTATTGGATTATACATTAAGTCTGCAAACTCGTTTGGTGGGGAATTTTTTCTCTATATACAGCTCAAATCAGGTAGATCAGAATTAGTTCTAATCTAAGGGTAGATCTTATTTGCAGATCAGCATGTGAACATAGGAGAATGTATGTAGAGAAAATATGATGGGATTTTTCTCTTCATACTCCAAACACATTCAGAGCAAGCAATGAAAACATAGAATCATAGAAAAAATTAGGTTGTAAAATACCTCTGGAGGTTTCCCATCCAGCCATCTGTTCCAAGCAAAACCAGTTTCCAAGTTACATTGGGTTTCTCAGTGCCTTTTCCAGTCAAGTTTTTTTTTAAACTTCAAGGATGGAAATTGCTTGATATTTGAGCTTTAAAGGTTCCTTTCAACCCACACTATTCTATGTTGCTCAAGAGGGATAGGCAGCTTTCTATATAGAAGAGGTAGAAGAAAAAAAAAAAAAAAGTGGAAATATTTTAGCTGATTTTTCTGTGTGTGGAAAATGCAGTCATGTTAATGCATCCCTATATTCTAATAATAAATTCCAGCATTTTAATTTACTGTCAGATACACTAAATGGGAATAATATGTATTTATTCAGACTTTGTTTAATCCTTGATACTTCTTTGAGTTAATTAAATAGCATACTGGAAATTAAACAGAAAGCAGGTGATGTCATTGTTTTGCAAACAATTATTTGAATGCCATTTTCCTTTTTTGTCTTTCTTTTTCTGCTTCACATGGGCATCAAAAAAGCAACTCATCCCATGCAAGTGGATAGTTTAGTTGAAAAAATTACTTGACTAAGTTCACACAACAAAGACATAATTATTAAATGGCCTAGGAATTTGGCATCTTCATTTGTTAAATATCTGATTTAACATAAGTTGTATCTCAGGTGTATGTAAACTAGGATGTAAAAGCTGGAACTTCAGCTGTTCTTTATTGTCCATGACCAAAATGTGAGCACCTGATCTCTCTGATATTATTTTAGCCATTGTGTGCTGACTTGAGCATTCCAGTACAGAAAACTTTTTAGGCATTGATGTTTACAGACTTTGTTTCATTTTCAAGTCTCCTCTTCTTCAGCAAAATGGTCTTAAAATGTGAAATAATCTTCCTGGGTATGTAATAAATAATTGTTTTCCTGCATTTTCTATAGCAAACCTTGGCAAAGAGAAAAATCAGTAACTGTCAGCATATGGGACAATATGTCTAATATATCCCTGCTTCCTCTTTCTTTCTGTGATTAAGTTGTATGTAGAAATCATGAATATACACTTTTCCATATAAAAAGATGCTATTAAGGCCATGAAGAGATTTTCAGGGATTAGCAAGTGCCGTCTGGGACTTTCTGCATTACTTAAATACACTGTCTCCCTATTTCAGTGCATTGATTAGTTTCTTTTGTCTCTTTCCAGAGTTTCTCCATGAAAGCCATCAGCACTCTTAACTTGGTAAGAGCAGACATTTTTTTCCCATGTGATACTTGTCTATTGATTTTAACAGAAGCACAGTTTTACTGCACTTGCAGATATGCAGAATGTGTCTCAAGAGCAGTGAATTTGCTCAGTCTTGGCATCTTTATTCTTAAAAGCCTTTTCAAAATGCAAATTAGAGACCAAACCTACAGAATCAGAAATTCTAGAGCACATGCTAATTGCAGAAATCTGAGATGGTTGCACTGAATGGGAGGTTGTCAGTCAGGCTTGCATTAACATGAGCTCTGAGGATTTGTATCGCTAGATTAGAGTAGCTCAGGAGGAAACACAAACCTTTTCTCTCACAGGGACTGAAAAGCTAACTCCCAACTCTATCCTCCTGCCCCTGAAGCTCCTTTAATTATTGTGATCTTGTTAGCATAATTCAACAACTTAAAAAATTAATTCAATGCAGATCAGCTAGTCAGGATGTGAAATGGTGCAAAATTATAGCATTAACCAGTGATCTGAATTCTCAGAAAGCTCTGGGGAATTCCAGTGTTTTTAGGCTTTTTCAGATTACAGTATTTCTGAACCAGTGCAATCCCATAGAAATAAATTAACAAACCAAACCAAGAACACCTCAAAATCCTATACCCGGTGTTTGCTTTTAAAGCTCTAGGGTAATAAATAAATACATTTATAAGGGGGTGGGAGGATTTACTGAGGAAGAATAACTTCAGTTAAACAAAGTTCATAATTTAGATAGATTTAACAAGTTCAGAGCATCATATTTGAAAAGATAATTTTTAGAATTCCCTAGAAATGAAAACATGATCAGGCAGAAGACCACAAATGAGCTGAAAGATGTGGTGCTCTAGTCAATGCTTGCAATAGGCACAGAAGTGGCTGGGCAGAGCTCAGCATTATATTCCTGTCCTCCAGCATGGTTAGAGAACCCCAGGCTGCCACGTCTTTAAAGTGACAGGGCTGTCTGAAGGGCTGTTTGTCCTTCCTGCAGGTGGAAGCAGCAGGAGCTGGTGAGGCTCCAGGGCTGTCTCTTGCTGAGGGAGTTCTGCATTCTCATGGGACGCTTGACAAGACAAGCTCTCTTAGAAGTTTTCAAGGCTGACTTCTGGTCTCAGCTGTATTCCTTTGTTATCATGACAGGAGGGTTTTGGAAACTGTCGCCATAAAGACAAATGGGTTATTCCTGCCAGCTGAAGACAGAGTGGGAAGTGGTCACACAGCTGTTTTGGCTTTGCAAAGAAATGAGGGTGTGAAAATTTCTAGGAAAATTGCAATAGTAGTCAACAGCAGGGGAACTAGGCCTGGTTCAGAGCAGACCATGGACTGCCAAACCACTCTCAGCATCCTTGCCCTGGTCTTAGGAATTACATAACAAGGAACAAGATGAATTATACAGGGAAAAGCTCAAGCTGAGAAGCAGGTTTGGAAGTTCTGCTCTCTGGTTCTGTAGGGTTATAATAAACCTTTATACTAAATTTCCTTCTTAAGCTTGCGTCCTGTAAAGAAGATGAAGAGCATGGTGGCTGGTAGTACAACAAACATCTTGTGTTTGGAATGATGACATAAACAAGCTCTGGGAAACAACAGTACAAAACATCTACTGACAGAGGGAAGAAGGGGATTTCTCTCACATTCTGCAGATGTACAAAATAGTTTCACTGTCTTGTGCCAGAAGCAAATGTACCAGGAATTTCTTCACAGTTAGATCCTGTGACAGAAATTCTTTCCTTCTCCAGCTCACTAACTGTCTTTGTGTAAGAGGGCAGAGTAAAGTCTTCCAAAACTGATTTGGCTAAGCAGTGAGCTATAGAAGTTGTGTCTGTACTTTGCCTAGCCCTGCCTGAGACCTCTGAGTACCAGCATGTGATTTTCCTTCATCATAGCAGTGGTGCATGTGAGATTATGTGCTCTGGAGTGAGAGATGGGGAAGGTACTAATGTGTGTGGAATTACAAAATATAGGAGAAAGATGTCTAAAGGAGACATCTGCCATGCAGAGTAGGTAAGAGCAAGTGTAAAGAGCAGCAGAGAATATCAAAGGGTCTTAAATGTTTTGAGTGTATTTATGTGTCTGCCTTTTGAGACTGTCAGTGCCAACTGAGCTGCACAGTGGGGGTGAAAATAGCACATATATGTATGTATGGTGCACCTGGCATTCTTGGTACTCCAGAGATTACTGGCACTCAAGCATTTCCAGCATATTGGTGCAACTCTGATTATGGGCAATAACCTGTTACCAGAATCATCCACTCTTGCACCCCAGTTTGGAAATCTGTAGTAGTTCAGAGAGTGATGCAGCAACTCAGGTTCTTTTATTCAGCCTGTGAGTAACAAAATTATCTTTTGCTGATCAAATTGCTCCCAGAGATATCTGGACTATCGGGATTTCTTCCCTGTATGTTGAGTTATTCCTGTGTAAATATTTAAGCATTTCATTTACCTGACCATATGTGTTTGCTGTACATTGTAGCTGACCTTTTATTTTATCCATGTAATAATGATGCATCCTAACTAATTATTGTCAGCACTTTCACATTTGGGTATTTTCTGGTCTGTTATTCTTACCGTATTTACACTTTAATGGATGAGATAAGCCACACTAAAGTTATGTTATGTAAACTTCTGATGGTTCTTTGGTGGTCCAAAGACATCTTGATCATTAGTCCATTACTTATCTGCTTATCAGTTAACAATCTCAAGCCATTCAGTTCCACAGATTTGATAATTCTGAATACAAGCTTCCTGTGCTTTGGGCCTAATTTGCATTACAGTAACAGTTTTAAACTCCATTCTTCATCTCTGAGCTGGGACCAAGCCACAGAGAGTCCTAAGCATAATGACAAATATCTGAGCAGTGTTTGGGAAGTGGGACAGTGAGAGAGAAGGACAGATTCTGTCTGTTGATGCCAGTAACTTGGTCAAGGAGATAAATAGAACGTACCTACAGTATTTCCAAAATGTATTAATCCTGTAATCTAGCTGAGCTCTGAGGAAGGCATGAACTGCAGAGGCAGTTCCATCACTTGTTGGGCTGGAAGAGAATTTTATAGCTGACTGGGACAGGAGCAAATATAACCTGTGGTGTTGTGTTAAACCTGCATTAGCTGTGATGAGCTGTGAATGCAGGCCTGCTCTGAGATGACACACTGAAATGGCCAGTTGTGGATGCAAATGTGAACTGCAACCAAAGAAACTGGAACTATAATGCACATTTTTTTTAAAAAAAAAACAACAACATTTTTCTCTGCCTGCATTACCCCCATCACCTCATCTTCCTCACTTTCAGCTTCAATATGAAGGTCTTCCTGTTCAAGATCTAAACCAGGCAGTGGGCCATGTGAGAGGCAGCACCATAATCATACCTGAGGGGCCAGTACAAGTGAAGAGGTGATGGGCTAGATTCTATTTTTCTTTTCCAATTTAGAGGCTAAGAAGTGGTGTATTTGGAGTGGCTAACTTTAGCTTATTTTGTGCATGCAGGAGGAAGGCAAAATTTCATTTTTGAATAGGGAA